>NC_090851.1:1264642-1589285 GCF_024217435.2 Syngnathus scovelli | reverse complement strand
TACATTTGTAGTTCCCGTATTTTCTCAAATAATTGCCGCTAATAAGACACCACGCCGCAATTTGTCACCATGACTTAAATGAGTTGTGTCACTATGGTGTTGAGGTCTGGGCTTTCTGCCATTTTTGTGTTTTTCCTTTCTGTCCATCATAATAAATGTCAGGAAAATATAAAAACAGAGCCTGCAGGCTGTTAAGGCAGCAAGATAGAGGGGGGGAGAAAAAGAAAAAAAACTTCACGCTGTCGACAGTTAGTAAGTCTAATCTCCAAAGGATTATGTCATTAAAGCTAAAGCTCAGGCCGTATCGTTCGTATCTGTCAGTTTGTAAGCTTTTCCAGTGCTACTTGACTCATCTGCTTTTCGAAAACAAGTCTGGAAACAAAAATATGAAAATACTGAGCAGGGTGTGAAAGAAAAAAAAAAAAAAGCCGATAGTCGTACAAAACTATTCATTTTTTCTATTCATATTGTTTTTGCACGTGAATATACAAAAACGCACTTTCCCATAAAAGCTTTACGGTGGCTTAAATTTGACCAGTTAAGTCTCGATTATTGTTGTTCGCACTGTTAAAAGCTTGCGTTACTTTGACTTATCACACTTAAACACACACGCGCACACACTCTCCAAACAAGTTGGCAGGTGCACCTCTGTTTACAAGCGAGACATTATCTGATGACGACTACTCATGAAATCGGCATTTAAGTCGTTTTACGAGCTTAACCCAGGAAATATAAAACGATTATACGACATTAAATCCCACATCACTTCTATTTTGCTGGGTAGCACACAGGCCAGGTAGGCCACAATGGGAGTGGCGTGACGTTCCCGGAGTGATAGTGTTACACTTTTCCCACTCTCCCGGACCGCCCCCCCCCCCCCCCCCCCCCCCATTCAGAGAAGCCTTACTGTTTTACCAACATCCCTCCATACCAGTTATACCAGTAAGTTTCAATACGATGACAGGAGGGTCAAAATAGCAAGAAGAATGCAGTATTTCATAGCCGAGTTGGAATTCCTTTGACGATGCCAAACAAGAGTTAACCTGAGGCTAAATTGTCGAGTTGTATAGCAGTAGATGACCACAATGGGTCTGTTTTGGATAGCGAGTGGCGGTCAAACTGGGGACCCCGGAGCTGTAATTCTTGGGGGTCCACAAAAAAAATCTTCCCAGAAGGTTATCAAACATCTAAAGTGTATTATACAAAAAGGAATTTTTTTTTGTTTTTTTACTCACAAGCTTTTCTCAATTTGGGCAAAACTGGCAATTAGGTAGCAAATACCTCAGGTTAAAAAAATTAAACCTGTTGACAAACTACTAAATTATGTTGGTTACATGTTGACGTTCCCAAACTTTTAGCTGACACTTTGATTTAAATGTTTAAAAATTGACATTTTTTAAGGCATTTGGGGTGTACTTTCTGATAATTGCTTGATTGGCAAAAACAGGTTTTGTTCAAATCTGGTCCCAAAATTTAAAGCCACTTTCATTTAGAATAAGAATAGCAGATCGTTAACTTCTTTTTACACTTGATCAATTATTTAATGACATATTTTCTAACCAACAAAATCCTGGTCCCCTATTTTGTGTACATACGTGAAAAAATAATCTGGATTAATCGTGAATCATTTGCTGAATATTGCAGAACGCATTTTACAATACGCAGTGAATGACAAAAACGATTATGCGGCATTGAGGGATAAAACCAGTCAATCGGACCATTAGGCTTTTGTTTACGGTATCACTCCACGTCTTAATCCTTCCAGGGTCTTAATGAAGAGAACAGACGCATCGTTTTTTTATATTTATCTCTTCCATAAATGTGCCGGAAAAAAGAGCGGCTCACTCGAACGCGCCAAGGCGTCAAAACGGGCGACCCCAGCCGGCTCGCCTGTACTCGTCTGCCCCGGTACCTGGCGCGGACATCCAGGGGTCACTTAGGCTAGTAATATCACGGACATGTTGGTAAATTAAAACTGAATGGTGGTTCGTACAAAATGAATAAAGATGACGTAAGGTGAGATTTTCGTTAAGGTGCCTTACCTTAGCAAAACAGCCCCGTCCTGGCTAGCCTGTCGGCGTCCTCCATGTCAATAAATAAATAAAATAAATAAATACATAAACGACCGACCTCACTTTAAAACTAACTCACGCGCGTAAACGTAAAACACACAAGCGAGGAGCGAGCGAAGCAAGCGACCGTCCACCTGCTTACTAAGGAGTCCGTCCACCTGCTCACTAGTAGCCTGCCTGGTGGATTCACCGAGTCGGACAACTCCCACTTCTTCACGGGGGGTCACCGGGTGGACCGGATCGAATAGCAATGCGGCGAAATTGTCCGATGCCTGCCTGCGCTCGCTCGCTCGCTCTCCCGCCTGCTGCTCTCTGGCTCGTCCCCCGGCTCCCTGTCCGCTCCTCCTTCCCGCTCTCTGTCTTTTCCTAGCGACAAGGACAAGTACCCTCACGGGAGGCGGAAAAGGGGGGAGCGCATGTCCTTTTACGACGAACCGGTGGTTCGGAATTTGGCAGGATGACGTCAGCAAGCACCACTGTTCCCGTGTTTTTTTGTGTATCGAGCAGTACTGCGCAAAATGGCTTCTCTAAATTGTTCTTGTCCACCAATAGCCTGGGAGTAATTGGCACGGGGTAACCACGGCAACGGGCTAGAGTTAGCCTGCTAGCAACTTTTTCTATACACTGAGAGAGCAACAGATGCTAAAGCATTTTTAAACATGTATGTGTGACCATTTTAATATACAAATATAATCTGGGCTGGAACAGATTAATGACATGCCACTCATTTCAATGTGTTTTTTTTAAGGAGTTCAAATTTAGAACTTTATTGATAGTTGACCTTTGTGTCAACAAGACCTTTTCTGTGTCCGTGCATTCATGTTTGTGTGAGTGTTGCATTTAGTTCTTTATCGCCGGCTCTTCTGTGCATTACGCGTTGGCCCTTGAGTCAATTTGACTGTTATCACAAAGAGGGCAAAAATGATGTGATAATCCAGGATTACTATTGAATATACTAATGGCGGGGCAATTAGATAATGATGGAGAGCACATTTAATGTATTGGTGTTGTCGTTGAAGCTGTGCTCCCATTTAATCACTGGCTACCTTGCCCAGATTAAATATGAACATGTAACGTTGTTCATTTTACCTAACAAATGCTAATGTAAATAATAGCATGTAATCATAAGCATAATGAGTCAAGTCTATAATGAATCTCTTAATGAATCTTCTCTCTTGGTATCCATAAAGTGAAACCAGCAGCCTGGCACGCACATTTTTTTTTTTTTTTTTTTTTAATCGCCGCGCCCTCACATCTTTCCATTCTCAAAGGGATCCACATTTGGAACAGCTGATACGGTGAAGTTCAGATGTCTGGACAGCGTTAGAAGGTGGCGTGATGGTGCTGAATGGGCGCTTTGAGTAGATGAAGTCATGGTCTGGCAATGACATCATATCAGGCCAGCTTCATTGTCTTAAGAGCTCTTTAAAATCCTCGAACCTGCGAATGAACTACCGCTTGGCGTACGGGCAGAGTTCATAGGGCTGAATTAGAGCTTGTTGCTAGGAAGAATTCTCAGAGCTTGATTATTGATGGGCAATTTTAATGGAAATTTACTAAAGCTACCAAATCGACAAGTTAATGGGCAGTTAAAAATTTGAGCCCTACAACAGTTATAATCCAGCCTAGCAACAAGTGCCCTGATAGTTATGGCAACAAGCAAATGGGGCAGTTTTAATTGTGCCCTACAAATTCTGCCTAGCAACAAGTGGCTGGGCAGTTTTAAATGCTAAATTCCCAGGGAAAATTGTTCCGAAATTGTTTTCCTTTTTAATCTCTGTCCACTTTCATTCATGTCTTTCCCGACGTGCTTCTTCTTTGGCACTCCATCCCGCTTGTGCAGCCAACATTGTCATGCACCTTTTATGCTTCTCCTTATGAGGGCATGAAGCAGGGAAGCTGGCGCGGGTTATGCAATGCACCTCTTCATGTCTATCAAAGCACAACGAGCGATACACGTTGCCCTGTTACGTTATTGTTACGATTACACTGAGGCCAAGACTGGTACAGCACAACAGGTTTTGTTTCGGCCTTGGATGACATGATGAGTCTGTCTCAATGATGACTACTTCATATTAGATTTTTTATTTTGCGGGGCAACATCACAAGATACCCAAACAAAAAGCAAAATCGCAGCCAGGCAGATTTTTTGTTTGTATTTTTCTTTCAAATTCAAGATAATCTTTTTTAAATGTATTATTTTTTTTTATTTAGAATAGCATAAATAATTAATTTGTGTTTGTCTGTTTTATTTTGATTTGTTTTGGTGTTCAGCAGTATTTCAGGTTTTAATATATTCCTTTTTTTTTTTAAGTACATTACCACAGCGTAGAGGAAGTCTAGTAGCCAGGATTGTGCGCAGTTCCTAAAATCTCAAGCATTTCATTTGTAAGTAGCCTCTTAGAAGAAAGCATGTTTACAAATAAATTTTCTGAATTCTTTCCCTGATTGTTCTCGGGTTAAGCTGCAAATCCTATTGGTAGATTTTTGCCTTCTATATTTAAGAAATGGGCCTGATAATCCAATTAATAAAAGGGGGTGGGGGGGACAGAAGGTGATTAAGAACCCTGCAGTGGTGCAATCCTATTGCATGCAGACATTTGGGGTTGAATGAGGGACCACACTGCTTTTCAGGACGCTGCCATCTTGGGTGAATGAGGTAGCAGACCATCTTCCATCGTTCTTAAATCTTTGCTGGATTTTTTTTAGGATAAGGAATTTGACTCTGAATGTCTCCTGTTCCTTTTTAGGAAACGTGGCTCGGATGATGATGACCCACAAGAACAGTTCAGCCGAGGAGGACTTCAACATTGAAGGAAGTTAAGCTCTTCTCAGGAATATAAAGACAGAAAGCTGCTGTTGTGTTAACTACTGTCACTTAAAAATATTTAAAGAATAAATCAATAAACAAATACAGACTATTAATATAATAATACTAGTAATACTAAAAAGGGCAAAGGCTTTACAATTGAAGGTAAAACTGTCACAAAATCATTTCCAACATTATTGACTGTCAAAAAAGTGTAAAAATAAATTAACCAGAATAAACGGAAAATAATTGCCACCTAACATGTAAATGAGGGTTTAAAAAATACAAAGGCAGTCGCTATAGTAAGACAACAGAAGATTACTAGAGCTTTGCTGCCCTCTAGCGGTCATTTGTCTTGCCAGCGAAATACAAACGCATTCATGCAGGTTGAGTTTGCCAACAAGATTCATTTTGGATTCTCGCACATGTGCGTGTGCGTGCGTGTGTGTGCATGCGCGCATGTGTGCCAAAGTACGTAAAAGTACCGCCCACTCAGGAAGTATTATTTGTTTTTTTTATGTTTGACCTGG
This sequence comes from Syngnathus scovelli, assembly GCF_024217435.2. Taxonomy (NCBI): domain Eukaryota; kingdom Metazoa; phylum Chordata; class Actinopteri; order Syngnathiformes; family Syngnathidae; genus Syngnathus; species Syngnathus scovelli. The sequence goes on along the minus strand of NC_090851.1, from coordinate 1,583,874 downwards.
ATTATGTCTTGGAAAATGACAGCTGAATCATTCGCAGAGAGAACCTTCTGAAGGAGCCAAAATGGAGACCCAACAGACAAGTTCACGCTTGCCAGCATGGCGCTGAAACTTGCAGTGTGTGTGTGTTTTGAAAACGAACCTCGTAAAGAAGAAGTGAAAGCGGAGGAGGAAATCTCATGTCCGTGTTTCTTTGCTCTGACAAAGCTTATTGACGTCTCTGATGTCTGCACGGAGGAAATACAACTTCGTTTGGAAATCATGAGCTGCAGAGACGGGAACAACTTGGTAAGTCTCTTTCCTCTGAGTAAATGACAGAAAAAAAAAATGAATGAAATGAAGTTTTGTTTCATTTTACAAACAAACAGGGGGGGGGGGGGGGTGATTAATTGAACGTGCGGCTTATTTGAATAATTCTCCCCACCCAAAAAAGAGGAAATTCATTGCAGCAGTCTACATAAAATTAAAAAAATGAAATTATTGATGTTGTAATGATGACAGGTCTTAGCACATTTTTAAAAAAAAGATTTAAAAAACTATATATTGGAGTTTTTTTTCCCACTCACTCCAACATGTTTTGCCTGCCATTCCTACAGGTGATCCTTCTGTGGCACCTCACGCTGGTTCTCCTCGTCGAGTCCTCCCAGAAGAAGACCACTTGCCACATCCAAGGCACCACGGCCGACTGCAGCCGCCTGAGCCTGACCGCGGTGCCGTCCGACCTCCCCGGCAACATCACCAGCTTGGATCTGTCCCACAATCGCCTGAGCCGGACCCCGCCAGCGGCCCTGGCCCCCTACGCGGATCTCCTGCACCTGGACGTCGGTTTCAACAGCATCACCGAGCTGGACGGCGGACTGTGCCGGACGCTGCCCCTGCTGCAGACTCTGAACATGGACCACAATGAGATGCACGTCATCCAGGAAGAGGATCTGAGCGCCTGCGGGAACCTGACCAGGTTTCGTTTGTCGAGCAACAGGCTGAAACTGAAAGGGGAAGTCTTTGCCAGGCTACAGGTAGTAGGATCCGCTATCCGGTGGCTTTGGGCCCCTTAAGTCAACTCAAGTCATGTGACTCCACCTGTATTTTTTTTAGAATCTACAATTCCTGGACGTGTCTAAGAACAATCTCAACTCGGCCAAGCTGGGCTCCAGGCCTCAAATGCCCAACCTGGTGGAGCTCAGGCTGGGATTCAACACCTTCTCAACTTTGGCCGCAGATGACTTTGCTCTCTTTAGCCACTCAGCATCTCTGCAGGTCCTCAACCTGGAATCCGCCAACATCAAAACGGTATGGGACAAATTATTAGGGAGGGGCCAGTGCCGGTATCGGCCACTGGTAGCTTTTCAATCAAATTCAATCAAGTTAGCCTGAGTAGGACATGCGGGATGGGTTTTGGGGTTCAAAGAGCTGCCATGTTTTTTCCCCACAGGTGGACCCCGCTTCCTTGCAGACTATTTCCCACTTTCGTATCCTCATCATGGACGGGAGCAACATGGGAACGACGGCCATCTCCAAACTCTGCGTAGCGCTGTCGGGAACGTCTATCCAGAAATTGTCCCTGCGGAGGATGAAGTTGGTCACCCTGACCGCAAACACCTTCAAAGAGTTGCAGCAAACCAACGTAACCTGGCTGGACCTCTCCGGGAACGGCTTGGGTCAAATCCAACCGGGCTCGTTCCAGTATCTCAACAAACTGGATGAGCTCGTCTTGTCGGAAAACAACATCAAGCATTTGACCGAGCGGACGTTTGAGGGTCTCGGTAATTTGAAGCAGCTGGACTTGACAAAAGCTCTGGTGAAAAGTCACACCTCCGCCACGCCCATCATCGACGACTTCTCCTTCCGGCCGCTGGGCGACCTGGAGACTTTGTGTTTGAAGAGGACTTCAGCACGGGAGATTACGGAGCGCACCTTTACGGGCTTGAAAAGTCTCAAATATCTGGACCTGAGCTGGAGCAGCTACGCATCAATGAAAAGCATCTCCAATAAGACGCTGGCTTCACTCGGCGGGTCGCCGTTACTGAAGCTCAATTTGACGGCGGCGGCCATTTTGCAGATTCAATACGGCGCCTTCTCCCATTTGGGGAACCTCACCCACCTTTACCTTGATTTTAATTTCATCAAGCAGACTCTGAGCGGGACGGAGTTCCAAGGCTTGGGTCAACTTCAGGAGCTTCACATGTCCTTCAACCACCAAACCATCAGCCTTAGCTCCACGTCGTTTGTCGGCGTTCCCCTTCTCAGGGTCCTAACGCTGAGTAAAAGCCTGACGGCCATGTCCTTGAACTTGGAGGGTTCTCCGTTCCAGCCCTTATCCAAGCTGGTCTACTTGGACCTGAGCAACAATAACATCGCCAACTTGAGAGCGAACCTGCTGAGCCAACTGGCAAACCTGAAGGTCCTCAACTTGCAACACAACAACCTGGCGCGGTTGTGGAATGACGCCAATCCTGGCGGCCCCGTGTTCTACCTGAAGGGCTTGGAGAACATGGCCAGCCTGCAGCTGGACAGCAACGGACTAGACGCCATCCCCGTGGAGGCGCTGAGAGGGCTGAGGAACCTGCGTGAGCTCAGCCTTAGCAACAATCTGCTCAACAACCTGAAGGACTCCGTTTTCGACAGCCTGACCTCCCTGAAAGTCTTACGTCTTCAGAGGAGCCTGATCACGGCCGTGAGGCCCGAGGTGTTCCGGATTCCTTTGGCCAACCTTAGCTATCTCCTCATGGATAAGAATCCCTTCGACTGCACCTGCGAGAGCATCCTGTGGTTTATCACGTGGCTGAACACCACAAACATCAGCAGCAGCAACATCCCCGGCCACTACGTGTGCAACACGCCGCTGGCTTACTTCAACCGCTCCATCAAAGATTTCGACCCGCTCTCGTGCAAGGACCTGGCGCCATTCCACGCGCTCTACATACTGAGCAGCACTCTGGTGGTGCTGCTGACCGCGACGGCGCTTCTGCTGCGCTTCCACGGCTGGAGGATCCAGTTCTACTGGAACGTCCTGGTCAATCGGGCTTTAGGCTTCAGCGACGCCACGGTGGAGGAGGGCCGGCAGTTTGAATACGACGCTTACATCATTCACGCCGAGGAGGACGGCAACTGGGTGGAGAGAGCCATGGTGCCCCTGGAGGGCGAGGCGTGCAAGTTTTGCGTGGAGGACCGGGATTCGGTGCCAGGAATGTCCCAGCTGGAGTCCATCGTGGAGAACATGAGGAACTCCCGCAAAATCCTTTTTGTGGTCACCGAAAGCCTCCTCAGCGATCCGTGGTGCAGACGGTACCGTTGTTCGTTGTTCTTTTAAACCACTTCAGGAAAGATGGCTCAGGCTAACAAACGGCTAGCATAACTCTCTGATCACCGAGTCGCACATAAGACTAACATAACTTTGGTTTCCCCGCCTTGCAGCTTCAAGGCCCATCAAGCGCTGCACCAGGTGATGGAGGCCAGCAGAGACTCGGTGATCCTGGTCTTCCTGCAGGACGTACACGACTACAAGCTATCGCGCTCGCTTTTCCTGCGCCGCGGCATGCTGAGGCAACGCTGCGTCCTCCACTGGCCCGTGCACAAGGAACGGGTGGTCGCCTTCCGTCAGAAGCTGCTCATCGCCCTCGGCATGACCAATCGATTCCCACCCCTGCTTTAAAGCACCTTGCGAATTATGCCACGGGTTCGGGGATTTGATTTCACTTTGGCGCCAATGCTACAGGAAAACCGGGACTCGGAAAAAATGCTACTGCAAACCAGATTTGACACTGTTTGGTGTGATCGGACATTTCATTAGGTACACGGGATTGGCCTTGGCCACTGGGTGGCAGTATAGTAAAGTCCAACAGACAAAGAAGAGTTACCGCTGATCTCAGTGACAAACTTTTTACATAGGCTAAAAAAAATATATCTTTTTTTTAAAATCAGGACCAATATCAGCCGTGCGTTGGGGTCCCCAACTATTGTTACCAGTCTACAGCAGCTTGTCAGAGTCCCCCTGCCATCAGCCCTTGAACCATTGGCAGTTGGTTGGTCCGCCTACCTGATTATGACATAAAGAGTCCAACTTTAAACACAGTGACCTATTTGTAGTTAAAGATAAACAGCACAAAGGGCGCTTTGGGCCACTACTTGCTATATAAACCCCCGCTACTCCGAGACAACAACAGCCTAGCGACATGGCTATCGTGGCCGCCAGTGTTTCGGTGCCGCTGCTGGGCGTCGGCCTGCTTCTGGTTCTGGCGGCGCTCACGTACAAACAGCTGAGCACGTATCTGAAAAACTGGATGGTCATGAGGCCCATCCCGGCCGTAAGCCGCACGTATCCCTTCATTGGCAACGCGCTGGATTTGAAAACCGACGCGGTAGGTGAGTGGACGTCGCGGTGCAGATGCAAGCTCAAACGTTTTGGCTCCAAGACAGAAATGTTTTCCACGACTTGAAAGGTGTACAAGTACAAACCCAAATGCGATCAGTCGTACCTTATTTTGCAGAATTCTTCCAGCAAATTCAGGGTTATGTAGAAGAATTCCGCAATATGCCGCTGATTAAACTCTGGCTTGGGACCGTGCCATGTGTGATTCTTTATCATGCCGAGACTGTCGAGGTACAGTATAAAGAAAAGTGCTTCACTTTTTATTCCCCCCCCGCCCCGCATTTTGTCGTTTCACAATTTCCACTACAATATTATAGTCACATGTGGGGACAAACAGAGAAACAGGCAAGGAAGCAGAAGTAAAAGCGAATCTGAACAAGTATACCAAAGAAAAATCCAACAAGACATTCGGCATAACGGTACAGACCGTCACGTATTCTTTCTCCTCGGCAAGGAGCTGAGCCATCTATACGGATATCTGTCTTCTATTGCGCTGGGTGGGCAGCAAGTGATCCAGTGATAAAATTAAATAAATCATGTGTAGAATATTATTATAATATTGCTGAAATCTGAATAAAGCAATGTAATAAAATGGATGAATATTTGTATATTGTTTATGGCAGTTTATTTATGTTTTTGATGCTTCTCCCCCTCCTTATAGCCAATTGTGAGCAACCCTGTTCACATGGACAAATCTATCACTTACAGCTTCCTCCATCCCTGGCTCGGAACCGGTCTGCTCACCAGGTATTCCAGATCGACGGACCTTTTCAATTTCGGGCTCGGTCCTATAGAGAACTTTTATGACACTATCGGGGGCAAGTTTTTCCAACTCGTGCTCAAAATGAATTTTCAAATTGTCACTTTTGACAGCACAGGCCCAAAGTGGCGCCAGCGGCGTAAGATGCTGACGCCCACGTTCCACTTCACCATCCTGCAGGACTTCCTGGAAGTGATGAACGAACAGGCTGAGGTTCTGGTGAACAAGTTGGCCCCCCAGGCGGGTAAAGGCCCCTTCAACTGCTTCAACTACATCACGCTGTGCGCCCTGGACATCATCTGCGGTCAGTGGAATTCAAATTAAAAATACTAATTGGCTTCTGATCTGTTCCAATGAAAATGATGCAATCACATCACATTGGTCACTTGTTGCTAGGCAGAAATCAAGGGGCAGACTCAATTGTGCCCGAAAAGCCCAATGAAATAGACAATGCACAATTCAACTGAGATTTTTATATTTTTGTCGACTTTGTTTCTCTATCCTCATCTTGCCAATGAAGGGAATCACAACAAGTTGATAATTTTGCAGTTCTGTATCTATTTTGTAGAAACTGCTATGGGAAAGAAAATCTACGCACAAAGCAATTCTGAGTCGGAGTATGTCCAAAGTGTCTACAAGTAAGTTGAAGTGTATGTTTCATTTTTTAAACGCATTGGGCAGTTCAAAGAAACAATACACTGCGCCTGCGTTTGCTTCAAGAATGAGTGACATCATCAGCCGCCGACAGAGGGCGCCATGGTTCTGGCCCGACTTCACATACAAATACTTTGGCGAGGGTAACGTGCACGAGAGCACGCTCAAATTGCTACATTCATTCACGTATGAGGTAAGGCTCCTGCTCATATAGATGAATGAATAGATAACCAGAACATCGGAGATTTCACTCTAGGGAGACTCAAAAGAACAAACTCCTGTCAGGTGATTCGGGAGCGAGCTGAGAGTCTCAAGAAGGAGGACGAATCCGAGACCAGGAAGAGGCGAGCGTTCCTGGACATGCTGCTCAAGACCAAAGACGAGGACGGGAACTCCATGAGCCATCAGGACATCCAGGAGGAAGTGGACACCTTCATGTTCAGGGTTGCTATCCCCACTTCAAATGGATCTTTGAATTAAATTTATAATGATAATATCAAATCGTTTCTTCGAGTTACATGAACGTGGTGTTGTTTTTTGCAGGGCCACGACACGACGGCAGCGGCGATGAACTGGGCCCTTCATCTGCTGGGCTCTCACCCCGACGTGCACCGCAAAGTTCAACGCGAGCTTCGGGAAGTGTTTGGTAACACACGCTCACACTCTGACTCAGTGCCTTTAATGTGTTTGTTTGGAGTTGCGCTTCGGGCAAATGAGAGCTGTGAAAATCCAAAAAGCCAAAACACACACACACACGCGGGGCATGATTCAGTTCTGCTCTCAGCTGCTTTGAAGTGCCTTGCTAGCCTTCAGAGAAATGTCGGGGTAACCAAGTCAAAATTAGTAACCCCAAGGGTCCAAAGGTGCGTCGGACCGCGTGGCCAACATGGAAGACCTGAAGCAGCTCAAGTACTTGGAGTGCGTCATCAAGGAGGCCCTACGCCTCTTTCCCTCCGTACCCTTTTTTGCACGCAGCCTCTGCGAAGATGCCAAAATCAGTACGTATGAGCTAACTTTATCCTGTGTACGGTGGCCGTTGAGGGTCAAAACATGTCTGAAAAGATTGGAGTACAATTCAAGTCCCATTGTTTGACTATTATTTTAGTCTAATCAAAAAATAATAGCGGAGCTTATGTTAGCTTTGATCGCAGCAGGTTCTGATCGATAAATTTCCATCCATGCTAATAGCGACAACCGGAATACATGCATTAGTCCGCAATATTCATTTTTGAAAATATATTTGATGGTATTCTGCCAGATGGTTTTAAAGTGCCCAGCGGCACCAACGCCATCATCGTCACCTACGCTCTTCACCGGGATCCTCGCTACTTCCCTGAGCCCGAGGAATTCCGTCCCGAACGCTTCCTGCCGGAAAACGTGACCGGGAGACCGCCGTATGCGTACATCCCCTTCTCTGCCGGACTTCGCAACTGCATCGGTAAGAACGAAACTCATGATGCTAAAGCTAACGGGAATACGTCTCATAATCATGCTAATGTTTCTCCTTGTGCTAATGCTAATTTGAATGTTATATTTGGTTTCTCATTGTTTTCCCACTCTGCCAGGTCAACGCTTTGCCCTCATGGAGGAAAAAGTGGTGTTATCTTCCATTTTGCGTAACTTTAACGTCAAAACTAGCCAGACACGTGAAGAGCTGAGTCCGACGGCTGGGCTCATCCTGCGGCCCGAATGCGGCATCTGGATACAGTTGGAAAAATGCGACAAAGCCCAGACGAGTCTTTAAAAAAATTTGTGAAAGGATGAAATGTAGGCAATGAAGTTTTTTGTTAACAATAGTTTTCCTCAATACCAAGTACTGGATGTAAATTTCTTTCTGCATTAATTCAACATGAAAAAATATTTTCCCAAGTCATAGTCAAATTTAGATCTGAAATTGAATTTTTCTACATAGCCTTTATTTGTATTCTAATTTAAAAATTGTTTGATGTATATACTGAATTACATGAATACAAAATCAATATTTCAGGTTTCATAACGGGAGTGTGATCAAAAATACATCCTCATAACCACAAGGCCAGCAAGCACCTTAGATAGCAATCACTAAAGTTACGGCATATTTAATCCTTTTCTTCCCATATATGTCCCACCGATAACGTCGGTAAAGATAAGCTTTGTTCATTATCTTATGCACATTTACGTGAGTGCGTCGCGGGTTGTTTAGACTTTAGCGGCGCAAAGGTCACGAAATTCAAAGTCTTCCCAAGATTCCGTTACAGCAAAACGACCTCGATGTACGCTTCACGCAATGCTAATGCTGGCTAGCCTTAGAAGCTAGCTTAGAAGCTAGTTAGCTGTTTATTCTCATTTCTAGTCACAATTTTTTATTTTTTTTTTAAATTATTTTTAATATAATGGAAAACACTTATGGCGATAATACATATTTACATCAAAACAAGTTCAGAATCATTTTGATGCCGGAGTGCGATGCGACTACGGTAGCCCATTGAGGTCAATGAGGATAAATGACCAATGTTGACAGGACAGCGTAACAAATGATCTTCATCGTCATAGGAGAGGTCAGCGCATGATGAATGAATGACGATTATTTCAATTATTCAACGAGCGGCATAATCGATGCTGGCCGAGTTCTTTAGAAAGCCAGAACAATTCTGGTGGGGGGAAAAAAAAAGGTGGAAATTGAGATGGGAAGAGGAGGATGGCGAAAATGAGGACGATGAAGAAGAAGAGTGAAAAATAAGTTAACTGGGCAGAATGATTAAAAATGATGACACACGCATGACAGCACTGGCCTGCTTTTCCAACACGATGTAGTTCACCCGAATGTTCACAAGGAGGCAGCAGCGCGATTAAGAAACGACGCAAGATAGATCGCGATTTTATTCAAACTCTTCGTCTTTGCGATCAGAACTCCAAACCAAAAAAAAAACAATTTTCTTTTATTGTTTCTAGCGCTGCCTCAGGACACGGGAAAAAAGGTTAGGGTTAGGCATCGTCTCATTTGTGGCTACACATCTGAGACGTCGCACACGTACGCATGCACGCACGAAGCGTTGACGAGGACAGAAAGTGACAGTGCGCCAAGACCTGACTGAGCAGCACCGGAGCGCTTCATGACACGCCGCAACCTCCCTGGCTTGATTCGAGTCACTCACACACACACACACACATAATCGCCCACGCGTCTTCCCCTCGCCGTGTTCCTTTTTGCCGTCTTGTTGAACAGAAATCAGGTCATTTTCCTCCTCCATTAAAAAGACATTAACGCAACACAAAGATTCAATCGGGAGGTGCCGCGCTCAGTCAAAAGGATGTGAACCAAATAGGTTGGTGAGTGGGATGCAAGAAAAACAGGGAAGATAAAGCAACCTTAAAAAAATCATTTTATGTTACGTATTTGCTTAAATAATTGGGTTTTCTTTTTTGTTGTTGTTGGGCTAACTCTGTCAGCCCTGAAAACGACATGAACTGGGTTAAAAGGCACGTGAGGGGTTGGGATTCCAAACTGTGATCAGGTTGAGGGGGTTTTGAACTTTACGATCGCCACCCTAGCCAAAAACTGTCAAAACAAATCGTGTTTAGCAGAGGTGTGAGACTCAAGTCATGTGACTTGGACTTGTTTATTCTTGCTCATTTGTTTTGACCTTTTACTGCAAATCAGCGCCAAATATAATTCATTACTAATAATTGACATTGATCCTAAAAAAAAAAAATCGGTCCATCACAAATCGATGAGCGCTCAAGATTTTGTTCTTGTAATAGGATCGTTCAGTGCTATGTAAATAAAGTTGAATTGAGTTTCTCAAACTTTCCATTCAACCCATTTATTATTTTAAGGTGAGGAAAAAAAAAATCCCAATTTAATATCCCAGTGTGCTCATCGGTTTTAAGAGTCAAAGTACAGAAAGTGCTTCTTATTCAGTGTTCGGAAACAAGAATCCCAACGTGCTTTAACCTTGCTGAAGCTTTGACTTTGGCCCTTACTAATGATCCCCACTTTGCCTCTCGAAACGCTTCCCCTCTGCCCCTTTGCCCTGCAAATGCTAATCACGCTGCACCAAGCATTCCGTATGCGGCGCCACGCCTGCCCCTTCCCATTCTTTGCGTACGGCGGGGGAAGGACGGGCGGTCGGTCATGGGGGCGGAGTCAAGGTGCGCGGGATGATAACGGGGTGTAATAGCGTACAGACGCTAGGTCACTTATCATTTTCACACCACCCTCTGCAAGTCTAAAAGTCAATCTTTGACTGACTCAACAATGAACGGGCAGTCCGAAACTTTGTAAGCTAGCTTGTTAGCGCACCTGCCTGTAAAAAAAAATAAACCCTGCTTAGCAGTTTCTTATAAACCTTTGAAAACAGTCCTCGTCAAGACCCTAACAAAGTATGAAAAGTATTAAATAATTAAAAATAAATGTACACTTTTTTTTTTAAATTCTTTACCCGCATGGATACTTAAAAGGAGGCATTTTATCAGGCTGAAGTGGCTAACACACCAAGCCACTGATTAATTACTGCACTCCCAAATATCTTAATCAGGGCTGGAGTTGATTTGAAAAAATAAATTAATTAAAAAAAGAAAAAAACAAACGGAAAAAATAGCTTTGATTAAATGAAGCACTCCATTTGTCATTGAACGTCTCCTACGGCATCCGCCAGCCCCGATGTCGCCGAATATTCTGTCACAGAGAAGTCAATCATGCGCATACTTTTGTCGATGTGCATATTTAAATGTTGCGGCCATACGATAAGCATCATGACAAATGAATTCGGCCGGCCAGTGTCTGTCAATGAATATTCAAAGATGGACGTGGGCCAAGTCAAAGAGAGAGCGCGGCGGGCCTGTAAAAGACACCTTGCTGGCAGAATGCCCCGTAAAATCACTTTCAAGGTGAGTCCCCATCACATTCATCACATTAAGTGACGCTGTTAATTGTTTGACGCTTGTTTCGTCATGACATTTTGCTAGCATGGAAAAGTGTCATGAAGTTGAGGAGGAACTTAGGAGCTGACTTAATATTTTAGATGTACTGCCTGCAAGGTCACTTGTTGCTAGGCAGGATGTGTGGGGCACAATTTAGTCTGCCCCCAAACCTTGAATTTCTACTTATTTTAAGGATACATTTTCTGCTTCACGCCTACATTTTAACAAATAGTATAACTTTCTGCTGGAAAATATTTTTTTTTATTTCTGAAGAATGACTTTTCCCTCTCAGATTTTGTTCTTAACTTTTTGTCCCCTGAAAGTAAGACTTTTTTTGTTTGTTTTTGCTCGTGACGTTCGGGAGCTAGACAACGGGGGGTCTTCACGTTCGTGTGCCACCAAAGAGCACGGCCGCCCTTTGAGTGCAACTGCTGACAGACATTTTTCACCCACGTTTTGAGTTTTCTATCCCATGTGGGTGAATGGAGCAAAAGCACGTTTGTCAATGAGGAGTAATCCGAGATGAATGGAGGAGCTTCACTTGGGAGCCTGATGATGTCATCGGCATCTCTCTCCTTGCGTCTTTAGACGTGGATATTCAGAACATCATCAGACAGGCACACAAGTGGGTCAGAATTAGAATATCGTCGGCCCAGCGGACATTAGCGATGCATGCTCCGACCGCAAAAACAACGTTTTATATTTTCCCAGTCGACGGTTGCAGTGGGATTTAAACAAAAATAAATAAATAAGTAGTCTTGAAAGATAAAAAAAAAAAAAAGCCTAATGAGGGCCAGAAAACGAGTCCCAAGGAGGGGAAGGAAGAAAATCCCACGTGAATTTGAATGATGTGGTAGATGATGAAATGGTGGCGAAATATTCCAAATAACGCTACAAGCAATCATGTGGCCAGGGGATTGAGTTGCCAGGGAATCATCTTCCCCGGTTGAAATGAGCGAAAACGCCATTAATCCCTTTCAGCTTTTAAAAAAAAGAAAAAAACTTCAAATTTGTAATGATGGTTTTAATAAAAAAAAAAAGAGAGATTATGCCTGCATCATGATTTTATGGATTTATTCATGGGGCATCGCACACTCCGCCCACTAGGTGGCAGTAAAAATAAATAAAAAAATATAGAAATGAACACGCACACTCAAAGACATGTCTGCTTCGGTAGCACTTGGTTTAGCATCAATGCGTTCCGCTGGTGTAATTTCCGCATTGGACAGCTTCGGGAGAGTGGAGACAGGTGTTTGGTGGTCTCCAGGGGCTTTGATTTTGGAGGAGGGCAGGGGGGGGGAACAACATGATGGATCACCATTTCCTTCCCACATGTCGACTTTGGAATAGCGACTGTCAGCCGATGAGAGAAGATGCTGGCCATTATAATCTTTGCAAAGGTGCTCTACGCTCAAAATATTGACAATTTGTCGATAAAACTAACAACGTACCTCAAACGTCTTCAGCACCCAAAGTACGTTTCGATAAAAAATAATATAAAAAATTACTTTAGCTTCTGTATTATAATTGACATCAAAATGAAGTTGGATTCCCAAAAATGTTTTTGCTAGGTCTGCTAAACGTACAGGTTAGCTTGGTCAAAGGCTGGAAAAACGTATGCGCTGCTCTTCGTGACGTTCAACACTGAATTAATGTTGACCACCTGAACCTTCCGTGCCAAGAGCCGCCTCTCGTCATAAAAACGCGGGTCGCCGGCGTAGCGTTCCGCTTCATTTAAGCACGCCATAGTTCACTCCGGTGTGAACGATCCCCGAGGCCAGCGTGGCATTTATACGGCGACTCTAATTACGCACTCATTAGCGCGCCGAGGGAAGTCAGCGGACCCGGGAACGACATAGTCCGACCCCTCTTTAATTCCTTTCCTTATTCCCCTTTTCCCTCGCTCATTTTCCGAGGGCGTTAAGTTAATTACGAGCTAATGTGCTATACCTTGAGAGACGTCTATGCTGTTAAGTGCACGACGGTGAAAAAAAAAAATGGCTAGCGTTCATAAAACCTGACTGTGCGGGCAACATCTTCATTTGAACACTTTCATTTGGCAAAGATACAAAGAAGTTCATCAAACCAGACCGCACCAAATATCAAAGACACGACCCGAAGGTGTGCAAGTGATCATTTCCAAGCTCTGTTCTAGGCGCTAAAAATATAGCTTTATAATGATTGATTATAGTTTCCGGGCGGACATTTTTTGTTTTGTTTTGTCGTCTTTTAGTGGATTTTTCTTTATCTCTACTGCTCGTCATAAGCTAGCTTGTTCTGTTAGCTCATTTTGCTATAAATTAGCCTTTAAGCTAGCAGTACACTTTTGAGAGCCCTTTTGACAAAGTATCGTGTCAAACCTGTGCTGTGACGCCAGTAAAACTCTAAAAACTGAAAATGGTCAGGCGTAAGCTCCGCCTTAGTGACATCAAACTACTAGTTTTGGTAAACGTCGGAAAACACGTTAAGCATCTGTCATGAAGCAAACAACTTCTTTTGATGAATGTGACATTTATTTCCTCGGCTTGATCTTACGCAAAATCCACCTTGCGGCACATCATTAGCGCTAACAAGGACGACGGCGGATTCCAGATCCGCTTTGTACCCCCTTCCTTATCCTGACTTCCCTACGACCTTTGCCGTCTTCCCGCGCTCTCCCTCAGCCGCTTTTCAGCTTAATTGCGAGTCGCAGATGCTGTCGGCCTTGGCCGTCCAAGTCTGACCATCCCAACTATTTGCACAAAGGGACAAATGTAACGTGAAAGGTTTTCCTGCGAGTGTTGAATTGCTCTCGATGGCTCCTCCAGGTGTTCCTGGCCCACTTTTCGTCTCGAAAGTCAAAAAGTGGGACTTGGGACTATTATCCTCGCCGTGGTTCTTTTGATTGCCGCTTGTTTATTGGCCGCGCTTGTTTGACAAATGACTTCTTGGTACTAAAAGAAAGATCCACGTGCAAAAAATAAATAATGAAAAAAATATATCAATGGTAAGTAGATTTTTTTGGTGTGGCCGTGATGTTGAGACTCAGTTTTTATAAAAGGTATAATACTGTTTTGCGTCTGTCACGGTCTAGCAGCGATATGCAAATTCTTTCTCTATCTCTGGTTAAGAATCCACCAGTTAATTTGAAATCGCTTTATTGAACCAATGGTACCAAAATAAAGTCAACCCAAGCAAAATTTTAATCACAGCAATAGTTACAGGAACCATAATTTTGGATTGGCTGTTTTAATTTTGAATGTTACGTTTTAAATTATTTTTTTTATTTTATTTGTATTCATTAGTTTTAGGATCAGTTTTATTTTTTTATTATTTTATTTTTATTTTATATTTATACTTTTATTATTTGATCACAGCGACAGAACTTTCATTCACTTGGAAAGAAGGCTAACACGCTCTAAGTGAGAGAACTAAAATGTCAAAATAGACAGATGTCCAAAGAATAGCTCGGTGGGGGGGGGAAGAAAGGTGTTATAAAAATGAAGCGCAGATGCCGCGTGGGGACCTAGACGATAAATCCCAACTTCCCGTTTGCCATATTGGAGCGGAACATTTGGCGAGGGCACGGCATCAAAGCGACGGATTATTTTCCAAAGGTGCGACAAGTCCACATTGTGTGTATTTACAGCAGATGGTTAAAAAAGAAGAAGCCTTGATAGCATGGTGAAGTAGGTCGCCAAATCCTCAGGAGGATGACAAGAAAGAGAGTGAGAAATAGAAAGGGAGGGGGAAAAAAAAAAGAAAAAGCTCGAGCGAGGGAAAAGCAGGTGGAAGCGATTGGATGCGACGATATCCGTCGCACGTGATGGATGAGAAGGCCAACCGTGGGATAAAAGTTGGAGATTTTTCCCGCATTCCGGCCGGGCTATTTGTCAGCCGTGCCCGCGCCCGGCTCGGATAAACAAGTCGGAGAACAAACAAGAAGAGACAAATTGGATCGCGCGTCTCCTCAGCCCCATTCCGAGAAGTTGAAATTGGACGAATCCTGTTCACGGAAGGATGGGAGATGAGTTTTTTTTTTTTTCTCTTCCATGGCGGTTTGAAACTGAGTTTTGCGGAAAGTTTTGCCCGCTCTCGCTTTGGTTCCGGTGGGCTCGTCAGACGCGTCGCAGCCATTGATGTAGTTTGAAAACGCAAAGGTGCTCGAAAGTTTGCCACTTTGGGCGCGTGGGAGTGAATCGAAGGTTCAGTTGTGCCGGCCCTTTTGTTTCCCCCCGCTCATGTCATTTTCCTCCCTTTTCCAAGAAGTTCCCACGCTTGGGCCTTTCAAAGCCTTAATCCTCGTCTGACAGCGCTAAGACGCGGCCGCTGTGTGTGTGCGTCCGCGTTCGTGCGTGCACGCGTGTGGGAGGAGGGCTGATGGTCCGCTGGATGATGACGGTAAAGAAGACAATTAACAAAAATTTTAATTAGCGGTGGGGAAAATATTTTGAATTTAGTATCCATCATTATTTATATATTTATTTATAATTAATTATATTTATCTATAGTTATTTATAATTATTTATAAAGGAGAAAAAAAAAAGACTTATAATGTTGGAGCGCCGTGTTTTGAATTCAATGTGCTATATTTGGCGATTATTTCTTTGACGAATGATAATTTGGTAGAAATAAAAACACTTTGCAAGTTTCACCCCTTTGGAGCGGTCAAAGCGCAATTTAACGTCGTTATCGGCAACCTTGGCTGTCCTTAAAATGTGCACTTTTCAAGCTGCATGTGCAATAAATTGTTGACAAGGTTAGTATTATTATTATTTTTTTTTACGATGCATAATTCTTCATTTAAGTCCCGATTAGAATTTATGTCCTTTCGGGCTATATTTACATATTTTTGTTCCCCGTTGACTGAGCCAACATTTTACTTTAAGTGATTATGGAGGACTAAAACACAAAAGTTGTTGCTTAAGTGCTTCGCGCGCTGACCTCGCCAAATGCCACCGACCGCTTTTCACTGCACACAAACAATTTCATTAGTCTTTGGCGGATTGTTGGCGTTGCTCTTTTTGCCTCCCCGCATGGCTTCAAGTGCAGCTTGTTGTTCACGACTGTGCGACAAGCCCAGCGGACAAACACAAATTTATGACGGAGCATTTTCAAAACCGAAAATCCAGTAGTTTCCCTCATTGTCGCCATCCTTCTCCAAGTGCAACCATACACACGGTTGCATTGGCGAACAAAAAAAAAAAAAAAAGAAGAAAGCCCTCAGGAATGAAGGCTGGTCCATAATAAATGACTTTTGTTTCTGTTTTTTGCATGAAAGGACACTTTGGGGCTAACAGGAATGGCCTGCCTACGAAACAAACGAGTGCGGTCAAAACGCAAAGGCAGGCCGGAACATTCTGGGTCAGACAGTTGAGGAGGATTAATTTAATGCAGTATAACTGGATAACAGCAGGGGATTCTGGGTAAAGACTTAAGCCAGGAGAAAAAAAAAAAAGCCGTTTTGGAAAAAAAAACAACCCAAAACCAAGAGACGGACGGCTGCAGCTCATTAACGCAAGGCTAATCCCGCGCAGGACGTGGACGACTGTTAGCATTGGCCCTTATGTCAAGGTCAAGCTGCATTTTTTTTCCCTTCATGGCACCCTCGTGGTGTCAATCAAGCCCAAGAGGGAGGACGGAGGCCTTAATGGCCTCCATTAATAATAAATCTCCCACCTAATTATGGACACTGCACACTAATGAGAAGTCTGTCGTCCATTTTATTATGAGACGTTAAGCTAAGAACGAAACATAAAACAAAGGGCATAGCTTCATACCTCTGATCCACTAGCTTGATGCTAATGCTAACAAAATGAAGTTATCCTTTTTTAAGCACAGCTTCAGGCTTCTGGTTTGCTAGCTTGATGGTAATGCTAACACAATCAAGTGATCCTTTTCTTAGCAAAGCTTCATGCCGCTGGTCCATTAGCTTGATGCTAATGGTGACAACACAAATATGCAGCAACACGCTCAAACATTCAATATAACAATAATCACGGTCATATCTTCTTTATTCTCTGCCACGAGCTAAAGCTAGCTTACACATCCACCCTGTGCTGATCCGATCAACATATACATTTGGTGTGTAGCGTTTGTTACTCCCATTTGTTCCTAGCGTAGCAAATGTTTGTTTCTCCACTCGAATACGAAAACAATGGCGCTCACTGCGATCATGGTGCCGCTTGCAAACTCAGCTTTATCATTGGAAGTCAACGTGACCCCGTTAGGGAGGTCGAAACGGCTCTTGGTTTCTCGCCGCCGGCTAAAACATCCGTCACCTCGGAGATAAGTTGTTGTCGTAAAAGATCGGGGAAAGGAAAAACATCCGTCACCTTGGAGATAATGTACAAAGAGGTCTTAAAACACGAGACGTGTTAACATTGGGGGAATTGGAAGTCTCCCTTTGGTCCGTTAAAGGGCTTGACGATGTATCAGAAGCCCCTCTATATGGGAAAGATAAAAAAAAAAATTCCTCGGCGCATTTCCGTTTCTTCCTTTGGATAAAAAATTATTCCAAATCTCAAATTTTATCGATAATATCACTGTTGTGTGAGTAAAGACAAACAACGGTCACTTAAGTGACACAATGTAAGTCAAGGGCAGCTTCGTTTTCATCCTCACGGAATGCTCGTAGTGCCCCGCCCCCCCACATTCATGTTGCACTTCACGCTACGCCACTCGTAACGAGCACTTAGCCTCCCGCAACGTTATTGATGTTATGAGTCAGCAAAGCAATGTCAGTGCAAAAGGAGACATTGACACATGAGGCTTTTTTTTTTTTTTGGTTTTCTAAAGCATGATGGTCCGAGCAAGGACAAGCCGTGGGGGTAAAAAAAAAAAAAAGTGTCAGGTAAGCATGTCAATAGCCATCATGTGATTGCACTTCGGCGTCTTCTCCGATGCTGACGGCGGCTTTTTGGCACCCTCTATTTGTTCCCGCTAGCGCCACATAAAGGTCAGGAGCCTCGAGAGAAAAAAAAAAAAAAAAAAAACGTCGCTTGGCTAGTTGCTGGCTGAACGTGCAACTAAAAAAAATCTTACAAAATAAAAAATGAATTGCAAAAAGGCTATTTTTAAAAAATAACTTTTTCGACACTTTAAGTGGGACAGTGTTTTTGTTTGGCTTCCGCTTAACTTAAATGAGCCCATGCGAGGATAATTTGCACAGTTAAGTTGAATTTGGGATGAGCCCAAAACAAACAAACAAACCAACCGCTTAATACGGCCAAGAACTGTGGGCAAGTCGCATCGAATGGCTCCGAGGCGCTGGCGCGGCCACCTCCAACGCATGCACTTCATACACCCTGCCCTGCCGTGTGTGTGTGTGTGTGTGTGTGTGTGTAAGTGGGCTCGTGTGCATGCGGCAACACACTTGGCTCAAATTTCACTCCTGAGCAGGAGAGGACTTTTGGAATTATCTCCAGAGATAAACACGAGTTAAACCAGCAGCATTCCCATGATGCTCTTGTTAAATAAAATAGTGACGCGTGTGTGTTCGTGTAGTAGTATTCCCATTACTATCATTTTAAATAACTAGAAAGATGTCAAAATTTTAGCTATGCATATCTTATTTGTCAGTTTCTGTTTATACCTTGCGTATAAAAAACAGCTACACTACTCCCTTATTAAGAAAGGCCCAGCTAACTTAATGCTAATGCTAATTGGCCATTGTTTCATCTAAACACGAATGATTCGGCAACAGCGTGTGCAGAGACAATATAACAGTATTTGCGATCAGATCTTCTTTATCCTCCGCGTAGAACGGTGAATATTAGTGCTGTACAGATGAGATTAAAGAGGAGTTGAGACATGCCTGTCTGCTGCAAAGACAAGTGCTGAGTGAACAAGACAGCCGTCTGTCTGTGTTATACTGCCCCCATGTGGCCACAGCAGTTTTAATTGATGCAGTGTGACACAAAAATATTTATACAATTATTGGATGGTTTATAAAGTATAATACTTAATTATTTCTCTTCATTAAAATCCACATTACAAAGATTTTGTTGTTTTGGGTGAGAGCCAAAGGATTAATGGAAATTGCAATCATTTCAATGACAAAAGAGAATGTTTCGGAACAAAGAAAACCAATTATTGCTTACCGCTGCTTTATGGAATAAACCTGTCAAAGATTATAAAAGTTCTGGAAAAAGTTGCCACAATTGGGAGTTCACTTTAGTTTGTCATTTTCTAAACTGCCCTTTGATTGAGGCTTGGGGCGGCATAGAAATGAAGTGTGGCTGATGCTTGCCGCTCACAGATAGGCTGCTCTCGGGTGACTTTGTGCGGTGGGAAAGATGGAATAATTACGAGAAAATACAAAGAAAAAAAAAATAGGCAAAAGACGGCAGGCCACCAGTGGGAGTGCAGCCAGGCTGACTGGCTGCCTAATCATAGCTGGACCAGACGCAAGCTTCATCAAAGTAACTTTTCAAACGTCAACGCTGATTTCTACCACGTATTATAGGAGCCACTGAGAAATAAAGTGGGCTAACTCTAGACCACCAGTCCAAGTGAAATCATAATTTTATATCAGCAATTTTTATACAAACTTAGCTTAGCATTTCATCATATACATGAACAATCATGTCCGAATATGAACATTATAAAATGAACTTGGCGTCACTGCTTTCTGTAGGTCTAAAAAGCAGGATTGAAAAATGATTTTACTCTTGAGTGTCAACCCTACTGCGCCACCATCTAGTGTTCAACGGTGGAATTACACCCAAAATAAAGAGACGAAATTAGATTCAAAGCGTACAAAGCGAATATTTTCTGCTTTCGCTCTTCGCCCTTCAAATTGAGTGTCAATCTTACTGCGCCACCATCTAGTGTTCAACAGTGGAATTACACCCAAAATAAAGAGGATAGATGAAATCAAATTCAAAGCGTACAAAGAAAAGGTCGAGAAGTAGTGGGACCGCGACGGGAACGGATATCGTGGGGTTGACTCTATTTCGAGTCGTTCTATTGTGACATTTCTCAAGTGTGCCGCGTGTTTAGCAAGCTACAAAAGGCAACAGCGGTAATTACGACAAGTAGTGAGCGAGCGAGCGAGACTCCTTTGAGGGGTGACTGCTGCTTTCTTGCTGCTGCTTTTGTGTTTCTAATTAACATCACCAGAGAAATAAAACACGCTAACTGCTAAAATGCCACGTGCGGCGAGGACATGCTAATCAGGCCGTACGCAAATGAGTCTTAAGTCATTTCGCAATAATAACGCACAGCTGGAGATGTGGCCGAGGCGCCGAGCGAGAAAAAGGGTGCTTGTTTTTCTTTTGCCAGTGGCTCTGGCGGGTGGCGTTCTCTCGGCTTGGATTAAACACAGCCCGGAAAAGCACGCGCGTACTTCAATTTTATATGCACGTAATTAAAAAAAAAAAAACGCTGATGGAACGGCGTCGGATTGCAGCGCTTCTTAAACTTTTTACAACAACCAACGCCTCAAAAAATGGCCACCACAGTAATTAATTTAATATCAGTCAAAAACCAGACACAGGTTTCATCCCTCAAGAAAAAGCTGAAGTTTCATTTTTTTTTTTAAACTTCGGTCCCGTTTCATTTGCTGTGATGTGGCTGAAGTCCCGTGTGTGTGTGTGTGTGTGTATGCGTGTGTGTTCATGCGTGTGCGCCTCCACTGAAATTGACATCGGCGACCCCTACAGAAATCGGCGTTTCCTCCATCCATCCTTCCTTACCTACCTTTTTTTTTTTCTTTTAATGAAATCTATGGTATATCTGTAGGCGTACGCTTAACCCTGAGAAAATTGAGTTCTCCTATTCATTTATTCATTAATTCTTTAATTAAATTGCAATAACGCACACTGTATCCGTGTCCCTCGCAGCCGGTCTGACTTATAATTAAAATAACCGCCACTTATTACCTGCTATGTTCAGAGGTCCGTGTGTGTGTGTGTGTGTGTGTGTGCGTGTATCATTTGCCCTCTCGGCGTGACAATTATAGCTGCCTTAATGGAAACGGTGCTGAATAATATACAGTACACGGCATGGATTCCATTTAATGCCTCCCTTACAGCGAAGACAGGTGGGGGGGAGGGCGGAATAACTTTTTCAAAGTCTTCATTTTCTATTCGTGGCAAGAAGGAAACTATTTCCTAAAATAGCAGGTGTTTGTTTACATAGATTCAGAGAGAAGTCAGTTAAATTGTACAAATGCTAGCTTTTGGTTGGAGCGGAAAGGAGCTAGCTTGATGGACACACGAGCATGTTTTATGCTAAAATCCCTGATTATGGATCAAATTTGGGATTCATTTTGGGTCACAAAGGTCCTCATTAAAAATAAAAAAAAAAGTCTTCTCATTTCTCCTGCCTGTTTTTTTTTCCCCCTCCCACCGTGTCGATGCTTCCACATCAAAGGCGAGCATTAGCATAGCGCGAGACGGCATAGACAGAGCGTCAACCTCATTTAGCGCCTCGCCGCCATTTAAGGGATGAAAGTGGTGAAGCTTCTCGGTGACAAAGGCACGGCCAAGCGATTAAAAAGTGAACATTGGTGCCATTATGGGTCATTTACCACTTCAAATGCGGAATCACTCGTCATGTGGGCTGAGGGAAAAGTCAGGATACAGTTCCACTCCGCTCCTGTAGGTGGTGCTAACTCAATTAATAAATTATCCTAAAAATACCACTTTCTGATTACATTTATTTTCATTTTATTTTTACAGTTATGTTTTAGGGGGGCACTGCTCTAAACTTTCTTTCATGTCTGCAAAAATGCATACCTTTAACATTTTTTTTGAAGACTCTGCCATCTTGATGATTTTCAAAACGTACTTGAGATACATCAAAGACTCCAAAGTGTCTTTAATGTAGAGGCAAGCGAGCACCTTCGGCTGGACTGAGCTTCGCCTCCAGGGAACCGAGATAGCCTTCTCAGATTTTGAGTGGACTTCCTTCTCTTGTGATTTATGCGGTCTTTTTATCACCTCACATTGTTTGTGAATTCTGATCTCATCAGCTGTCAAGCAAAGGGTACGTACAGTCGCGGTCCGTTTTTGCTGAGGTCATCTTTTTGTGCCACACCCGAATTAGTACGTATAGTTGTTTTAAAATCGGAGATTCTCGCCACCCTTCAGCATTACAGGACTGGATAAACCTGATTCCCATTTGTGATACACGAGTCACGGGAAAAACAAGGTGCAAGATCAATCCGCCGCCTACCCCTTGTTTCCTCAACCTCCTCTCAGGTTATTTATAAACTTTTTAGAAAAAAAAAATCTTCATTTAACCAACCGGGCGGGGGGGTGCTCGGCGGCATCCCGTCGCTCACGTGAGCGGTTGCCTGGCAACTGTTAACCAACTCGCTCGCTTGCAAGTTTCCAAGAAAAATGTACCGGTGGGTTGGCCGGTGGTTTGAATTGAGAAGCAAACAACGGAGAGTTGTTCCTAATATTTTGGTCTAAACTGAAGGAACGGCTCATTTGAAAGCGATGTTTCTGATGTTTTCTACATCTTTTTAAAGTAAGGCTGTCAAGACAACTGCAAGCAGATTTTCTTTTTTTTTTGCAAACTCCACGGTTGAGTCACGTGCAGATGCTAACTTTTGCTTTGGCTAATTTCGCTACCATCTGCGCTCTCACCAGGCAAGAAGGACCTCTGAACTTTTTTTCCCCATGAGCAGACGCTGGCTGGTTTGTGCGGGCGGCTCGCAGGCTGTTCCCGCTCGAGCGTTCAAATAAAACCAGAAGCATTTTACCTTCTTCGTGATTGCTTTGACATCCAGATACCGCCGTTTAAAAAAAAGCTTGAATTAATATTGATTATTAATATATAAATACACAATTTTAATTCATGTTTAAATGTTCTAAAAATATTTAAATGACAATGACACATCACATGAAAAGCTATTTGAATTATTTTTTATATTTAGTTAGTTTTAAAATGATCTGTATCTATGCCTAATTAAATTCTGAAAATTATAAAAATAAACAATTAAAAAGTCATGATAAAAATACAATCAATGAATTATGTACAATTCAATAAATAAATTAATTATTTAATTATTAAAATTAATCAATTTGAAATGTTTACAATATTCATCTAAATCCATTTAAATCATTTTACAATTTACATTTAAATTCAAACAACACATTTTTAAACTTAACTATAAATCAAATTGTGAGAAACCGTGATGAAATTGCGCCGCAGAATCTTTGATTGCGAACAGGCCGACGTAATTCCGCTTTACCTTAAGGATGTTTTTGTATTCTTGCTATTGCTTCCTATAGGAAGCTTCTATTTCTTATACTGTATGCGCTGTCTCAAAAAAGTTATTGTCGGATTCAATTTTTGCTAAGTTGAACCTTAGGTCAAGGACAGCGTAATTGGATTTGCCGGTATATCTCGTAGTGCATCAAATACACATTTTCGATTGTTATTCATGTCACAAAATGTACTTCGTGAGACAAAACGATACCAAGAATTGGCGGTTGAGAGACAGGGGAAAAAAAGCGAGGTCACTTGTTGCCGGGCAGAGTTCATGGGGCACAATTCCTCACTGCCCCATACAGAGTCCAAACCCAAAAACTTTGCAAAAAATATGCCTCTAACGTCAAAATAATGTAAAATAAAGTCAGTAACATCCAAGACAAACTCTTTTTTTTTGTCCACAGCTGTCAATTTGCTTTCAGTGTGTTCAAACGTGTTTATACAGTAAGTGGTCGCAAACTGACAACACGAAGCTAATGGAAAGTCTGTGTCCGCGACCGGCCAACAGCCGCCAGGAGAAGCCAAAAGCGTCGGGAAACGATGACACTGAACGGACTGGACATATTGTATTTGTTTTTTTTTTTTCAACATGGACATACATTTTGCTGGGTTTTGCCACCTGGGATTCCTGGCTAAAAGCCATCTCTCTGAAAAGCCCATTTAGCACTGCAACCATCCACGCGCAAGTAATTCTAATAGTGTCAATACATTCAAGTCATCCTTTTACGATAATCGTTTTTAAGGCATGTTTGAACATAACTGCAGAAATTGAAGGCATCATTTTGTAAATTTCTAAATCAATGGGACCACAGCATGCAACGACATCGCTTAATAATTTCCTCACGATATAAATACAAAAATATTGGTAATTATTTCCATGAGTAGCGCCACAAAAAAGTCTCAAGAAGCCATTTCTCAAAAACATACTGGACGGCTGCCATTTTGATTTTTAAGTGGCCATCTTTTTTTGGGGACGTTTTTGGTCTTTCTTCCCCAAAGGTCTATCAGATTTTTTGACTGTTCCCTGTGGATTAGACTAGAATAACGAGCCGCTGGCGATTTATTGCAGACACAGAGAGCCATAAAAATTCAACGTCACCGCATACAATAGGCGCCATAACTTATTCGTATGAGAATTGGCCTCCTTATGCTTGTTCCATTTTATGCATTGTGCTATATTCATTTATGCGCACTTATCCAGCCAATATGAATGATTCTAATGGAATAAAGCAGCATCACATCCAGGAAATTGTTTACAACAATGTGACAATACGGTGAGGAGCTGTTTGTGAATGCTAAATGTGTGAAGGCTTTAGCCTCGTCCGGGCGGCTTTCATCTGGCTGCCAAAGTGCATTAGAATAATCCCGTTCATGAAAATGTTTCATCCCTTTATGTCTGGCACTCCCCCCCACCCCCCCCAAAAATAAAACAAACTGCCGCATATCTGTCCTGAGCACAGATACAGCCCTTTTCCAAAATGGGTTTCGTACTTCCCAAATGTACAAGTGTAGAAAATTGAAAACAATCCCTGTCTGTTTTTCTTTCCATGGAACTATATATGTATTTATACACACACACACATTTTATTTATAGTTGACTTGCATTCACATATTCATCCAATCCCACATATGTGCATAATGCAAACATCTGCCCATCCATCCATCCATCCTCTCTCCATTCATATAATCGGTCAGACATGGGCCCGGTGGATGATAACCTAATTTAAACGCCTCTATTACATTAGATTCCCGATAGGTCGCAAAGTAAATACAGCCTGAGCCGATCAATTTGTCCGCGGGCGAAGCAAGAAGCAATAATTCCGCGGCCGACGGGTGCATTTAGCGGTCGGAGCTCCCCCCCCCCCCAGCACGCATCCATTGCTACTTAGGGGTGGCCGGGCCCGCTCGCCATGCGGCGCTTTAGTGCACATGGCAGATAAGAGCTGCACGGTTGTGGGGAAACCAAATTATGTGCGCGCCGGTCGTATGAGATTGTGGAACAGCCTTTGATGAAAATTGACCACCGTGTCTCCATTGTGATGCTTTCCGTCCATTTGGAAATGTTCTTTATATAAAAAAACGACATTGGGAGAGTAGTGTGGCGTCCCTCAAGGAAGACTTCTAGGCCCACTGCTGTTTTAAGCAAAAGTCCTGTCCCTTCGCATACACAATGTAAACATATGTCTCTCCATTGTCATGAACACAATCTAAACATGACTTTTCCTTTCACACAATTCGATATTCACGTCTGTCCATTGAAACATGCAGACATGTTTTCTTCCCTCTTGAGCCTTTCGACGCTCATCTTGCAAAGACCAAAGCTGTCATTAATAATGAACGGCAACATAACATGAGTAGCCTGCCCTCACCGCAACGTGCCGGCCGGGGGTTCTTATCGAGAGAATGGATCGGGAAGTGTGGAGGTAGGCGCTCGGTTGTGTGTGTGTGTGTGTTTGCGACTGCAACCGTAAAAGTGATAACCCGAACGTGCACGGGAAACACCTCTATTTATAGCGCTCGGCTTCTTCATGCAGACAGGAGGGCGCGTGAGCTGAATGAGCGCGAGTGCAAGAGGAAGGTGAGGAGGAGGAACGTGGAGAAAGAAATAAACGTGCGCTCGCCCACAATTCAGACTTTCAACTTTTTAATCGGCATTGTGACCCGACTACAATTATTCGCTATCTTTTATAACGGATCACAAATATTCAATCATCTTAGTAGTCAAAGAAGAGCTCGCGAGAAAGGAGGCTCCGAGTAATGAACTTCCCGGTTTGCAGGCACCATTCAGAGTATATCTCGAAATGATCTCGATGAGTTATTTTTAGACAAGAAAATGCCCTCTGTGAGAATTTAAGAAATGAAAAGGCTTCAAAATAAGGCAACCGATTGGTTTTACGTTCAATAAAAAATCTCACGCACGCAAGCACACGCATAGCGCTACTACGTGTGAGGAGCACGTGCCAGTGTGCGTTCCCAAATCTTCGGGAGTGACAGGCTCGGTGTTGGCGTGCTGTGTGCTGTGAAATATCCTGAAATGGCTCGCCTGCAGGGCTCGGTGAGAGTCGGAAGCAAAACGTGACTCAATGAAGCCAGTCGGGGGGCGGCGAGGGGGGAGTCTGCTCTGGGAGGGGGGGGCTTGCATAGCGAGACAGGGAAAGAACAATTTGAATGAGAAGCTTTGGGTGGGGAAAGATGCCGTGGTGGTGACGGAGGGGGGGGGCTGCGACTGGGGAGGAGGACGGAGGCGGCTGTTAGCCACACGAGCTAAGCGCGTCACGTGCGGCTTTGAAATTGGTCAGTTTGCGTGCTGCTAAAAATAGCACGTGCCAGAAATAGACGGGCGGCTCGGAGGAGTGAAGGACAAAATAAACCTTATGAGATCTCGCTCCGATCCAGCGTCACACAAATAAGCCAGGGAGGCAAAAGTGCGGGGTTTATTTTGGGATGATGTCTGAAGCTCCATTCCGGCACTCGCTAGCCTGTCACCTTCCGAGAAAGTCAGATTCACGTTGTCAATAGCTTCGATTTATTTTCTTTCATGCCATTTTAAGAAAAAGTGCTTTATTGGGATATATAGACTAAGTCTTTCTTTAAAATCGACAATTGTAAATGTCGTGGGGAATGGGAAAGAAGACTGCACCTGCTGCGGGAAGCTCAGCCATGTGAATCACTACAATAGTAAAAATAATAAAAAATATATACTAAAATATTTAAAAAAAAAAAAAAAACATTTGTAAAAACATAAATACAAAATAAATAAATAAATAAACAAAACTCACTATGTCCAACCTTAAGTTGCCAGTTAATCACAAGACAATTGAGACTTTATTGATCCCCGAGGGAAAATCAAATACACCTCAAATAATGAACCCGCATCTGATCCAGATTGCATATGTGTCTACATGCTGCATAAAAACAGCAACGGCTCAAGTTGTAATTTGTCATATTGATGACTCAGCCTGAGCTGAGCTGAATCGATAACTGATCGCTACGTAATTTGTATGGTGGGAATATTTGTGGCGCTGCGTGACCTCCTAATTGAAGGAGGGTTCATCGTGGACACAGCGCATAGCCACAGGTGCTAGCCAAGCCGCTTGCTATCACCCTGCAGTTAATTATATCCAGTTGCCGTGCCGTCTTGACAATTTACCTTTAATTACTGACTAGATCTTTAATGGGGCGATCAATAGCGTAAAAAGAACACTCTGATCAATACTCTGCGAGCGTGTGGGGGGGGGACCAAACAAAAGGCGGCGCATGCTTAAGTGTTAAGGCAAATAATAAATTAGACGCCGTGACGATGGGAGGAGGCGGCAGCGGGGCGCGGCCTTCGGCGGCGCAGCTAGCGTGGCTAACGGTTGTCGCCGGAAAGAAAGCAGGAGTGTCGGTGCGTGAAAAATGTGCATTTCAATGTCGAATACGAGGCAAAAGGGTACAAAAAGAGGGAGATTAGAAGTGTAGTCATTCAACAACAACAAAATTGCTTTCAAAGAGACGTTTCAGATCTCATCGCATTTTCAAGAGCCACCGTTTATCTGGCTTGATTTTGTAAACGGAACCCAATAAAATCTGTTTAAAATACAATATGCTCTCTCCTTCACAGCTGCCAAGCTCCCCCGCAGGTCTCACCGCTGCGCGACCATTTGTTTAGCTAATGTGTGCCCAAGCGCATCTAAAAGTTCTCGCTGAGATCTGTTAGTGGATTAGCATGAACTGTTTAGCATGAGTCCTAACTAAAAGATTATTATTATTCCAAATCAAGCAAAAAGAAAAAATAGATGGATAAAACATTTTGTGTATTTTTTCTGAGACTTGTGAGATCACTTGTTACTAGGCAGAGTTGATAGGGCTCCATCATACCTGCCCCCAAACAAGTAGTACAATTTGAATTTTAGCTCAACGTTAAATGACAAATACACCTCTTGTGTTATTTCCTTTTCATTTTACAGTGGTTCAAAATGTTAAATTGTAAGAAGAATGTTGAAGAACCTTGAGTGGCGAGTCAAGTCGCCGCCTAGCCCAAGGACAAACGTGATTGAACGTACTTTTTTTTTCTTCCTTTTTTTTGGCTCCGGCCCAGCGAAGAATAAGAACGCCTCGTAACAAGCGGCGCTGAACCTGAGGCGCTTGTCGTCGCTAACAAATGGCGGCAACGCGGTGGAACGCGTACTCGCTGAGGGATGGCGAAGGAGATGGAGCGGACATTCTTATGAAAAAGGATGGGCGGGGAGAAGCGCGGCGGGCGGTAGAAGCATCCGTCAGCACCTATTCGCTTTGCCCTTCGCTTGTCTGTCTGTCAGCGAGGGTCCCCACTTGGCCATCAATCTTTCTCGATGGTGTTCCGCTAGCTATTGTAGCGAGAAACTTATGGAAGAGCGGTATTTTTATTGTCATTTGGGTTGAAGGCAAAAAGGAAGTTGCCGGTGTGTTTCCCTACATGGCCATCAATCTACTTGGATGATCTTCAGCAAGATTTTGTGTTGTACAAAAAGTACAGCTGACCTAAACCTTTGGGGTCATTTGTGTTGAGAAATGTATTTTTTGTTCTAAAAACCGAGAAGTGTTGTGTCATTGTACTTATTGGAGTTGATTTGAATGAAGGAGTTGTCGATTGGCAGAGTGCAAAATGGCGTCGGAGGTTGGTGACAATTGATAACGCTGATTGACCGTTAGCTAGCAAATTAGCGTTAGACAAAGTCAGCACACACACTTTTCAGTGGACTGGACACTTTTAAATCTCAAATCCATGAAACAATTGAGGATAGCCCTGCTATTCACGTAGCCATTTGACCTAGCTACCTAGCGCGGCTAGCTCGTATCATGTTGCTACAATCCAACGACAACGCGGCGGCTGTACTCCACCTGCTAAAACATGTACATGTGTGCCTTTTAAAGACCGGATGGAATTATTCATTGTTTGCAGACACGCTGCTATTTTGGGAAACACAAGTATGCTAAAATTAGCAGTGAGCGGCAGGTTTGTGAAAAATTGATGGGACGCACGCAAAAGGATACATTTGATCCGCCCTAGCGCTGACAAGACGCCGCCGCTGTGAAGGTATGTCACATGAATGATACAAGGGCTCGTCATCGGTGGATGTCGTTACGCCTTATGCTTGACATTCACGGTGCACTAAAAGCAAGTTGGCTCCAAAAAATGAATAAATCAAAATAAACCATTCGCCCCATTCACATAACGTCCGCATTATTTACATCAACGGAGAACGTAAACATCTGTGGGCAGAACGTCGACATCCATCAAAGTAGCGAGTGGAAAAGCAGCTCGTTTTCATCACGCGTCAGCGCTAATTAAGTTCACGGCACACGTAAAGGTTAACACACGTGGGTGTGTTGCTCGCAAACAGGTAACCACGCCGACATCATAAACACGACAGCGTGCCGACAATGCTCGGGGACCGTTTATTTGTATTCTGTTTCATTTATCTGGCTGTGGAAAATGAAGGGGCTAAAAAAAACCAGAAACCAAAATGTCAAATTGTAAAAAGGCTCATTTGAGTCTATCTTCGTCCACCTAATCTATCAGAAATTACATTTGTAGTAATATAACAAATGACATTTGTAATAAAGTAAAAAAAGAAAAAATATATTAAAAAGAGGTAGAAAATAAATAGTCTTAAAAAATACGTACTGGTGTAACAAAAGCCGATTCGAATCGGAAATGCGGTTTAAAAGAGGGAATCGAACTGTTCCAATGTCCTGGAATCGTATCGAATCTATCGAGATATGAATCGAATCATCTTTTACTGGACACGCGCGCCTAGCTTTGAGCCCAAAAATTAGGAACAGCTTTCAATATAATGCAGAGCATTGTTTACAAAAAAATAATTGCGTGTGAGCGCCCACCAGCTGTCATGTCACCGGGGGGCTCGGTGGTGAGCTGGAAAATGGAGGAAGCGGCTCGGTGCCCTGTGAGATTTGCACACACGCACGCACACACGCGCACACACATGCTTGTTGATGAAACGCTACCCACTGGTGAGGGCAACGCGCATCAAACATTGCTGCGTGTCCACACATTATAAAAAGTAGCATATTGACGACTCGTTTCATATCGATACAACGTCTGCATAGATCATCCGTCCGGCACGTTAGCATGCAGGTGGCTTTACCATTCTACTTTTACGGCCGCCTGTTATGTGACACTAAAGGGCCGCTCATCAACTGAGGAGGTGACAGCCTGCATGCACAAATATCACGCGCCTCCTGTTCCGGTCCCTAGAGGGCGGCAGTGGGGGTCGGACGCATGAGCGGAGCAACTGGCCGAGCTGCATGTCTCAAATTCGTGGCGGCTTGTGTGGGGGTTGGGAATACAGTTATGCAGACACAAATAGTTCTTCTAAGATGCTGTCATCTCAATTTCTTTCCAAGTTTTGTTCTGGTGTCTGTCTACATGTGTTGCTCCACTGTTTGTCGCGGGTTATCAGCGCTAACCGTTAGCATGTTTTGTATTGTCTGCGTTTTGATTTTTGATTAGATGTCTTCCCACCACTCATGGCTTGCTTGGAAATGTGAACATTTATTTTTTTAATGAAACATAATGAAGAACCCCAAAAGGAAAAACGATGCAGGTTACGATATGAAAACAGGAGACAGATTTCACTCTGGAAGAAGAACAAAACAACAAACCCACGCTGAAATGAAAAATCTCCTTGGCAGAGGCAATAACGAGCGAGCGCTTGCCGCTTTCTCCGTGCCAGCGCAGCGCATGGGCCGTGCCAACCAACATTTTCAGATCTTTGCTTGTCATTTGCATTTTCTCTTCATGTGTGCCACTCATACACGGCATTTTTTTTTTTTTTTTTTACAAAAGTCATACGCACACTAAAGTAATAAGCGCTGTTGTCAAAAGTGCAAATAAAATTTGACTGATTCATTTACGTTTGCTCTTCTTTGTGTCTCCTTGAGTGTATTGCACTCTACCGCCACCTGATGGCCAAGCGGAAGGAGCAGTCCAATGACTTGGATTGCGGCATGAAATCTGGATGAATCCGTGCCACGTGTGCCCTTGTGTGTATGCGTGCGTGTCTTTTGCATGCTCTTGAGATGTCCCGCTGACAGACAGACAGACATCAGCGTTGCGCTGGCTCTCCGAGGACGGAGACATCGAAAGCGGCCCGGCTAATGTCTCCTGATAGCTCTTGCGTCTCCACTGAGCGAGTGACTGATAGATTTGTAGGCTTCTCTCACAATCGCCCTCATGTCTTCTCTGCATGAATATTTTGTCGGAATCCCGGCAGCCGCCGGCGAGTACATTTGCCTCATCCCCACTGGATATTTTTCTGTACATCTTATCGCGGGGTGCTCTAGGCTTACGTTTCTGCAGGCCGTCGATGGCGAGATGATTGACAGGCCGAGCTTATCCTCTCTTCCACACATACACACACACACACACACAAACAGTAGACTAATCACAGAATCGCCACTTGCTTGATTTCCCAGAGCAGACTGATTGCAAAGGAAAGAGGGGAAAACAAAAACAGCAAAATACTCCACTAAAAAGTTGAAAGACTCCAAAATGTAAGCGAAACTGCTTTTCATACCAAATTCTGCTCAAATGTGTTTGGCAAAAGTACAAACTATCTGCAATTAAATACAGAATCTGATTAAAAATAGCCAGTATATAGCAACATTTCTGCTAATTATATCGCTTATGTTTTGTAAATAGAAAATATCTTTGCAACCAAATCTGAATAAAAATAAACTAGTAGGTCAAGGACAAAATGTTGACTAAATCCAGCCAGTAAGACTTCTGAAACATCAGACGAAAACTATACTACAAAATGATCTCCGAACTGCATTTTTTATTTTTTTTTTTTTGCTTAGCTTGCTTGCATGGTTCTCCCTTGCCATGAGTGATTTTTCATGTTCCGTTTTGGGCACAAAACGACTGAAAACGGCATCCCCCGTGCATCATCATGACATTTGTTGTTGTGTTGACATTGCGCAGCCTCACGTGCAACACACCAACAGTGTGCCAGGCGGCGTGCTAAAAATAGACCTGCCATTTTTTTTTGCTTTTTAATATCTCCTTCTTAAATATGCATGAGATTAACGAGCGGAGCAGGGCCGCCCGCTGACTGACAAGCTTTGTTTGCAAGCTTCACGTTGCGTTGTGGTCCAAGTCAAGCGGGCGACGGCCCTCCGGGATCAACCGCGCTCGCCTCGCCAATATGCCAACATGTCATCGTTTTAGAATGCTAAAGGCTGTCAAGGAGCTTCATTTTGGGCCTTTTTCACACATTAACTTTATATCAACATGTCATTGTTTTATAATGTTAAAACTGTCAAGGAGCTTCATTTTGGGACTTTTTTAACTTTATGTCTGGTCACCATATTGTGATAAAGAAAGGCAGTTAAATAAGAAGTATTCCAGAAAAAGCGTTATAACTAGAGATGTAATCGTAACATGATCGATTAATCGACAACAAATCAAGCTGCTGTTTAAATCAGGTGTGAAAAAAAACCACACAAATCAAATCACAAATTTTAGAGAATATTGCAACCTATTAATAATATTTTGAAAGTCTCGATAAAATCATAATAAACATAAGAAAAAATATGTGAAATACACAAAGAGAAAAGCATTTTGGACAAGACACAAAAAATATGTGATGATAAAAACGACAGACAAAAGTTATGCAAGTATTACACAACTATTAGAAAGTGGGAAAAATAGCCTCATTATGGATTCAATTTAAAAAAAATATATAATTCCATCCAAGGAACGAATTCATAAAAATGTCACTTACCGCTTTGCCGAATCACAAGCTGGCGTCTATTTTTAGCTCTGCTGTTTTGTCGTCCTTTCCTTTTTTGCCTTTCATCCTTCCTTGCGTGCCACTTGGCAAGCGTGGCACGCGGGCGCATACGGCCCCGTTTGTTTCCATACATTTCCTGCGCCACAGAAAAATGTAGCTTTTTATTTTATTTTTTGTGTGTGTGTGTGTGTGTAAAATTGCAAGTGCATGTATGCGGAGGACGTGTGGAGGAGACATATGTCCCAGCACAGCACACTTGATGAAGTCCATATGGACGCTGGTTGGTGCGCCGCTGTGAGCGTGTGCAGGAAATCACTCAGCTGCCAAATACTCAAGCTGCTTCAAAGTCACTCTTCCGATTCGCGCTCTCGTTTAGCCCCAAAAACAAAAGCGCATAGACAAACTTTAAGGAGAGCAGTCCAATATCAAATAATTAAGCTTGCTTGCTAATTTGCGGCTAACGGTGTTTCACGTTTGTTAACAATTTGCACGACAAGGAAATGATGGATACAATTTCCAGCACAATTATTTTGAAAGAATGCCAGCACAAGTACATCTTTAAAATCTTTCTACACTTCATAAAACGTTCACAGCAGCCCCATTTTGACCTAACAATTGATTACTTCTAGTCCCGTTATTTCCTATGGGGGGTAAAGTAGCTTGCATGTGGTAGGGCACTGCCCCTCACGTAATGAAAATGTGATTGGCTGCTCTCGGATCATTTTATTTACTTTTATTTTTTATTACTTCTTTTGCCAAAGCCCAATGCAATGAAAATTTCTCCAATCTCTGTCTGAGAGATGTAGAAATAAAAGGAAATTATCAAAGAGTCAAAAGTGTCATCAAATTAATAAGGCCTCGTCTCATTAATCCAAGGGGGTGGCGTCATCATTTTCTGTGTGGCCAACGCCCCCGCCGCCATTTGACATGGCGAGCGCTCACAAAGTTACGCAATTTGTTAAGTGAGCACGAGGACCAAAAAAAGAAAGAAAAAAAAAAGACGATAAGGGGCAATGGAGGGCTACTTGAGCGCAAATTGAAATGTGAGTCAGACTCTTTGGCAGCAAGAGCTAGAGAATCTACACACACACACAGGCAGTAGTAGTGGTTGTGGTACTCGACGTTGGAGATGAAACTAATCCGCTAACAATCCTGAGTGTGTTGCTGTTGCAGTCAAGTGATGACGTCACGCCGGATAGATTAAAGTCAAGTGAAGCGAGAGGACAAAATGGGAGAGATTTGTAACGTGGGATATTTGGAATGTGGCACAAAAACGGAATACCCAGAGGAAAGCCACGCAGGCACGGGGAGAACATCCAAACTCGACACAGAAAGGCCTGACCCAGAATCAAACCATGCGTTTCTCTTTCATTTGCTAACATGTTGACCTATAAAAAAACTGCAACAACAGATTACTGTACACACACATATATATAGACACACACACACTTCCCGGGATTACAGGGCAAGTGATGGGGGAAGGGAGTTCTGTGCCGTGTTTTTTTTTTTTTCTCCATCTTTTTGCTTTGATGGCCAGTGCTTGCGTTACATAACACAACATCATCAGCCCGGAGTGAGGCTAACACACAAATTCACTTTAGTGGACTAAATCGCCTCTGAAAGTTGCTAGCGGCTCACTAGCAATTGCTTGATTAGCACTCGGAGATGCTAACAGACTTGCTAATTTGCTAGCCAAATTGGATAACGCTGCACCTTCTCGTTTAGCACATTTCAAAAGTGAGAATGAATCCGCACGTACTCACTTGCTGTTTTTGCTGCTTCATTTCTTCTTTCAAAAAGTAGTATGGAGTCAATATTTTCACTTTTTAGCCATCCAGACTTTCGATGGAGGTTAAGTGAGGCCAGGCGGTTTGGTCCCGCGCAAACCGGAAATGGGCGGGGTTTATCACTTCTCAGCCGGTGGGGCGTTCAAGAGTTTATAAATTTACTGTCGAGTTATTGTCACCGCTTTAAATGTGTTAATATTGCGTGAAAATAATAGACCAAGTGAGGCCAGACCAATATTATAGATTTGTGAAACAATTAAGGGAAATGGCCCTCGTCTTCTGTCACGGTTTTTGAGCATAAATGTGGGCGTTCCAAAATATGGATGAAAAAATAAGCCTAAAATTACTGCTGAGTCTGTTCTGGGGAGTTTTTTTTTTTAATGACACCATAAAATTGTAACGTTGCAAATTTTAAAATGAACATTTTGTGATGTGGTGCATGAAAGTGAGCGAAGCCAAGCTGTAAAAAGAGCAACACAACGTTGTGAAATGTAACTTGTTTTATTTTGCATATTATGAACAATTCCTGATATCCATGCATACAGTATAATGAGATCACAGGATGGCCTGATTACTAAAATATATGTTCCACGTCATGAAAGGGGGGTTGTTTGTATCGCAGGGATTCAGAAGAATAAAACAGCACTTTATTAAGTGTCACAAATGAGCTTATTATTCAATGTTTTGGCTTGGCGTGGCTTGGGTGGAACCTGATATATATATATATATATATATTTATTTTTTTATATATGTTGTATTACTAATATAGCTACATAGAAAATAAATATGATGATACATACCATCAGTGTAAACAAAACATTGGACATTTGTTGACCGGACTACGGCTACAAAGCAAAAAAAAAAAAGTGCCTGATAAGAAGATCACAAGTAGACGTTAACCCTGTTTTACCGCCAAAAGCCGAAGTCGCTAGAGAGCAATAGCAAATGCTAGCAGACTTCTAGAAACTGCCAGTGGACCACTTGGACTTGATGGTGGACCACCTGGAGTTGGTACAACATCAAGAGTTGCTATTGGACCGTTTCTTGTGGACCACCAAGAGCTGCTTCAACATTTCGAGTGGCTAACGGACAACTCGAAGATACTGCCGATCACCAGCGTGAGCCAACCTGGAGCTG
Source organism: Syngnathus scovelli (assembly GCF_024217435.2). Classification (NCBI taxonomy): domain Eukaryota; kingdom Metazoa; phylum Chordata; class Actinopteri; order Syngnathiformes; family Syngnathidae; genus Syngnathus; species Syngnathus scovelli. The sequence continues at coordinate 1,548,282 of NC_090851.1, read as the reverse complement.
CATCAACACCAAGAGTTGCTAGCGAAACTCTAGTGGACCTTTGTGAGTTCCTAGCAGGTTGCCGAGAGGTACTAGCGGGCCACTAGAAGTTAAGAGACTTTGATCTCCAACCACTAGCAAGTGCTTGGGACTCTCAGGAGTTGCTACAACACCAGAAATTGCCAGCAGACTACTTAGCGGACAACCAGACGTGTAGAAGTTGCTAGAGCAGCCTACTAGCTGGTGCTCACACGCTACTAGCAGAGCGATAGAAGCTGGAGTTGCTGATGACCAATTAGAAGTTGCTAGTGGACCACCAGAAGCTGCTACACTCCAAGGAGCTGCTAGTGGAGCACCAGGAGCTTCTCGTCGACCAACAGCTGTAAGCCGGCTCCAAAGCGGACCAGCAGAAGTTACTAGCTGACTTGGTCCCAGACTACGAGCTGACCCACTTGGAGTTCTTGGTAGAGCAGCAGTCATCTAAGTTTAAAGCAAAGTGGCTGATAATAAGAATAAGAAGATAATAATATGCACCCCTGTTGTACTGATTGTGGAGGTCAAATTAGCACCGTGTCGCAGTCACTTGAGGCTTTTCCATTCTTTCATATTTGGTTGTTTTGGTTTTTTTTCTTCTTCAGACAGAGTCCACCTTGACGCGGTTATTGTTCGTCATAAGCGGCGAGGGCTTGCTCTTGAGCCTGTCGCCGCCGACGCCGGCCTGATCGTTGGAGCTGTCCTGGAAGAAAAGTCTGGCGGTGCACAGCGACACCACAATACGCTTGTACTCGCGGCGGAAGTTCTGGTTGAGCACGCCGTACACGATGGCGTTAAGGCAGCTGTTGAAGTAGGCCATGAAGTAGCTGGCCACAAACAGCCAGTCGGGCACCAGGGGCAGCGCCACCTCGGGCCGGATGGCCACCGCCAAACCGATGAGGTTGAGGGGCGCCCAGCAGACGGCAAAGAGCACAAAGACCACGAACATGGTGACAAAGTTACGCACGTCGTGAGGCGTCAGCTTGGGCCGGTTGTCGGGCTTGACTCGGCGCCGCACCTGGATCACCAGGATCCAAATGCGTAGGTAGCAGTAGGTGACGATCATGATGGGCAGGATGAAATGGAAGAAGACCACGGCGATGGTGTACGCGGAGCTGGCCGACTGCTCGAAAGTGCAGGAGTAGACGCGCGGGTCGTAGCGCAGCGAGCCCACAAACAAGTTGGGCACGATGGCCACCACCGTCAGAGCCCAGATGAGCGCCACGTAGCACAGCGAGTTCTTGTCGCTGTACAGCTTGTCGTACTTGAGGCTGTGGCAGATGTAGCAGTAGCGGTTGAGGGCGATGCCGGTGATGTTGAAGATGGAGCCGATGACGCTGATGCCCATCAGGAAGCCGCTGATTTGGCAGTGAGCGTAGCCCAGGTTCCAGCCGTTGTGGAAGATGGAGGCCAGCACCAGCGGGTACGGGTAGATGGCCACCACCAGGTCGGCCACGGCCAGGCTCACCACGAAGAAGTTGCCTGCGGTCAAACAAAAAAATAGAATGACTTTATTATCAATGAAGTTTCCTTAAATTGAATTTTTTGGGGTTTCAATTTCATTCGCTTTTGTGAACAAAAACAACTCGTGTACGCACGTCTACAAGGCCAGCGTCCGCTCGTACATTCGTGATGTCAACACGACTGTCCGTTCGCATTATCGCATGCTAACATTAATTTGTGTCTTCACACACACACATACACAAAGACGCGTGGCTTTGCTCACGTGCAGAAGAAGCTTCCAGTAACAGGCGCTTTGACGGCGACAGCGTCGGAGCCGCGAGCGACTTACACTGACTGTCCGTCCGTCTATCAGCAAGCCAGCAGCTAATCTGCGCTGACACGTTAATAGCTGCGATGTCTATCCGCTTCATGACTGGTCTTCTCTTGGGCAGGCCCGGCGTCAAAGCGCTACACTCGACTGTTGCAGCAGCCTTGACCTTGGCAAGGATACGAGCGGCGAGCTCTTTTAGCGGACTGATTGGTCATCCGCTATTGATTGGACTTCTGCTTTGTCTTTCCGCTTCAGCCCTATTACTCCAAACTCTCTATTTCAAACATGTCAAGTACTTCCCAATGTCACAGAAGGACGTGACCGGTGTTGTCGGAAAAAGGACGCCGGAAAATCGGTGGTGGATTTAGGACTGTCCGCCTTCCTTTGAAAAGTGATCTCAAAGGAACCCATGCCCCCAAATCCTACCAAATCCCAGTTCTGGCACTTCCCAAGGACACGGTGGGCTATTGTTGGAAGACTCTGGAATCTGAGAGCGATCCACTTGGTCCGCGTGCTGCGTTTTATTTACCTTGGTCAGCTGCTCTGCGGCCTCGCTCTCATTACGACCTCCCCCAAGGAGACCGACGCTAGCCAAGAGCTTAATTGGACATTATCTACGAACCTCGCGTAAACCGAAACGCCGTCAATGTTTAATCCCAGCCGCTTTTGTTTCATTAACGGCTGGCGCGCGGCGAGTCAGTGACTCGGTTCGAACGGCCAGGAAAAAAAAAAGTTCACACTTGGCTGAGTTTGCCGTGTTGAGACAAGCGTATGAGACGGCCACCTCGGCGCGTCTCTGCGGGGGATGTTGTTTCGAAAGCCGCTGAGCTGTCTCCTTCCGCTGGATCGCGCCGCATCACAACATCGTTAGGCGGGCGGGCCGTTCGCCGCCGGGAGTCGTGCTGTTTTTCCGCCGCTCGCTTTCCAAACGGCCAACTTCAACCTTTGGCTGCTTGTTTCTGGTTGAGACGGCGTTATCTGCGCTGTCGCTTTTAATTCGTACACGTGGGATGCGATTTAATAAATTTAAAAAAATAAAAAATGATCATAAAAGCAGTATGAAATGTTTCCCACTTGTGAGTGCCAATCAATGCGTTTCAATGAGGTCACTTTGCTCCAGCCAGAGACGACGACTACAAGCGAGCAACTTTTCTTCTAACGCAAGGAATACACTTCCTACTCCTGGATTTGAGGGATATTGTCTTTTCGTGAATGAAGCCAGGTTTCATCTCCTCGCCTCCTTTATCAAATCTATTTCCAGAAGCCGCAAACGGGCGCCCGGAACGTAAAGCACGTTAATAATGAAACGCAGAAACGTGCACGGCCACATCTGACCGTGGCCGCTCGGAGATGCAGGAAAAAGGATGCGGATTTAGGTAAAAGCCGTAATGCGCCACATGCTGCCTGACCTAAATGGCCCCTGGGATTGGAAAGTACTGAGGCAAAGCAGCAGGGTGGAAGGGGGTTGAATGGATGACTGTTTTTTTTTTTTTTTAAATCATATGGCGGTGCCTTGTGATTTATGTGACTGACATCTTCGTTCCAGCTTCTTCATCTTTTCGGGCAGTCGACTGACAATTAGATAATAAACACAGTCAAACTAATTCAACTTTCGTACTGCAATCTGAAATGATGCTAAACTGTTTAGCATTAGCATGACTACTTCTTTTTCTTTAAAGATGTCGTCTTCCGGCGGAAGGCAATCGAGTTAAGTAAACCCCACGGCGCGTTCGGGGTACGTCCGAGGCTAAGCGCCGACGCGGGTGCTAGCGTCAGCGAAACAATCCGCCGCTGCCATGTTAGCGACAGTTTGACAGAGCGACAAGTCAGCAGAAAGCCTTTGCTGGTGCTCCCCTTCAGACGGGGAACGCTACGTCGTTGTTGTCCTACTTAAGCAAAGAGGACAAAAGGATGCCTGGCGGACTTCGCTCGTGTGGCTTACTTGCTGGGGAGGAGTTGGACTGACTGGAGAATATTTGCAGTACACATGCTTCACCCCGACCAGGCCCTGGCCCGGCCCGGGGGGGTCCATCCAGTGTCCCGCTCACTGTGACCTTTTGGCTCACTGAGATCAGAAACAGTATGACAACACTAAGCCAGAGGAAGTCCTACATCCATTTCCATCCTTTTATCAACAAACAGAAATATTACCGTAACGACCTAATAACCTGAGGCTGAGTACGAAATCGGCAAAAATGTTCACGGTTGTGTTCCAACGTGAAAGCAGATGTTTGCAGATGTCTAATTTGGATCACATCCAAAGACAGAATCTTCACTGCTAAGTTGACATTAAACGATGCCAAGAAATTGATTACACAAGTGATTTGAAAGTGTTACCATCATTATTATCTTTTTTTTTTTTTTTTTTTTTTTGGGCGACACACTCAAAGCGTGGAATCAGATTGACAACATGACACGGGACAAGTTTGTCCAGGGGGGCTTCATCGGCGCGACTTGACTGGACCTGTCAGGCCGTGTCAGACCACCAGCTGTGAGGCTCTGGCTGAAATCCAGCGTGACACCACCCGTGGTGTTTTGTCATCTCGGCCGCCTCGCCGGAGAACGTAAGCGTGGCAGACAGGTAGGTACTCTGGCGGGGGATGCTTCCGCTGAGATTTCAAGTCCAACGTACACCAAGGTTCAAAGAGCATCAATGGAAAACGATTATCTGATTCAAAAGTAAATACAGAAAGATGAAAACAAGCGCGTGGAAATCCTTCCCACAAGGGAAAGGATGTGGTCAAATTGTAATCTGGCCAATCTCGCCTTTCGCACCTTCAAGCCAGCCTCGTTCGTATCTGTCTTGATATCTACAATGCCTCCTTTTCTTTTTTGGCTGGCGTCCAATCAGCTCCCAGCACGTCCTCGTGTTTCGCCACCTGATCCTCCACGTCTCGGGCCAACTGTACGCCGTGCGAATTGCTTTTGAGTGGCTCTTTCACATACACACACACACACACACATTATAATGATTTGCCATGAGCAAACTGGTTTTGAAGTTTCAAACGGATTAGCAACCCAAAAATGTATTTCCCAATTTATTTGTGTTGGCACAAACCATGCCAGAAAAACCCTGACCCAAGTAAATAGCAGTGGAATGAAGTTTTTAAAGTGTGATTTTATTTAGAATTTCCATCCCATCAAATCACAACATGTTGTCCAGGTCGTGAAGTCGCAAAGCAGCCCCAGGCCATCACGCTACCAGCATCACGTTTATCTACTGGTATGAAGAATTTTCATCTTGTCAGGTTAGGAACAGTTGATTAGAGTCGGACAGGGTTTGCTTTAGGCTAGACCATCAGGCTACATTAAGCTAAAAAAAATTAAACGAGAGCCAATCGTGTGGCTCAACTGTGCTACTGGAACTCAATCCACATTTTTAGTGAATAGAAGCTTCAATTCTTCCCAAATAATTGGATTTTTATCCGTGTAATCACCGGGATTTGGTCGTGACAGTCACAGACATCGCAAACACACACACACACACATTCAGTGGATCTAGACAGAACGTGCTACGTCGTCAGCAGTCAGAATCAAAGAAAAACACCTCAATCTTTGCTCACTGCCAATGCAAAGCTGAGATTTTCTTTCGCCGAAGCCACACACGCACATTCAAAGCCGACTTGCAGTGTGTTTTGACAGCAGCTCGGTTTGAAAGGTAAACGGGACGGGAAGACGCCCGCCTGTTAGAAGGCAAGCCTCGGGGCGACGGGACCCCGGGACACCTCCGACCTGTCAACCTGGGCCGACTCCTCTCACGGAGCTTGGCGCGCACGCGGGCTGATAACTTATGTATACGGAAACCCGGAGCGTTCAAACCAAGATCAACGGTGATGTTTTGAAATGGAAAACGCGGTGTGGGGATTTTCTTTAATAAAGCCCCGCAGGGAGATGTTACCGTCTCTTTTGTGTTGCTGGCAGATGTTCTCTGTTTTTGGGGGGGATTTGTGGAGCCAAGAAACGGAGAGAAAACAGAACGGTCTCTCTTGACCCCGGTGCGGCCATTCTAGACCGACTCTAAAAGCAGTCTTGGGTGTCGCAACACCAATTGACATTCTCCGGAAACAATCAAAAAGTCAATTTGACATAACGCAAGCGCTTTTAAAGGATCACAAAAAAGAAAAAGGCCCACATTGTGTTTTCCTCAATTCAATAACAAGGATGAAGAGTGGTAGGAAAAAAAAAAAAGACCCCGCCACAGACAAAATTGCCAAACATGATGAAGCGGGATATGAATTGGATTTTGGGCCCGTAGTGAGACGGAGAAAGCAGAAGAAAGCGTCGCGACACACAATGCAGAAGAATTATCTGCTGAAAACAGACTTTCATTCTTGTCCTCGCCCCGCCACCTGACCCGGCGGAAAACATTTCATCGCTTCTAGCGCACCGCCTCGCTATTTGACGGGCCGGCCAGGTCGGAGCGTGGCCTGTCTTGAAAAGGCCGAGCTTGGCGGGAAGGGAGGGGAGGGGGGGGGGGAGGAAGAGGGGTGCGTCTTAACGGGTTGACCCAGTTAGGAGCGCACACTACCATTGTCCACCAGTTCTGTCTTTTAAAAGGACAAGCCAAAAAAATTCCAGTTGAAACAATAACAATAGATGCATTTACTGTACGTGCGCTGCCATTGGCTGACATTGAGTTCAGCTGGAATAGGCTCATCATTGACCCAAGGGAGACTAACTAGTAAGCAAAATGGATTAAGGAGGAAAAAAGAAAAAAAAAAAAAAACGCCATGAAGTGAAGTCTTTGTGGCTTTTTGGTCGTGTGACAACTTGTGCTGCTTTATGAGTAGAAAAAGAAAATAAGCCCGAGGGAGCGCTTTTCCAACTGTTACATAAAAAGCATCTTGTATGGACGGACACATGCCTTTGCTGATGTTGTGTCGCGTCTCGGGGATTCAACCTGAGACATGCTAACGATGGCGTGCTTCACGTTGTGGCGGGCGGGCGGCGCTCACTTTTGAGCGACAGATGTCCGTCCACAAATAACAGGTTCTATATTTGAAAGTGTCATAATAAAAAGATCCAGCTTGCATTTCCGATGTGGCTTCAGGGTTTTTAGGGTTGAAGATAGTAAGGCCGCTAATGCACGCTCAAAATGAACGTCGGTCTTGGGCTCCCATTTTGCAATTAGCGAGCAGTTTGATCCCGTCAGAAGATTGGAAGCATCCCATTTATGTCATTCAGGTCCCAGGATGGCGAGGCGCTAATGAGGACTAACTGGCGCTCATTACAGAACGAGCACACTTGTACTTGTTGGGCTTCAAGGTTGGAAGGTTAACGCGCAGCGTAAGCGACGCTACGACTCCCTTTTGGAACGTACGATTGCCGAAAGGGAACTCGTTGCGAATTTAATGCAAGTCTGAACAAGAAAGCCGTGAAACAATTTAGCTTGTTTATAGTAGTGGGAATGTATAAAAGCCGAACATAAGTGTCTGTTAGCGACCGCTAGCAACATTAGCATTATAAGAAGCGAGCCCTGTAACATGAAATATTGCCATTTTAAGTGGTGGGAGTAAACAGAAGCCATTTCGCGACAACGTAACCGCAGGTCTCTGTTAGCGTCCGTTAGCAACATTAGCGTTACTGGACAACAACACCGAAACCCCCATTCATAATTTTAGCAATGAGCGACAAACTTCATTCTTAGACATCAGTCTCAACCATAAACATATAATTCAGGGCCGACCGGGACTTTGGCATGCCGCACTTTCCAGCATGCTCTTTCCCTGAAGTACATTCAAAGCCGACCGGGACAAGAAGAGCAAACGAGCGAGGTCACCTTAATCGAGTGCTTAGTATGCGAGTGACAATCGACCACATGTCATAATATCCCCCGTACGGTGCCAGCTTTACGGGAATGCAAGATGGGTAAACATCGTAGCGCTTGTGTGTTTGGCTCATGGGACGGCGGGACCCCGCACCGCTGCACAGCTGATGCCCAGCACGTGTTGTTTGTTTTGCCCCACTTTCCTGGTGTGACAGATGCTGGCAACTTGGCCGCTGTGTGTTGAAGGTGAAATATTTGCGAGCGCTATCAGCAAACATGAATGGGGCGCTTTTCTTGCCATCTGTCTCTCACTCCCCTCGCCCCCCGTCCAAATATGTAAAGTTTGATTACTTTCAGCTGAAGGTTACTGTCAAAATTAAAACAATAATATACATACTGAAAACAAGTACAAGGCCTTTGCTAGCTTAAGGTTAGCATGCGACGGAGACGCCATTCGCACACAGGCTAACGGTTAGCATCTACCATATTCTTCATGTTTGTATCTTCTGACCAAGATTTTTACCCGACCAAACCGCACATTTCATTTACGGTTGCGCTAATTCTCATTTGAGTACGGCTATAAGCAAAAGTGTCACATCAATTAACCTCGGCCCAAAAAAATTCTGGCCTATATGTCGGCGTAGCGATTCCCGTGTAAAATGGAAGTCGGCCAGCGTGTATGATTATTCTGTGCCGCTTTTGACCCCAATTGACTGGCGAAGAGCTCAGCGTGTAATCTTCTTACGCTATAGTTAGCGTAGCGGTGAGTTCAATGTCTTTCCCTGCGTCTTCGGGGCGCACATATTATCGTAAAGGCCCCGAACATGATGAGGCGCGTGTTATTGCTGCGCTTATCTCGGGCATAATCTGACATTATGCGTCAGCTTTGGACGGGCTCTCTAATTTCCTATTTTAGGGCGCTAACCGCTCGGCGGAAGGAGCGGCCGACAATGTCTTGTGCGCACGTGATTCTTTTAATAATATTTTTTCCCCCCAAAAAGTTATCTTTCTTTTGAATCGCGTGCATCGTGACTCAAGCGAGCTCCGACGCGCGGCGGTAAAGTGCATCGCGTGTCAACGCAACAGCTGGCAGACAGACGTCAATCTCTCGGGCGCTGGCAGACAATCTGCGTCTAGCCCAAAACGATGTAATATCCGCCGACACCGACGGCCAACTGCTGCTCGGAGAAGTCGCACGCCGCCGCTACGCTCGACGGGCGCTTTAATTGAAGTCTTTCAAGTTGCTTCGTGACGGACTGTTTTTCCTTTTCGTGGCGGCCTTTTGAGCTTGTAAGCACTCTGGCAACATGTCATTTACCTCTTCAGGAAATGAAATTCTTGGTAATCATATCCCAAAAGCCTCACCCCGCCCCCCCTTAAAGGTTTAGAAGCGTAAACTCATTTAGGATCCAATTACGTATGCGCCGAACAAGCGAGCGTTACGTCAGCGGGCTTTCGTAGACTAATTGAATTCATTTTCAGAACGTGTCGGGTAATTTTTTTGCGTTCACAACAAATTGAGGCACAGCCAGACATTGTTCACACTCAGCGGGGTGGGGGGGATGTTCTCCCCCCCTTCCCCTCCCGCCTCCTCGGGGTAAGTCACTAAAAATGCAACAATGCATGAGGAATTCATGAAAAGTTCCACTCTGTTAGACTCAATCGGGGATATTTTTTCGAACAGAACAGAAATATTCCACGCTCCTATCACTTGACTAATCCGAATATAATTGCAGTTGTCACGGTTTAGCCTTCCCAGGTTCAGATCTTATCATCCGTGTTAGCGCGGCGAGTCGTGATTCGGAAACGATCGGCGCCGAGTCGTCGTAAAAACGTTAAGCCGCGCGCATCGATGCGCGATGCAACATTGCCCATCGTTGAGCATTTTGTAAGAATCACTCGTGGAAAACATTTTTACACATCCATTTTTTGTTGCTTTAATGTTTTATTGTCAGCTTCTTAGTCACGACCCTGCGACCATTCGAGGCCACCTTTAGTCGTTCACTCAAATTCAGCATGATAATAGAAAAAAAGTAAAAGTTTTCAATTCCAGCAGCTGACTTTTCCCTCAACTTGCTTATCGACTCCCGACTTCAGTTGCGGCACAGCGCCGTTTGATCCGAAAGCTTCGGGTTTGAAACTGAAAATTAATTGCTCGACCGCCGCTCCGGAAGAGTCAGCAGACAGCGTTTTATGTTCGCTGTCCTACTGCTGTCACCGATATATCTATATTGCATTTACCCTCTCTCTATCTCCCTTTTTTTTTTTTTTTTTAAATCACGCCACATGTGAGCATCGTATACGATAATCGCAGCGTTTATGGGTCACTACAATTTAATTATTTTTCCAACAGGAATGTGTCATAATCTCCTTCCTCATATTTAGTGCGCCTCCACACTGCTAAAATGTGATACAAAATCGGAAAGGTGTGTACATACAAATATAAAATAAAATACGGTATATATCATAAATCACAATCCTGTCGTGTGGCTACAGCTCGTTAATCCCCGATTTAATTGGAATAAGGCAACCATAACAGTAATATAATTTAACTGCAAGCCGTTAAAAAAAAAAAAAAAAAAAGAAGAGGACAAACACGCTATTGCTGCTTCCAGACTCTCATGTGCCTCAACGACAACACTTGGTTCATTCCAAGACGAATCCCGGAACATTCCGAGCTGGTGGATATTGCGTAATGCAAGTTCATGGAGGGATTTGATGAGAAATCTTTTGTGTTTGTGTGCCAGCGTGTCGCTGTGAAATGTCCAATAAAGCGCAGGTCAGAGCTCCTTGGGACGACACATTCTCCTCCACTTCAACTGTGATATTACTAGTAAACTTACAGAGAATTTAAAAAGTGGTAGCTCAACACCTGAACCTCAAAACCGTAATCCTAAACCCAACATTGATATATCCACTCGTAAAACCAAACCTCAAATAAGGAACCACCACTCATAAATCCTAAACCTGTTCTTTTTAATCCTTTTGCTCTTGATTCAGCTTATGAGAGCATCTTGGTAAAGTCAACATGAACTCTCTCTCCCCTGCCTTTGTTTTGTGTCGGCAAATTCCAATGGCGTGCGAGCCACAGCGAGGATCGAGACGCTCGCTCGGCCCGGTTGAATGGAGCTCCATTCACCGCAGCGACGTCGAATGACATTCATGTGTCTGCCGGAATAATCGTCATTTCACACCGTTGCCATTGATCACGCCCTGTTAAGTGATTTCAGTGATTTGTTTTGAAGGACATTGAATATGTTTGAAGAGACCTGATGACAACGTGCAAAGACTGAAAACAATTTATTCCTGATTTTTAAAAAAAATATATCTGTTCTTTATATTTTTTGGGCATCAAGCCACTGGGGCTTACCATTTAAGTATCGAGTCCCTTCATTTGATCGGTGGCAGGCTGCATGTTAGCCTGCTAGCTACTATAGCCTGCTATAGCTAGCGGCTAGCACCGACTCAAATGAGAGAAATTTCACAGCCTGCTTTCATATACATTCAAATTTACACACAAAAAACTCAAATGTACAAAAGTGCTACAGTATGTTTCTTAACTCGTATCAAATTTAGTAGCTGTACATTTTAGGCACGTTATTAAGCGGCTCATGGTGCTTTGAACTTGACCAACCGGGGCCTATTTTTTGTGTGGTGTCATTCCGTGACACGCTAAGTAGTAGCCATGTGGAAGTGTTGTGTTAAACATTCTACGCCAGGCAAGGCCGAGCGCATTTTTTTCTCCATGAGCGCCCGCCTTTAACGGTCATGCAATGTGACGCATTCACAGCTGGAAGCTGCTGAATGGCGCACGCACGCACTCTTCTTCTTCTTCACTGCCGGCCCGCCGCCGAGTCGCGGCGTTCGACTAAGTGCTTCGTTCAAGGGCACCTTGGGAAAATAATTCCGCTTTTGCGTTGTCCCGTTTGGCGGAGAGGGGGATTCAAACTGGCGCTCTTCCCGCCTCGTCCCACGGGCGAGTTGCGGAAGCCGTGCGCGTGCATGCGATGGAGTCGTTAGCGCTTCGCCGTGCGCATGTGTTCTGCATAATTCCCCTTGGATGAGCATTGGCTTTTTACTTGTTCTCACTGCCCTGAGCTGCAGCAGCAGCAGCGGCAGCAGCAGCAGCAGCAGCAGCATGCGTCATGCCGAGCTCCCGTCAAGCAGAAACAACTTTCCACTGTAGACTATTGTAAATACATACAAATAGCACAGGAATGCTGAAGCGCACGGGGAGGAGGGTGTTGGGAGTAAATGTCTGCTCACGCTTTCATGTATGGTCTCATTAAGTGTTTTTTTTTTTTTAATCAAAAATAAAAGAGAGAATATCTGAGCCAGAGCGTGCGCGCATGATAAAGCAAGCTTGTGGGGTGGAAGGGAGGGGGGGTTGCCCTCGATAAAGAGCCTGTTGTCACGGCAGGACCACAACATCCATACTCGCATATCCAATAATAAAAAAAAAAGGAAATATAACGTTATCACAGCAGTTGCTGTTGGCAAGAGTTAAAAGGATGCAAGTTGGCCATTTCTTTTTCTTGAGCTTGCAATTAGACGAACGAGCCTCATGGATCGTAGGTTTGGCTTTTTCTGGACGGCAACCGAATTTAAACTTTGAAACATGAAACACAAAATTCGAAGTCAACTCAAGGTCACATGACCGTGTGCGTATATGATGACGTTCCACCGTAAAGATACTCATAGGCGCCCCCTAAAGGCAGAATTGTTTAGGGTTCTGCAAGCGATAAACCGAGTTTGATTCAAAACGCTTGCGTCAAGAGCCCCTCCGCAGGTATGAGGCTTGAACAAGCGTGAGATCTTTGGACCTCAGCAGGAGCGCCGGGTCAGCGTGATACAAACAGACAGGATGTCAGGTAACATGAAGCCGGCCAGGTCAAAAGGGAAACGCAACGGAGCCATTTCAAAAAAGAAGGAGAGAAAGTCTCAGCAGAATGTAAAAGCATAAAAAGACAAAAAGAGAAAATAGAGAGCCGTTTTCTCACTGGTGATATCTGAGGAGGGACGCATCACGCGTAATAACGCAAAGCATATCTTCGGAAGGGGATTAGCGCCGGCACGCCGTGTGTGCAGATAATCCTGCAAATATGAGAAAATCATAAAATGGTCTGAGAGCTGATAGGAGGGCTTGCTGGCTTGGCGTTTCCCGCCTGGTCGACCCCAAAAAAAAAAATAGATTTGGGAAAAAAAAAAAACAACACGCCGACGTGCTTGGATATACGCTGTCAACCCGCGACAAGACAGCAATGACGTCAAAGTCGAACTCTCGCCATTCGAGCGTGAAGCTGCCACGCACAAAATATTTTTTATTTCCCCGTCCTTGACACATTCTTAATCGTGATTTATGGCAGCACAATAGCGCATCGCTTTCAACGTTTTAAACTCAAGTCAGGAACAAAATGTGTGACTCATATTGGGGACGAGTCACCTTTTATTTACTCCTTTCTCAAATTTTTGTCTTTTGTCTCATCTGCAAGGTCAAGCCTAATTGGCCAAAATTTACGTTTTCCTTTCTTTTTTTTTGCCAAACTCTTCGTGTTCCGCTGTTTCATATGAAGTATTATAATCGTCCTAAAATCGGAGCATTTACAGTATTTTAACTGGTCTCGGCTTTCACGCCACGTGTTCGTCGACAAGGTTAGCCAAACAAAAGATAGCATCAAGCGGTGCGGCGAACTGTAGCAAAGAGATCAGCTATAGCTAATTAGATCTTTGCCATATCGACAACATTTTAATCCCGAGACGGTGTCGCCGGGCACGGGCAGACATAATTAGCGATCAAGTCTTCGCACGGGAAGGTTATCGGGTCCGAAGACTCTCGGAACCATCGTCTCAGACTTGGAATTAAACGCCCAGCGGGTAAAGAAAGCCCAATCTCCTAATCGTGGTTCTCCCACTCTCTGGCAAACTGTAAATTAATTGTCGAGTCATGACCCGCCGGCTCTTGCGGGCTTCCTAATTAGTGCGCAATTTTTTTTTACCCGCTGGGCCATCTTCCGTCTGAGACGTCGGCCTTAAGCCGCCGCCGTGCCGCGTCCGCTCTGATGCTTATCGTGGCATTCGGCGGCGTAGCGGGACGGGACCCAGCGAGCGGGCCTGGAGAGCAGCGGGCGCAAGCAGCCAAATATGCGCTTTTAATTAAATAACACCTGCGTACCTTCTGTTTTCCCTACCGAGAGCTGGCAGATCAAGACGTGGCTATCATATTCCCGACTGATACTGCAGGATTTGCCGCCGCGCCGTTGGGTTTATTTGGCTAGCCTGGCACGATAACGCGCTGGAAAAATACACTGGGTACATGACTGCTTGTATAAGTGTTAGCGCGAAGATGAGTTTGCTGATGGAAAATACTTGAAATACAGTACTTTGTTTTAGTGACCTTTTGGCGCTTTGTTTGGAAAAAAACAGTACCAGAGGCCAATAGCAAGTTTCGCAATCGTTTTATCTGTTAGCCATTCAAGCAAATTTCCTCAATCAACTGTGTGGAAAATTACTACGACTCAATGACTCAATGAATGGCTTCTGCAATGTTGATCTCATCTCCATGATGATGAATGAGTGAAGGTAGCTGAGAGGAAGCGGCCTTCCCCGAGTCTTTTCTCAACGGATAGGTGGGGCGGGGGGGGGGGCTCGGCCGGGCTGACAAAAGAGACAGTCCTTGTCATCACAGCACAAGCCGCCTGCCCCCCTCCCCTGATACCGGCTGGAAGCAGGCCCGCTGTGCAGCGTAGCTGAACAATGGCGCCCAGGCTGTTCAAACACAAATTAATATTGTCCATAACGAGGTTGATGCGACTGCCATGAACTTGGTGGAAAAACGACAACTTTATGATAAACTACCGCTGAGTTCCGAGTTGTAATAAAGGCACAAAAGTAAGGCGGTGACCTCCGCCAGATATGAAACAAAGAATAAAATATCTTAAGTTTGTTCAAATTGGAATTTTTTTTTTCCTTAATGTTTTTTAGTTATTTTATAAAAAAAATTTTTTTGTATGACCTCCTGGATGGAGATATGAATATAAAAATATAATATGAATTAATATAGAAATAAAGCTGTATGAGTCAGATCCTTCAGAAAGAAAAAAAACTCAACTAAATCCGTTCCGCCGTCAAAAATCACACGCGTGCAAAATGGATCGACGTGATAAAAATCATGTGTAGTGGCTCACAAAGTCTTTGAAATTCTTCAAGCAGGAAACTCACATTGGACACAAGCGGATTTGTTTTCCTTTCACTCATCCATTTACGCTTTCATGATCCAATTTCCGTTGAGGATCTTCCCAAAACAAAGCCAGTGGATATTTAGAAAAGCCGGAACGTTCCATTTTTAATAGGAGACCTCGGCAAATGCCGCATAATTCTGCATGACTGTTTTTCTTTTTTCTTGTGCGTGTGTGAAATATTCATTATGCCCAGAGCCACGAGAACGTCAGAGGTTTTTTTTTTCTTTTTTTTTCCTTTTAATGAACGGGAAACAGCCGGAAATAACATCCCGGCCGCCACGCCGCCAAGTCACGCAATCGCTGAGGGTTGAACTTGCGTGTCACATTCAAAACAGTCAATGGAATAACAAAAACAAACTCCGGGGTTTATGTTTTTCCCGTGCGCGAGCCGAGGCATCGCTTTTGCGGATTCGCTCCAGAACATCTTGTTTTTATGAACAATTGCCTCAAAAAATGACAGATAACGCAAGTATGTCCACTTTTGGGTTAGCTTGCAGGCTTGGAACCTAGCTGCCAAGACCATAGATATACAACAGCTAGTGTTAGCGTCATCAGACATGCCGCTATGAAAAACGTTGAGAAAAGATGCCCACCAACCCTGAGCATGTTTCGGGGGAATGTTGAGTGATGACATTAACGCAGGTGTCAGTCAAGTCGATGCTATCTCCGATGCTAACTGTGACAGAAAAGGCTATCTGAGGGCGTGCTGTTTTCTTATCTTTTATTTTGATAAGCGTCTGCTCAGCCACGTATTAGCGGTATTATACAAATGTTAAGCCAAAGGAGAATTCCAGAAGAGCCCCCGGTGACGAAAGCACGACGGAGAAGGACGTCAATCCATCTGTCTGCCAATTTGCATACAATTCCCCCAAAACCGGGCCGGTGGCGAGTTAGGCACGCACGCACGTCACCCACCCCATCTTCGATCGGAAAGCGGCACCTCGGAGACACGGCGCCGCCCGGGGGGGACAGCGAGGGCCGCTAAACACAATTACGCAATGATTCGATCACTTGCTGGAGATTGTCGGAACTTTTCCGTTCTGGGGCATTTGGTTATTGGCAAGTTAACTACGCTCGCCGGTGAACTCTGGTGGAGGCTGCTTTACGACCCCCTTGCATGTAATTAGCTATAATGAATGGTGCTACTTCAAAGAGGCCGTTCTCTCAATGTACCTCTTGTACCCCCACCGCCTCCATCTTCCCACTTGCGGCACACTTCAATGCGCCGGTTTAATATCCAAGTGTACACATAGAAGTACTAACGCAATAAGAGCATGTCGCCATTGTCCCACGGTGAGCCCCGACGACTACCACCTTAACTCCGTCACTGGCAGCCCAGTTCAAATGGATCTTGAACGTCTATTTCTGTCATTGGCGGTGAATGAGTCAACCGAATCCACCGGCAGCGCGAACTTCATCATTCCAGAGCACACCTGCATTCACACATTTTTGATGACTATTTTGATAAACCAAGTTCAGTCAACAACGTCGCTAGCCGTCATTGCAAGCTGATGCAAGACATTGCTAAATCCAGCTAATTGACTAGACTCAAAAGTAACTCAGAGGACACTTGAGTTCGGCTAAAAATACGACGAGGTACGCCGAAAACATCATTAGATCGATGCCCCGAGCTCAGAGCCGCATCGATTGTCCGGAGGCCGCCGAAACGTCACGGGAAGCGTTAATGCCCGGATGAGGCGGCTTCCCCCTTTGGCTTCAGACTGCCAATAATTGCTTCAGTTGTTGCTCTTTGCTCGGCTCTCCGTGCTCACTCGCTCGCTCTCGCGCTTTGGGGTCAGTGAAATTACCTCCGCTTCAAAAAGTAGGCTGTGGCCAGTCCACGCGAGCCGGCTGCCACAAAAAGGGCAAAGGAACATAACGTAGCTTGCCTCAACAGGAAGCTGACCACTGAACTGCAGGTGGAAATAAATACAATAATAATAAAAACGAATGGAAGCTTGACACGGGCTAATGGTTGAGTAGCGAGCTTTGATAGTTCTGTTATTGGGGAAAAGAATTATTACAAGATCAGCCAGCAATAAATCATCACAAAACACAGCAAGTAACTACTCACAGCATCGCTATAATGTATTTTTTTTATCTGAAATATTTGTCTACATTGTTTTTTCTCACAACCTCTGTTACTTTCTTACTTTTACTGTTTCTTTTTGCAGTATTATAGAAGAAAAGCATATAAAAAGTAGTTTTGATTTATAAGACAAAAAAAGGACTGTGCCACGTTTTAACATGAAAGTGTTCACATTGAAACGTGAAACCTATCACGTCGAAAACTGACATTTCTCTTGAAAAAAAAATCGTTATTTTTTTTGTTAAAACATGACATTTCTTATGTTAAAAAGTGCTATTGACCCCGCCCCCTTGCGTGGCAAATGCACTTCTCTTTGGAGAACATTATAAAATGCCAATTAAGCCAATTATACCCCGTCGAGTAAAGAGTATTTACATTCTCGAAAATAAAGCAAAATGTCACCTTGTAAAACGACTGTGACAAAGTTTGCTCCAAAATTGCGCGCGGTGTTCCGGAATGCAACACACCTGCGTTCCGGAGCTTCTTGTTCCGATAGACGGAGAAGATGACCAGCAGGTTGCCCAGGATGTCCACCACGATGGTGAAGATGAGGAAGCAGCCCAAAGTTGTGGTGACCCACGGCGGGCGGTTGAGAACGGCGGCGGCGTCGTCGTCGGGGTCCGGCGCGGTGCTGTTCAGCTCAGACCCATTTGTGACCATTGTACAGGGAGGACGAACTTGATTGTCCCGAAAGTGAACGAACCGAGCCGAGGGGCCGGCCGGCGGGGGACTCGGCGCGCTATCGGCGGGTTCCCACTGCCAACGCCGGGACTCGGTCGCCTGGCGGGGCTCCGGTCCTCATCTTCCACCGCCTCCTTCCTCGCCCTTTCCCGGTTTGAGTGACGGCGAGTGGACTTGTGTTTCCTCCCCGCACCATCCCCTCTTGTTCTGTTTCCTCCCCTCGCCTCACGCGGCGTGTCTCTCCTCTCCCGAGTCCACGCGTGTTGTGTGTGACAACTTCCACACGCCCGAAGCACCACGTTGGGGGGGGGGGGGGGGGTGTTTTGGGTTGTCAGTTTTCGGGCGGGAGGGGGAAACACTCCCACCCTGAGGCTGAACAGAAGAACTGCAGGCTTCATTCATGGAGCTCAGCCATTCACTTTTTCTCCCCCCCACGACGGCGCGTTCTTCATTCACGATTTTTCCTCGTCTTTCATGAAAATGCCACCAGAGGAGGCGACATGTAAAAAACATTTAATGTAAAAAACAAAAACAAAATATGAATGTCTAATGTCTGAAAGTCGTGATAAGTCATCAAAATATTATAAGGGAAATCTGTGCTCATTTCAGACTTTGAAAATATCAAAACTATTCCCCAAGTAGCGTACTCCCTTTATGCCTTGGACTTGAGGCTTTTGTTTTAGAATATTTTAATGGCTTTCTTATCTCTCAGGGTTAATTTAAGGTATAAATCTTCCCTGGCACCGAGGTCCTCCGGTTCTGATTACAGCACACACACGGTCATATTTTAACAGACTCGAGACCCATCATTTAAAATCCTGTTATAACATTTAAAGTGTTTTATTCCTTTTTAGTTGTAATTATATTTTTATTTATATTCTCTCTCAGTGTTCACAATAGCGATTGTTACCGTTTGATTTTTGCAGTTTTTTAAACACGCTCTCTACAATCATTTTTAGGCCTGTCTTGCAGCACCCCCTTGTGGTCTTGATGCGGTAGTACATACACCCCTACGGCCACATGTTCATTTAAAATTATAAATATAAATTATACCGTAGTTTTACTACCCATTGGTACCTCCACGCTTCCGTAACAAAAAAAAAAAAGAAATAAAAAAGATGCACACAGCAATAGATAGGTATTTTTTAGGAATAATTTATTGCCAGTAGGAAAGCGTGAGCTGGTGGCAGTAATTCAATAAAAACCTTAATAAGACCGATGCGTTGCTCACGCACACACTCGCACATACATACACATACACGGGTGGTATCCATGACGACCCAAAATATCATCGGGTCCCGTTTCCATGATGGAAAAATAAAAGAGGTTCCAACGTCAACATGTACAAACAAACATTAAAAAAAAAAACATGAATAATGCAGTCGTTCACTGAAGACCCTTTTTTTTCTTTTAACGACAAACTTTTTTCGTGAACGTTAGCACAGTAAGGCCGATCATGTCACACAGTTTCTTCAAAATAAAAGCACTGAAATATCTACAAAATCTACTTTGAAATCAAAACTGTACATAGACATTTACACTGAAAATCACCACTTGTAGAAAATGTTCTATTGATAGAAATTGTTGTGAACTTTTCTTTATTATTGTCGGGGAGGTTTTCTTTTTTGTTTCCATCTTGAACTGTTGAATCGGAAAGTCCATTTCCCGTGACTTGACTTTTTCTCCCTAACATGCCATGGATTGTCTGACAGGTTAATACTGTTGAAATGTTTGCAAAACCTAAATTGAGAGAAAATAGCAGTTTTCCAGGAAAGAAAATGGTTGGTCACAAATACCGTAATTTCCAGACTATAAGCCGCTACTTTTTGTCGTCCGGTGCGGCGTATCTATGGATTTTTTGAGATTTTTGTGATGACTTGATCACTTATACACTCTTAAAAAGGCTGTAGACCGCTGGGCGGAGGGATATGTGACACGGGCACTGGGGATACAAATTGCGCACTAATACAGAGAAACATTTGGCAATCCTAAGTGGGTGACATAAGGTATACCAGGTTGGCAAGTATGCATCAGTCCCTTTGTGGACTCAGATCGTACCAGGTGTAAAAGCGGACCAAAAAAATAAAAATAAGGAGGGCTCGTGGGGCTGCTGCAGGCACTTTTTGTGGGGATCCAGTGTCAGACTTCAGTGTGCTGCTGGGAGCCCAGCGGCGGGATGGACAGCCGCTCAAAATGGCTGTCGTCACCGCTCTCGTAGTCGCTGATCATGGCCTCGGACTCCTCGCAGCACGCCGACATGTCCGAGCAGGAGGCGGTGGACGCGTACAGCGACAGCGACATGTCGTCAAAGTCCCGACCTGGAGGGAAGCCGACGGTGGCCGTGGTGGAGGACGGCGGGGCGGCGTCGCCGTGGGGGCTCAAGTACTGACCGAGGCTGTACAGTTCCGGCAGGGCGGGACGGCGGCGGGTGCCCTCGGTGGCGCCGGACCGCAGCGTGTCGCCGTACTCGGGTGGTGGCGGCGGCGGCAGCTCGTCGCCGGACGGGAAGTCGTCGGGCGGCGGAGGGAAGTCGCTCTCGATGTCGTAGCCGCCCGGGTAGTAATCGGTGTCCATGGCGCTTGGGTCGCTATACAAGGTGGTGGGAGGTGATTCCACCAGCTCGTACTGCGGAAATTCCTTGATGCCCGGCAGCTGGACGCTCGGCATCCAGTCGGACGTGTCCCAGTGGTATCCTGGGTGGGGGAAAACACAAACGTTTAACATTCTCACGCTAACGTCTTGTTAACGTTGATAAAGCCATGCAACCAACACACCACTTTTTTTTTAATAACACTCCACGACATCTCGAGTAAAACAAAATAACAAGGATTTGGACATCTGGTCACACACAAACAAACAAAAAGCAAGTTTGCGATAACTCCAGGCATTTCAAGTTGTTTTGAACTGTAGAGTTTAGCGACAACCCAAAAAAGAATTAGTTACCAAATAGAATTCCTTCAAACGGAACTCACCAAACCATGCGTAGGGAACGCTAACAAATTTACGTTTCAGCTTTCACACCAGCACACAAAAAGCAAAACAAGCTCTGATTGTTAGCGTCGGGTTAGTGGTTAGCTGCACCCAAACTCACGATAACACACAAACACCAAAGAAAAAGTCACCTCTTGTGTTCTTGAGCTCACGAGCCAAAAAAGACTCTTTAAAAAGTATCCATGAAAGAACAGGAGGAGGAGAAAGAGAGAAAACACATTAAAAAGTGCCAAGGGCTAACAACACAGCAGGACACGGGAGTTTTTGTGAAGGTGACAAAACACGTGGAGGGCCAATTTGACAGCGTTGCCATTTTACTTGTTAGCGAGCTAGCTAAAATAAAATGGTGACTGCTAGCCACACGACAACAACGACAAATGGAAAAATAGTACCTTCTCCTTCCACCGTGTCAAGCACAGAGTTGACAAAGTGGATGACAGTCACTATGGAGGCTTGCAAGAGGAGAGATGATGGAGCATTAGCATATATGCTAACAAAAAATGAGAACGATACACATGGAGGGAACATGGCGCTAATGCTAACACACAACATTGGTGTTTCTAACAAAGACATGAATCATAAGGGAGGGCATGAAGCTACATTCATTTTTTCTTTTAGTAAATCTTGTCTTCTAAGATTCCCCAAAATATTATTCATATTAATAGAAATAACCAAAATAATAATATCGTTCAGAACTATTGGCATGATAATAATGTACATATTGGAATATTTGTTTTTCTTTCACTTATTTTTTTGCAAATTTAATTTTGACCAGATGCTCTACTTTTCCCCAAATTTCAATTTGTCTTTCAAAGAAATTTACGGACATGCCCATTCCTAATGGTAACACGTTTAAAGGGGGGCGTGGTTGTGGATGACAACATGGATGCTATTGCTACACACATATTTTGGAAAGAAATCCCCCAAGGATTTAAACGGTCGTCCCCAAAAAGGCGAGGGGGTGTGGGGAAATGAGACGCTAATGATCCGTGAATTCCATTTTATGGCTCATTTTCATTGTGGAGGATGAGCAATGACAATTCGGTCTGATGACACGTAGACAAGACTTGTATCAAAAATCTGCTGCAAGTGAGTATGCTCATGATGCAAATATTGGGAGTCAATTTAGAAAATCTATAAAACGTGCAGAATTTTTTGATAGCTGTCTTGCATTGGATGGTGACGTGATGAGTGAATGGGAAGAGAGAACAATGAATACCATTGTGATACGTTCCTTGAGGTTTGCTTTAACATAAAAAAAAGAAAAAGGGAGCATGCTTAAATGAAATAATCAACGTGCAAGAATTTTTAAACATAACATGGTTGCCGTGCGTATGTCGACCACGTAAAAAAAAAATGGTAGGGAACACCATCATGCTACTGTTTTTTTTTTTTTGTTTCATCCCAGAAGAACTTACAGGCCTTTCTTTTTTGTAATTCTAAAAGCGTGTTCTGGACCTGTGGACAGATTTGATCCATATGGGAGCTGTGCCCCGCAGCAAGAATAAAGAGAGAGTGAAAAAAAAAAACATCATGTGACTCGGGAAGCCACCACCATTGGGAGTCCAGAAAACAAGTTAGCGCAACAGATGAGAGAAAGATATCGAAAGAAAAACTAAATTTTAGATTTGATGATGGCCGTTGAAAGTGCGGAGGAAGAAGTGGCTTACCGTTGTCGTCGCACGACTCGGATTGGAAGGAGCTGAGCGACTGGACTTCCGACATGCTCCCCCTGGTGTTGAAAGGGTGACATGCGCTTTCCTCTACGGGCTTCTTGGTCACGCAGTCCAAGTCCACAACTTTGGCTGCAGGGTCGACATGCAAAGTGTCACATACAAATTGTAGCTTATTTCTAGGACAGGAATAGTCATTTTTGAAATCTACAAAAAGGTTTTGTAATAAACTATAATGTATTCTTTGTATTACTAGTTTGGGCATTAATAAAAAAAATGCAATAATTCATTAATTAAAAGTATATTTCACAACAAAGTACAAATTAAATTAACATAGTAAAAACATTTTTTAAATACAAATAATTATTATATCTTTTTAAAAGTCACTAAATATTTTTTTTTGTTAAACAATTGCGCCTTCGCTCCGACTCACCGTCATAGTCGTAGTCCCAGCTTGGCTTCTGTATGGAGTCGCTGTCCGACACAGAGTTGGAAGGCGGCGGAGGCGGCAGATTGGGCGCCACGCTGCACACGGCCACCGTTTTGCGATGGCCGTGCGCGGCGTCCGGGTTGAAAGTGCTGAACTCGGGGTGCTCGGGGATGGCCGAGCCCTCGAAGGAGTTGCGGTCCAAGTTGTTGCGCGAGTCGCTGGGGATGCTGGGCGTGTACGAGATGGGCCGTACGGGCACCTGCGGCGGGATGTCCGAGTAGACGTTCTTGTTGAACTTGGCGTCAAAGTACGGCCTCTGGAGGAAAGAATGCGGCGCGCCGGATCCGCCTCGCTTGTCGTCGTCCTCCGTCTTGGACTTGGCGCGGCACGCCTTCTTGCGCAGGAGGACGAAGAAGAGCACCAGGATGAAGATGCTGGAGACAAAGATCACGATGCCCACCACCTCCTCCAGGCCGATGTTCCACGAGGTAGACACAAAGTCGTTGCGGACGTCGGCGGCCAGATCGCACGTCGGGCCGCCGAAGCCCAGAGAGCAGTTGCACTCGTACGAGCCGTATGTGTTGTGGCAGCGGCCGCCGTTGGAGCACGGGCTCCTCGAGCATTCGTCCACGTCGTTCAGGCACCTGCGGCGGAAAAAACATCAGATGTTTCGTCATGCTCCGAGTGGGGGAATACTTCTAAAAAAAAATTCGACATGCTATTTTACATACCATTCTCCTTGGAAACCGGCTTCGCACTCGCACACCGGCCCGTCCAGACTGTCGATACACTTGCCGCTGTTTTTACACGGGTTCTCCGTGCAAAATGAACCCATCTGGCACCTGTTGTCAAAAAAAAAAAAAAAAAAAAATCTGCAACACAGGCCAAAAGATATAATGGCTGGCATCCAAGTTGAACGCTTTTACCTTTGACCTGAGTACTGCGCCCTGCACTGGCAGTAGAAGTCGTCCCCGCGGGGTACGCATGTGCCACCGTATAAGCACGGGTTGGAGGCGCAGGGGCTGACGGCCATCTCGCAGTGGGCGCCCATGAAAGCGACGGGACACTTGCAGAAGTAGCCTGAGGAAGTCCAATAAGACAGCAATCAGCATGTTTCCTTTTGAGCGCTCCGCTCATTTCCCCTCGGGCGGAGCTCGTTCACTCACTCCATTTTTCACTGCTGCTTAGCTTGCGCTTTTTCTTTAATTAGCCTGATGGCTAAAGCGTCGGATGAGTCAAGCGGCTGGCGAAGGATTACGACACCCCCCCTTAAAATGTTGAGTGTGTATAACCAGCACATTAACCCAGCACACCCCCATTAGTATTACTGGATGAAGTTTTTTTCCATTTCCTGAACGTCTACTGGGTCCCAATACTTTTGTGCAAATCAACACCCTGGCATGAGAGTGAACTTTGAAATAATGATTTTTTTTTTTAACTTATTTAGATGTCCCAATACTTTTGCCGACATTGTGCCAATCAACTATCTGACAAGAAAAATATTATGGTGACTCCTGACTGTTTTTACAGCGTATTGCTTGGCTGCAGTACCAACGTTTCACCAACAGAGGGCACTATAGGCTATGAAAGACTGGAAATGCATGTTTGGGTGCCGTTGAAAATTTGGGGCAAAAATTGTGTCAACAAATTTTTTTCAGCCAAAAGGAGCATGTCACACAACATACCTCCATTCGGCCTGGGGTTGCACACCCCACCGTTGCCACAAGGATTGCTGGAGCAGCTCTCTGGCGGTGTGAGCGTGCAACCGGCCGCCACGTCCTCGATGGCCTCCATGACGGCGTGCGCCCGCCGTGCCTTGGTGTTGAGGGGCAGCTCCTGGCCGTTCAGCGTCATGGCCTCCATGCAGCCACGGAAGCCGTTGGTCACTGGTAGGTTGCGTCCGTGGCGGGCGGCTGAGGCGGCGTGCTGGCGGACGTGGCCGCCAAAGTAGATGCTGTTGTCCAGGTTGAGGGTTCGCAGGTTTCCCGGCGCTGTTCCTGAGGCGGCGTGCACGCGATCCAGCACCAGCTTGGCGTA
Organism: Syngnathus scovelli; assembly: GCF_024217435.2. Classification (NCBI taxonomy): domain Eukaryota; kingdom Metazoa; phylum Chordata; class Actinopteri; order Syngnathiformes; family Syngnathidae; genus Syngnathus; species Syngnathus scovelli. Next base: position 1,523,590 of record NC_090851.1, on the reverse strand, counting down.
GTTGCCGTCCACCTCCAGGGAGACCGAGTGCCACTCGCCGTCGTTGACTATGGCGCTGTGGACCGACACCAAGCCGGGGCCGCTGCCGCAGTCGAATTTGTACTGCAAGCGACCGTTCAAAATCTGTCCAAAACAAAGAGGAGGTATTAAGGATTTTTCATTTCCTACTGGCCAAGTGTCCCAATACTTTTGCAGATATTACGTGTGGCATTGTGAAATGTTTCAAACATTTTCCCTATGGAGTCTGGCCATTGCGGAATGTGTGGAAAAGTGCTCCGTGCTTGCCTCCCAGCCTGAAAATAACTCGGTTATTTTCTTTTCCCAAATTCCCATCGTTGCTCATGTGAACGGCCAACCATTTTGAGCTGCGGGTTGGCCACTCACGTCTTCTCGTACCTTGCGACGCGGAACCGCAGTACTGCTAAAAGCCACAAACGTACCTCGAGGATGCTGGAGTCAGTGCCCCTGGCGAACATGACGGTGGCGTGTCCGGAGAAGGTGCGCAGGCGCAGGGACAGCTTCATCTGCTCCTTGTTGTCATTCTCCATCAGGTGGTACTTGACGTAGCCGCTGCCGCTGAATGTCAACGAGTGGCCGTCTGAGCGAAGGACAGAGTAGGAGTTAGGGCTTAGGACTCAGATTGGGGATTTGTCCTTGGAATGTTCTCTTACCGGAACATTTGTTTTTGTTCCCTGGAGGACACACACAAGTGTACTTGGCGTCTGTGTGCACGTCGGCCACACAGTCCAAGCCCTCTGGACAAGGGCTGTGATCACACACGTTGTTCAGCACGGGACATTTGCCACCTGTTGGAAGATGTAAGGTGATGTCAGACATGTGGGCTGGACCATTTTCCATCCTGAGTGTGTGTGAGTGTGTGTGGTGAGCGACCTTCACACTGGCAGGTGGCATGTCTGTGGTGTCTGGGCGTGACGAAGCTGAGGCGCGCCGTGCTGTAGGTAGACATGGACGTCCTGTCCAGCGAGACCACCTCGTCGCAGAAACGCAGCGGGCAGTCCATGCCCGAGCAAAGCTTCTGAGCCACCCGCACGATGCGCACCCCCGTCATCTCCTCGATGACGCTCGCCGACGAGTTCAGCTTGCGGAAGACCACCTGGAGGAGAACGTTAAAAGAACACAATGGGATAAAAAAATTTTGATTTTTTTGCGTGAAAAACTAGAAAGAAAATCTTGCCTGATCTCTTATCAAAAAAAAAAAAAATTCCTTATAAATAAATGTCCCTCTCACCTCCTGAGACTGGTAGGGGCTTCCGGATCTTTCCAGCGCCAGCAGGACATCGAGGTCTCCCTGCTCGGACGGCTGCAGGCTGACCAGCTGCACGTCGCTCCTCCTCACGCCGGCGATGTTCCTCAGCGCCCTCTGGAAATTGCGCCAGTAGTCTCCGATGAACTCCTCGGGGGTGATGCTGGCGAAGCGCACGGCGATAGAGTTCTCCAGCGCCTGGCGGGCCACCTGCCGCACGTGAACGTTGACGTCGGCGGCCGCGGTGAAGCGCCCGTCGGTCACCGTCACGTTGAGCGGGTAGTGGCCGGCGTCCAGCGGCCGCAGGGCGATCACTTTCCCGTCCGACGCCGACACGGAGAAGGATTGCGAGGACGCGGCGGAGGAAGGGGCCAGGCTGTACGTCAGCGTGTCGTAGACGTCCTGATCGGTGGCGTGGATCTTGCCCAGGACGCCGCCTGCGTATTCCTCGCCGGCCGTGGACACAAAAACGTCGAGCGGGAGGATGGCGGGCGGGTAAACGCTTTCCTCGATGATGCGGATGCTGATGTAGGCACTTGAGGAGAGCGCCGGTTTGCCGCTGTCGGACACCTGGAAGTCAAACGCGGCGGCGTTCAGAAACAAAGTGACGTGCTCATTTTGTTTATCAGAAGGAATTTGAGATTTGCAACCACTTGCAATCATAAGATTTTTAAGTCTTTTGAAAAATCGATTGACGATTTAGAGCCTTTTGGGACTTCTCGAGGATCAACAGGCACCCTGTAAAATATTTTCTTTACATCCAGCAGATGGCACTGTTGGCATTCATGAGGCACTGGAGCGCACAAACACACACAGATGGTCAAACAGCACAGTTGGAAGGAAAATTGCTGACTCCACCGCAATGTCCGAAGAAACATCACACCTCCGTTTCATCATTCTATCTTCTCATTCTGTCCCTTAGCACACAACTCCGCCCACTCATGGCACTTGGAGACGTTGGCTTTTACCGTGGACCCTCACAACATGATCACAGATGGAAATGCAAAGCAAAAAAAACTAGAAACAGTAAAGAGGAGTCAACACAGAGTGAAGACAAACGAGTCGGCGTATCTGACCTGTGCTTGAAGCAGGTAGTGTTCCTTCACGTTCTTGTTGAGCGGCCCCGACAAGAGCAGGGCGCCGTTCGGGTCGATGCGGAAGACGTCGCCTGTGTTGCCGCCGGCGATGGAGAAAATGAAGGGCGGCCCGTTGTGGGAGGCGTCCCGGTCGGACACCAGGAGCTGCAGAACGCTGCTGTCCTGAACTTGGTTCTCCTGTGGGACCGACAACAACAGATGAGAACAATCTTGATGTGGGAACAAAACAATTGCTTTTTAAAACAACCACATAGCAAATCACGTTGTCAAAAAACAGATTTTAAATATATTCATATTACCTGGATAATGAGGCTGTAGTTAGCCTGGGAGAAGAGCGGCGGGTTGTCGTTGACGTCGGAGATGTCCACGTTGACCACGGCACTGGCGGACAGCGGCGGCGTGCCGTTGTCCACGACTAGCACCGTCAGCGTGTAGCCCGACATCTGGAGGAAAAGTAGATCCGCACACATCAAGAACAATCTAGAATGTAATAAGACTCTTCAAAAAGAATATTTACCTGCTCCCGGTCCAGCTGGCGGGCCACTTTGAGCTCGCCTCGAATGGGGTCGATGATGAAAGGGCTGCCGCTGTTGCCGTCCACGATGGCGTAGCGCACGCGGTTGTACGACGGCCCGTCCGCGTCCTCGGCCACCACCTGAGGGTCACACGGAAGCACATTGCTCAGAAAATAGAATTTCCAGTCAAATAGTGTCGTGGTTTGTCCCTCACCGTCAAGACTGTCCTGCCCAGCTCGGCGTCCTCGCCGACGACAGCGGCGTAGACGCGCTGGCTGAAGACGGGCGCGTTGTCGTTGACGTCCGTCACGTTGATGTTGACGGTGGCCATGTCGCTGAGGGGCGGAGAGCCTCCGTCGGTGGCCTCCACCGTGATGTAGTACTCGTGAGACGTCTCGTAGTCCAGCGGCGCGATCACAAAGATGTCGCCTGAACAACGCAAAAAGATTACATCGGATTGACGTCCGCCTGTCAATCAAAGCGAGTCACATCATTCCAAGACCGACATTCCAAAAATTCTTGTCATGGGAAGTATTATTTTTCCCATTCCACAAACTCTTTTATTCAAATTAATTTTGTAAATTTGATCAATGTATTAATTCATTGATTATCTTATTTTGTAGCATCTCATTTTTCTAGGCACTGAAAGGATTCATTTCATCTTCAGCAAAAACTGATCTTGAAATACTTCCTGTTTTCACTCTTAAAATTTACATACAGTACAATGGTAGTGTGCCACCACCTAGAGGCTGACACTGGAATTACACCCAAAAGTATAACCAAAAAGAGTTTTCATTCGCAAAATAGCGGGACAGGCTTTTCCTGGGTTGGTCCCATACCTGTGCTCGGGTCCACGCTGAACACCCCGTGCTCGTTTCCGCTGACGATGCTGTATCCAATCTCCCCGTTGGCATCCGCGTCCCGACTGGCGGCCTGTACCCTGAGCACTTGTCCGCCCACGGCCGCGTCCTCGGGTACGGCGGCCGCGTACTCGCGCCGCTCAAACACGGGCGGGTTGTCGTTGATGTCGAGCACGGAGACCAGAACGCGGCATGTCGCCCACAGGCGTGGCGAGCCCCGATCGGAGGCGCGGGCCTCCAGCTCGTACAGGGCCCGCGTCTCGCGGTCCAGCGGCCGCTCCAGGCTGATGATTCCGCTCACTTCGTCTATGGAGAACCAACCGTCGCCGGAGCCCAGCAGCGAGTAGACCACGTCGCCATTGAGCCCTGGAAGTATTTCAACAATTATCCCAAAATTGACCGATATTTCATCTCTGCATTTGTCTGATCGGCCGGCGGGAGGCGAGTCGCTTACCGCTGTCGGCGTCGTCGGCTTGTAGCTTGGCCACGAAGGTTCCCGTCTCCGTGTTCTCGAAGACGGCGAAGGCGTACGGGTCGGCGGTGAACTCGGGAGCGTTGTCGTTGACGTCGCGCACGGCCACGTGCACGTCGGCCTCGCAGAAGCGCCCCCCGCCGTCCACCGCTCGCACTTTGAAGCGATGCTCGTCACGCTCCTCCCGGTCCAGGGGCTTCAGCGTCTTCAGCTCGCCTGAAAGATGACACGGTGTAATTACGATTACACAATGTGAAGCTTTTTTTCTAACAGTAAATTTGACAGAAAAATATGTGGCTTCACGAAGCACTGCTTGAGTATTTTATTTGGCCAATGAAAAAGCTTCCCTTGCCCGATTTGATTTATTACTATGATAATTCACGCTGGAGGGAACAAGGTCAGCTAATGTATGCATGGATCCAGCAAAAAAAAAAAAAAAAAGACATAATTATGTATTTTCCAGCACCATAGCGTGCAAAAAGCATCCAAAGCATGTAATTAAGTCAGACGGCCACACAAAAAAAGGATAAAAAGGAACATTAGTGCCTCTTAAAGCAGATTTTGCCCATCTTGTATGCTATAATTTATACATTAACGGCACCTTTATAACGACCCCCTTGGGCGCTCAAGTTAAATGCGGGGGACATAATGCCTTAGAGCCAGAATGTGCTCTCATGGGGGAAGAAAAAAAAATAAAAATACAGTAGCCTGATGGAGCGCGTGATGATTTAGGGACTCTTCCAGTCGGCATTATTTGCAGGCAACAAGTAGAACAGACATAAATTCAACCTAAGTGTGCAACTTGGGATTTTACTGCTGCTGTGGTTCTTGCCCTGAAGGGAAATAGTCTTGGATGGTTGCAAAAAAATAAATAAAAAAAAAACATATGTAACTGGCCACTAGGGTGTTTTGCTGGCCCTTGGCCCCATCACAACTGGCAGTTAGTTAAAAAACGTGTAGATAACATAGATAACATCATTTCAAAAATGAAATCAAAACAGCCCAGCACCACAAATTGGGTAGCGCTAAGCTAACATTTAGCATTTTTTTGTTTACACTGGCTGTTTGACTTTTTGAGCATGTTGAACTCCGCCCAAAATTGGAACAACGTCAACTCACCCGTCTCAGGGTCGATAAAGAAAAGTTCCGAGCCGGCTCCCTGGAGTTCGTAGGAGATTTGCGCGTTGGATCGGATATCGGCGTCGGTGGCTGAGACTTGCAGGATGAGTCTGCTGGCTGGCGAGTTCTCGGGAACGCTTTCACTGTACAGAGACTAAATGGGGAAGCCTAAGTCAAGACTCGGACTGGACCCCCGACGTGACGGGATTCGCTGTTGAATCGCCGTTACCTTATCACACACGGGGCTGTTGTCGTTGGCGTCCAACACTTTGACCTCAACCACAGCTTTGGTCGTGAAGATCCCGTCGCTGGCCGTGACGTTGAGCAGATAATAGTCGGTGGTCTCGCGGTCCAGAGGCTTCCTGACCGACACCTTCCATTCGTTCTGCACGTGCTCGATGGCAAACTGTCCCAGAGGGTCTCCGGCTGTTGGATGAAAGAAAATACGAGTTACATATGTACACAGACAACTAACAGAAGAAGAAAAAAAAATCGAACTGACCGGTAATGAAATAGTTGACTTGTCTGTTAATGTCCTCCGAGTCGTCGTCGGTGGTGCTGAGGATGGCGATGACGCCGCTGGGCAGAGGGTCGTCCTCGCTGACCGTGCCCTTGTAGACCTCGGCCGTGAAGCGGGGCGGGTTGTCGTTGACGTCGGCCACTGTCACCTCCACCCGCGTGCCCGTCGCGTGTTGGACTTTGTCGCCCTGATCGGTGGCGACGACGGCCACCGAGTACTCGCTGCGCTTTTCGCGGTCCAGCTCCTTGAGGGTGCTCAACCAACCACTTTCGGCATTGATGGCAAAGAGCTCGGCGATGTCCTGGGAGTTGAGCTTAGCGTCCAGGCTGTACAGAACCAGGCCATTGGTACCTGAGTCCAGGTCGCTGGCTTTGACTTGGACCACCTGCGCTCCGCCAGGGAGGTTCTCCACCACCACCGCCTGGTAAGGGTCCGATTCAAAGACCGGCTGGTTGTCGTTGAGATCTTTCACTTGGATGTTGACGCTGACGGAAGCGGCGACGTCGTAGCCGTTGTGCTGAGCTTGTGCCCGCAAGGTGAGCTGGTACCATTTGGTGGTCTCGTGGTCCAGGCTCTTCTGGAGTTTCAGGGCGCCGGTGTCCCTGTCCACGACGAAGACCTCGTTCTCGTTGCTCTCTGGAGTGTTGCCGTTGATGAGGCTGTACGCAAGCGGCTGTTCGCTTTCGGCCCGAAGCACGTCGATCTCCGTGCCGATGGGAAGGTCCTCGGCCACGGTGTAGCGGTATTGAGGCTCGGCGAACTTGGGGATGGGCGTCTCAGGCGCAACAATCTGGATGTAAACCTGCACCACTGAATGTTTCGGCGGGTTTCCGGTGTCTTTGGCCCGGACGAAAAACGCATAGAGCTCGCCCTCGAGACCAATCAGGCTTTCTTTGGTCACGATGACCCCGGACGTTGGGTGAATTTCAAAGTTCTCCGCCACGTTCTCCACGTCGGCTTCGATGGAGTACTCCACGTCGGCGTTGCTTCCCTCGTCGACGTCAGAGGCGGCGATCTTCACCACCGATGCGCCCCTCGGGGCGTCCGACGCGATGGTGACTTTGTACTCGGCCGCCCTGAACTGCGGCGCGTTGTCGTTGACGTCGGTGAGGACCACGTTGACGGTACAAAAGCCCACCTTACCGCCACCATCTCTGGCTTCCAAAGAGATGGGAATGACCTTCTCCACGCTGCTGTCGCGGTCCAGGCTCTCCAAGGTGAAGACGTCGCCGTTTTCGTTGACGGTGAATTTGTCCTTGGCGACGCTGTTGACGATGCGGTACGTGATTTGCCCGTAGATGCCTTCGTCGTCGTCCGTCGCTTTGGCCTCGGCTACCAAAGTGCCGGCGGGGGAGTTTTCCACCAACTCCACCGCGTATTCCAACCGAGTGAAGGCGGGGATGTGGAAGTTGGCGCCGATGACGGCGACGTCCACCGGGGCCGAGCTCCGATAAACGCCGTCCGACACGGACACGTTGAGGTGGTAGCGCGGCTGCATTTGCGGCCGGCGGTGGTTGGAAATGACGATGGCGCCGCTTTTCTTATCAATGGCGAAAGTCTGGTCCTCGTTCCCCGAGACAATCGCAAACTCCAGCTTGTCCGCGTCGGAGCTATCGGCGTCCGAGGCTTGGACTTGGGTGACAAAGTGTCCGCGTGAGGCCAACTCGCTGACGGCCGCCTTGTAGGCCGGCTCGGCGAAAACGGGGGCGTTGTCGTTCAGGTCCGTGACGTCGACAGTCACCACAACGTCGCTGAAGAGGGCGGGGACTCCTCCGTCCGTGGCGCGGACTCTCAGTCGGTGCTGCGGGCTCTCCTCGTGATCCAGTACTCGCGCCGTGGAGATGAGTCCCGTGTCGCGATCGACAGCAAACAAATTTGAGCTTTTCCCCTTCTCCTCCACCAACTGGAAGAAGATTTCCTGATTGTGGTCCGTGTCGAAATCAGTGGCCTCGACTTGCAGGACAGACGTACCGATAGCCGACGCCTCCGAGATGGCGGCGTAGTAGGAATTCGACAGAAAGACGGGCGAGTTGTCATTGACGTCTTCCAGGATGATGTCCACGAATACATCCGAGTGCACACCGGTCAGCGAGTCGGTGGCCCTGACGTTCAATTTATAGGCTGGGTGCGTCTCAAAATCCAGAGGCTGAGCCACGTGAAGGACCCCCGTGTTGAAGTCAATGGAGAACTGCTTGAAGGGGTCCCCCTCGGAGATGGTATAAACAATACGAGGCCCCTCGGAGTCGCTGGCCTGGACGTGGAGAACGGGCGTGTGCACCTGGACATTCTCGGGGATTTCCACGGTGTAGAAGGCTTTCTCAAAAACGGGGACGGCTCGGTTCACCACGGTAATGGGAACTTCCGTTTCCGCCGACAATGGCGGATCGCCGCCGTCTGTCGCCACGACGACCACGACAAAGTCGGCGTTAAGCGATTCTTTCTCCAGCGTCTTCTTGATGGTGATTTCTCCCGTGGGCATGATGTCAAAGTGCTCCTGAGGCTCTTTGAGTTTGTAGTGTATTTGCGCATTGCGACCGTGGTCCTTGTCCACCGCTGTGACCTGTCGCACCAGTTGTCCTTCCTCGGCGTCCATCTGCACCACGGCGGCGTAGGGGAGGTTGACAAAGACAGGCGCGTTGTCATTGGCGTCCTCCACCGTCACCGTCAAAACAACATGGGCGGCGTCTTCGGATGGCTCCTCCTTGGTCACCTCGACCACGACGTCAAACGTGTCCTGCTTCTCACGATCGAACGGGATCCCGGTGGTGGCGACCACCCCCGACGTCCGTCCGATTTCAAAACGCTTGTCGGGATTTAGGATTTTGTAGAACAGAGGCTCGTTGACTTGGTTACCGACAGCGGCGATGACTTCCAACGTTCTCTTCTCTGACAAGTTCTCTGGGACCGAAGCTCTGTAGGACTCTCTGGTGAACTTCACCTTGCTCTCTTTGTTCTCCTTCAAGTGGATCTTGACGGCGGCGACGTTGGCAAATCTCCCGTCCGAAACCCTGACCTTGAGCTCGTAGCGGCTCCTCAGCTGGGTGACATTCTGGATGGAGATCACGCCGGTGTTTGCGTCTACTCTGAACTTGTCGCCGATGTTGCCTTCGGAAATGGAAAACAGAAGTTTGGCATTGGGTCCCGAGTCCAAGTCGGTGGCGTTGACTCGGACCACTTCCACGCCTCTGTAAGTCGGCACCACCACGGTGGCCTCGTAGACGTCCCGGCTGAAAAGCGGCGGGCAGTCGTTGACGTCGATGACCTCGATGGTCACGTTGGCCGCCGTCTCTGCGAAGAGCCGAGGTACGCCCAGATCGTGGACCTGCACCGTAAAGCGATAAAGGCTCCTCTGCTCACGATCCAAAGCGGTTGTGATCCTGACGGCGCCGGTGCTGGAGTCAACGGCAAAGTAATTGAGGGCGAAGGGTTCCACGATCTGATAGACCAACATGGCGTTGCGGTCGCTGTCGGCGTCCGAGGCACGGATGACGAAGGGAGCGTTTTCTCGAGTGAGAACCACGCTGTTGACGGCAGCAGACTCGCTGACCACGCCTTGGAACTCCGGCTGGAGGAAACGGGGGGCGTTGTCGTTCTCGTCCTTCAGATGAATCACCAGAGTGGTATTGCTGGCGAGTCCGGCCATGTTGGTGCCCTGGACCAGGAGCTTGTACTGCGGGGTCACCTCGTAGTCCAGCTCTTTCTGCGTGACCACCACGCCCGAATTAGGGTTGATGTCAAAGGCGTTGTCGGTGTTGCCGCTTTTGATTTGGTAGAAAACCGACGACTGGCTGACGGCTTCCAGCGAGCTCACGAAGCTCCCCGGAGCGGCCGCCTCGCTGATGTCGGCGGAGAAGGCCTTCTCGGAGAACCTGGGGGCAGCGTTGTCCGAGACGGTCACGGCGATGTGGACGACGGCGGTGGTGGACAGCGCCGTGGCACCGCCGTCGGTCGCCTTGACGGTCAGCTCGAAGCGGGTCTTGCCACTTCGACCGAGTTCTTTGGCCACTGTGATCGTGCCCAAGACGGGATCCACGGCAAAGGAATTTGCCACATTTCCTGTCGAGACAAATGAGATGATTTGATTTGCCGTAGTGAGGTATTGATGGAATGGAGCAAAACGGTCATAAAGCATCAAAAGTCATGTGGGTTCAAACAAAAGCCACGTGTTTAAAAAAGCTCATTAGAGCAGAAAAGTATGCGGGCAATTCCGGGGGTCGACCACATGGCTGACATATTTGGAAACTCCAGACAAAGCCGCTGACGTGTTCCTGAAGATTCCAACAAACATCCAGTAGGCTGACTCATGACTTCATTTGTGGTACATTACAATGAAAGCTTTCATTTAGTCCAAATGCCTCAAGTCCAACATTTTTTTTTTTTTTTTCACCATAATTGGGGTGAAAAGCCCTCGCTGAAGTTTAAAAGTCAGCATATCGGCGTAACTGCTTTGACCTCATTTTAGCTGGAATTAATCTATTAGCTCGGCTCTGTGTTGGAAAATGTCTTTTTAGCTTAGTTTCACTTTTTCCAGGCTGCTAATATGCTCTAATTGCTAAATGCTAATGTTGCTAATGTGCTTTTTCCTTTTGATTTCCTACCTGACTCGATGCTGTAGACGACCTCGGCGTTGTGACCTTTGTCTTTGTCCAGAGCCGTGACCTGCAGCACGGCCGAGCCGACGGCGGCGGACTCGAACACGCGGCCCGAGTAGGGCGTGCCGACAAACCACGGCGCGTTGTCATTGGCGTCTTCCACGTTGACCACCACACGCACCAGGTTGCGTTTCACTGGGATGTCCTGGTCGCGTACCTGCCAAGGAACATCGAATAATATAAATGAAGTCATTCGGATAACAAGGATGGTGCAAAACTTATAAACCGACATCACGCGCACTCACCATCACTGTGAGGACGTGGCTGCGCATGGTCTCGTGATCCAGAGGTTCGGCGGTGTACAGCGTGCCCGTGCCCGGATCCAACTTGAACTTCTTCAAGCTGAAGGGGTCGGTGCTGCTCAGCAGGGTAAAGGTCAACTTGTTCTTTTCGTCCTGGTCCGTGGCGTCCACGCGGAGCACTTCGCTTCCCACCGGCACGTCCTCGGGCACGCTGACTTCGTACTTGGCGCGGGAGAACTCGGGCCGGTGGTTGTTGGTATCGATGACGCGGATGAGCACCTGTTGGTGAAGACCGAGTTTTTGTCATTAGCGATCCCTCGATAACGGTCGCGTGACGTTTCGGTTTTTATTCCAAATATCAACCTCATCTGTTACCATTTTACCATGTCAAAATGATGAACTGGGAAATGTTTTCAACAAAAATGTGACAGCGACGATGAATTGGAATAGATGAAAGTCCTTCCGCAAAGTCAAATCTGTGCCCCAAATGTCCATACATGTTCCTCTCTGCCTTTGATCAGCAGAAAAAAAAAAGGAAAAAAACCCAATGCCGCTTTTGTGTACTCCAAACATCATCCACCAAGCTGTAAAATTCCACCGGGAGAGTGTTTTATCAACACCAGCCACTCGTCTGCTGGACTTCCGACAGAGGATTACGGAGAGCTGCTGGAATGCCATCTCCGCTTCACAGCGAACGTCGCCAAACATGGGGAACAAAAGGATCAGGGCCGATTAGACACCTGCATACCAGACACCAGGGGGTGATATCCCTTAAGGAGGTGAAAATAAATAAGACAAAAGCTGTGCAGCTCCACTCTTGAGGGTCGTAACGCTGTTTGCTGAGCTCTACGACACACACGGGCGGAACCTGAGAGGAGCGATAGCCCGTCGCCATGCTGGCAACGCGGCTCACCGGGCTCGCTCGTGTCGAGGGCCGCTACCGCTAATCGCAGACTGCCGTGGAATACCGAAGCTAGCGAGTCATCAAACTTCACCGGCATGATCAAGCTCCGCCCACACGCGATGCAGAAGATTCAAATCCCTGGCAATTCCGTCTCGCCCATCTGTCGAGTATCCGTGGTCCAAATCTGACCAAATCTCAGAATTAAATCTTTCAATGATGCTAAAATGTGCTTCCTTGGAATCATGAGACGTTTTTGTCCTGATTCATTCGCTACACAAATGTTACGTCGCCGAATAAATCTGGCGTTCACAGCGAAATTATATCCAAAACCGAATGGAGCTACCAAGCCAACGTTTGAACCAAAATGGCAGAATCTTTTTTTTTTTCAATTCATATTAGACACGTCTACCAAATGTCATGTTGCCGAGTGAATCGGGCTTTTCAAGAACCCTCTGGACGATGGGCTAGCGAGCCGCTACCTTAGGGAACCTTTCACATCACACTCTTGCCCAGAAGTGGCACTCAGGAATGGGGGGCCTCTGTTGCATGCTTGCGCCCTTAAGCAGCCATTCCAGGCATGTCTTCTCATGTCATGCCAGACATCAGAAAGCAGCAGATCCCTGATGTCTCACAACACACACAAACAAACACACACATGCTTCAAGTGACCCAATTACCATTTTGTTGGAATAGGTAACCATCACCATATGGAATCATCACTTCACTCAAAGCAGACGTCATCGACACGGGGACAAGTGATCACAAAACGGCAAACAACATTGCAAATGCTAAGGTTGTGCGCGTGTGCGTGATTGTGTGTGCATAGCTTCCTCCAGGGAACGCTGTGCAGAGGCGTGACTGTGACTGTGTGTGTACACATGACATATGGACGGGTTGGGAAAGGGGAAAAAAAACAAGCTGTGAGGGTGAAATGACAGAAATGGACGCGGGGAATAAAAGGTCGAATTTAGAAAGCATATGCTTGTGAGTGAAAGGTGCAAAGACAAAATGGCTGAGAAGAACAACGCTGCCAGGAATAGCAAGTGTTAGCATGTTAGCGTTTTGTTTGTTTTCAAAATGGCATTACGGCAAATCTTTATTGAACGAGTGTTAGTCATCACTCTCACTTTGGTACTTATTTATCTGCTTTAGTTATTTCTGTATATTGCTATATGCTAGTTAGAACATCAATTGCTATCATGCTAGCATCATTTGTAACATCCTCTTAGTGCTACTAAACTCGTCAATTTATTTTTATCACACTAACTATATATTAGCAAGCTAGAATGTTGTTAAATAAGATATTTTACACCCAAAATTATCATCAGTCTGTTGGAACTTTGTGTAGAGTACCATTCTCGCCTTATGTTAGCATGTCAACTGTTAGCATTTGCTCAATCCTCGGGTCCTTCCGACTTGAAACATGACAAAGGACTCTTAGGAAGGAAGATGGATTCAATGTGATGAAGTAACCTTTTGTGCAGAATTAGGAAGGGGCGGGGGTGTTTTGTGCCGATCTCGCCCCCAACTGGGACTGGCTTTGGAAAGACCGGGCCCCCCTGCCAGGTGGCAGGTTGCGGGCACTGGCAACGGGCACGCACACATGTTACCAAAACAGGATTAACACCATACTGCATACACTGCGTCATGAAAAGAGCCCGGTATATACGTGTAAGCATGTTATTAAAAGAAAAAAGTGAAGAAAAGCCAGAGAAAATAGGCCAACGTAGCGTGTCAGGCGTAGCTTCCACATGACTTTGATTGAAGACAAGATAATGGAGCAGAACTTTCACGAGGTCGCCTTTGCGATGCGTGTGATTGCCCACCCAGTCTAATTTGGAGACAAACTCGGCAAGACTGAATGAAAGGCAAACAAAACTTACATGTTGTCTGAGAATCGAGTTTGCGGCGACAACTCGTGATTTGGGGCTTACGTGTTCTCACACACATCTATTGAGGTCAGCCCGTCTAGTCGTCCCTCGGTCATTCACATTTCACAAATTTACATGTAATTTGCTCTTTAATTTCATTACCATGAGTCATTCTTCAAAATGACAAGAATGTAAGTTTGATATTCAATTCTGCCTGTAAAGAAACAAAAATGACAAGAATCGGTTCACCTTTGAGCGCAATTCATTGATGTTTGTCGCTTGTAAGATGGCAAGAAAAAGAAGTGGCGCACTAAATGAAAGGACGCGCTGCGGATGAGCGAGGGCGGCTCGGCTCGGCTCGGCTTCAACCGAGAAGAAGCGTGATGATGAAAGGCCGCATTCATAGCCAGCGACAACAAACGGATTCTTTCGCAACCAAGGACAAAGGGTGGCAACGGCGGAGCGTGGAAGACCCCACAAAACTAGCATGTCGCTACGTCGCTAAATCTCACAGACAAAGCGTGACCGTGAGAACGGCATCGCAAGAAAAACGCAGACACTTTTCTCCAAGCGTGAAGATGCACATTTGCATATTCATTTACAGTTACAAATTTCAAGCAAACAACTCCCGATGTCGTTTTTTCTTGGAAATAAAAGAAGCGCCGTTTGTGATAAGAATTTAAGTCGGTCATTCTCTTCTTGGAAATATTAATTGTTAAGCACAGATTTAGCAATGATTAAAAATCCTTCGTTGTGCACTTACAAGATTATTATTACATTCCCGTAAAAATAGACTCATTCATAATTTAAAAAAAAAACGTATATGCTAATTAACTATGCTAAAATATTGCTCAAAATGACTTTTATGATGGTGAAATTACAACTGCAGGAACGGATGAATTTTACTGACATTATTCCTCAAATTTCAGGAAAGGATTTATTTTTTTAATTGCCGCAGTATGCTAATTAGCATCGTTAAAACACGTCAGCCTTCATTAGCGCAAGTCTCATCTCACAGAATGGATTTGCACAACAATTAAATGACAAGCGATTAACCACTGCAGGCAAAATTTATTATCTACAAAATAGACAAAGCTAATTACCTATGCGCGAAACAGATCTAATTACCCGAGCTGACCGAATACGGCGGTCAAGTCAAAAAAGATTGGTTTCCTTACCTGTGTGCTAACCGTCCTGTTCCCGTCCGTGGCTTCCACCGTCAGGTTATAGTTGGACTTCTGCTCGGCATCCAGCGGCCTCGCCACGATAATGGTGCCGCTGGCCTTGCCCACGTCAAAGCGGCTGTCGTAGTTTCCGCCTGGGAGAAACAGGACCATCAAATAAAAGATGTAGTTTGTATGCTCACAACACTCAAAGGGGAGATAACTCAAGGGTCGGAGGTGGTGGAGTTTTGTACCAGATGTGTAAAAAAAAAAAATTGACATTTATTTACATGACAACTGCACTTTTAACTATTCATTTTGTTGCGATTTATTGATTGTGGTGCTGTGTCATTCCAAAGTGACACTGCCACCTACAGGCCTGGCATGCACATTGCAGTGTTTTCTTTTGGTTGTCATGTAAACGCGCCCAAGCTAAAAACAACATAAATAAAACACTCAACACAAAGGCGATAAGAACATACTGACAATGTGAAAATAAAAGGTAAACAATGTTCAAATCGAATGGAGGGTAAACGTGAGGCACGAAACGACACCGAGTTTGCCAGCAGCTACCTTCTGCTGTACAGTTGTGGTCGCAAGTCGTCTGAAGGACGTAAAACGTCTCAGTGTCCTCTATGTCGCCTTGAAAGCGTGACAACGCACCAGAGAGGGAAGAAAGAAAGAAAGAAAGAAATCACGGGATAGTGCTTGAGGAGGAGAAGGAAATGTGCCAGGAAAGTTCAATCCAAGTTTTTTGAGAGGTCATAAAATGGGACAAGTTAGCGCTACACTGAACAAAATCTGAGTTATTTTGTGGATTTCAAAACCGGGTTCCGTTGAAAGACTCAAATTAGTTGTCGGGTGAACTTTTGACAAACTTAAAATGCACTCTTCCCTTTAAAGGGGAACTGAATAGGACTTTTGGAAACTTTTCTTTTTTTTTTTTCATGCATACCGGTAACTTTCTGTTCTCTAAAAACGATCTGGTCCTAATCTAGGACTTTCTGTGGCTCTTCCAGTCTCTCTGCTGATGTCACAAGTCACATGACTAGACCAATACATTTGAATATCCGCAACATAAATGTGCGACGTGGGCTACCTGTGATCTCGAACCACACGGGAATGTCCGGCGCCTCGGTGGCCACGACGCCCACCATGTGCGCCACGGGGTCGCTCTCCATCACGGAAAAAGAAAAGGGCGACTCCTCGAAGACCAGCGGGGCGGCGTCGGCCGGAATCTCCGGCTTGGGGATCCACTCGATGTGGAGGCGACACGTGGACGACTTCTGAGGGCGCCCGTTGTCCACCGCTTTGATCTGACACGGTCAGGCAACGATAGCGCGTTAGCTTCTGCGTGCTCTTTTTTTATTACAACTAATTGATATGGGCGACACACACACAATCTCCATATTCATATCGATTTTTCGTCTTATGGAGAGAGTAAAGCGGGAAGGAGATTGTCAGCCAAGACAATCTTCCTTGCGCTGTCTCTCCCTCGGAGACTCTCACGGCGGGGGCGCCCGCCTCCGACTTTCAAAAACTCACCGTGAGGATGTCGTACTCCCCAGCCGACGAGAACTTCTTGGATGACACGGCTCCCGTCTTGGGTTCGATGAAGAACTTGCCGTGCTCGTCGCCCTCCTCCACGCTGTACGAGATCTCGGCGTTGGCGCCGTGGTCGCGATCGGAGGCCAAGACGCGGTACACGGGGTCTCTCCGGGCGGCGGGCCGCTCTTTCTCGGGGATCCGCTCGCGCTCGGGAAGCTTGATCTTGTAGAACTTCTCCAGGAAGAGCGGACGGTTGTCGTTCTCGTCCAGCACACGCACGATGACGCGCACCGTGGTGGATTTGGCCGGAATGCCGTGGTCGGAGATGGTGACCTGTTGGTAGAAATAATCGGAATAATATTTAATTCAGCGGAACTGTGATGGTTTTAAAAGCCTTTCCGTTGGGAAGGCTGAGAATTTTGGGAAGCGGTATCCATTCTGACTTTCACACAAAGAACAGATGTAGCTTTGTGTCATTATTGAGGCTTTTACTCAGGGAATGGAAAAAAAAAAAAAGTACTGCTGGCATGAGACGCCGCAAGTGCTCAACAAATGTCGCCGCCATTAAGAAGCACCTTCCAGCTACACACCATTTGCTAGCGTCATTTCAATTAGCCTGCTAATGTAGTTGTTTGGGGCGTCTGCAGATTTCTGCCAAAATGCACCATTGATACAAGACTTAAGAAGAATTGGTTGGCTAGTTCTATTAGCTGTTAGCGTGCAACACCGTGTTCATGGAGAATGTTGGGAATTAACCTGGGCTCATGTGATAAAGACAAGTTGTTAATTTAATGTTATTGTTTTTTTTTTTTATGAGAATTGAATATTTTAGTGCAGTATCAGACTCCAACCAGTAGATGGCAGTATTTTCAGTTGCGTGGTTAGCAAGCTAGCAAACTATAGTAGTAGTGTTGTGGGGGGAAAATATTAATCGTGTAAAAAATTTTTTTGGACTATTTAGCTGGTTCGCTTGTTACATTTTACAATGGTTTAAAATCTTACATTTCAATAGTGTGACTTACATCCGACTGTGGTTACCTTCTTTTAAGTCGACTTTATACTTCACTAGTACTTTGATTTAAAAATGAAGTATGAGTAACAGCGTACTTCAACTTAGAAATTGCACCTTTTGCACTTGTCATACACTCAGTCATACACGAGGCGATTGCATCATCACGTAAGGATGTGTGTTTGCCCAGTTGCGTAGCACTCAGGTAGTGAGTGATCTAGGTTGCGCGAAAGGCATGCTGTGTAAGCCCACTGTTCACAGCAGATGTTCAGCCTCCCTCCGCCTTTCCCCCTTCTGTGTCTTCTTTCCACTCTTCCTGGTCCAGGGACCTGATTCCTTAGCATGCCCGGGCATGTCCCACTTTGCTACTCCCCCCCATTGCTCAACCTCTCCCATGCAGACCGACGAGCTGGCCTAACTGCTCTCTGTGTTTTACAACCAGGCACAGGAACCTACCAACATGCCTTTGACCCCCTGTGCCAAAGTTACCCGCCTCCGACTGGGTGCGTCTGATTTTGCAAAAAAAAAAAAAAAAAAAAAAAACGTTTGACAGTGGCTAACACTCACGTGGTAATTCGGAACGCTAACATGAGTGTTTTGTTTACTGATAGCGGCAGTTTACTTCTACACTGGTATCATATTGTGACTAAAAACAATGTTTGAGTCGCCACCATTAGACCCTGGAACTGATTAGAAATCTCCACTGTTTATAAAATACAGTATCGTTTGGTTATGTCAAGGTTTTTAAAATGCATAAACAGCTGTTAGGGTGTATTTATCGTCTTATGTATTCTACTCTGCCTCTTTGTACCTTTGTTTTAAAACACGTTTTTAAACACCGTCTGCGGAAATTGCTATTGAACCGCATTCTACGGCTTTAATTGAAACATGTATCACAATCCGAGGATGAGAAATAACGCGGCTCAGGCAGCAGATGTACGAGCAGCTGAACGCCGCCGCTCCCGACTGTAATTAAAAGCCCGAGAAGAAGAAGCGGAGAGAAAAAAAGGCAATTAAAACGGCTCCATTATCAACTTTGGCTTGTGTGGCGAGGAAAGATAGCGAGGCCGAGGTCAATTAAAAGCCTGGAGTCGAAAACATCGACTGCAGTTTCCGAGTGTATAAGACAGAGTGGTGGGGACAGGCAGGGGAGGGGGGGAGGACTTTACTTTTTAGTGCTAACCAGTGCTAAATGTTAACACATGCTAACCTGGACGAGAGTCTGCAAAAAAGGACCAAACTGAATGTTTGCTTTTAGATTTGAAGCATCAATTTTTGATGAGCAATACCCTCATGGATTTGTTTTTTTAAACCCCCAAAGACAGTTTTACATAGCAAGAAGAAATGTACTTTTATGAGCAAAAAAAAAAAATCTCCGGAACTCTAAAAGAAGGAAGTCTGCAATTTTCGTTTAAAGCGGCCATATTGGATCTGTAGCGCCACCCAGAATCTTTTGAAAATCCGACCGACCCTTATAAGACAGTTTCCCTGAGCCACATTAAACTTCTTAGTCTCTGCCTTACCTCAAGAATGTGCTCGTCCTGCTGCTCTCTGTCCAGCTTCCTCGACGTCGTCGTAACAAGGCCTATAGGGGTGAAAAATAATCACTAAATCATCATAAATACACTTTATTCAGAAATAACGTAGTGTCATAAAAACTGTAAAACATGCACAGGTGTAGACGTAAAAAACGTTTCCGCCGTTAAGAACTGTTGGGCCGAGACAGCTGCCAGACGGACACGTGCGAAATGTCGCAAAGCCCCGCCAAGACCAGCCCAAATAGCTCAGCTGGATAGTGCTTAATTCCTGCGCAAGCTGAACAAACAAAACTCACAACGTATCTAAAAACGGGGAAGAGACACAACTAAATCAGAAAGTAGTTTTTGTCGTTTTTTTTCTTAGCAATAGAGATGATCGATTCCAAAAAGATTCATTTGTGACAGCCCTTGTTTAATCCTTACGGTATTCTCGCCAAACCAGGAGTTAGCTTGTTAGCTAATTCACAGACAACCTAACCAAAAAAAAAAATCCTTAGCCCGAGAGTCTATTCCAATCATTCAAAGCTGAACATAATCCTTGAATCTGAAAATAGTCTGCTAGCTAACATAAAAACAATTCACATGGCTTCCCAATTAGGACCCTTCATTTCCAGCTCCTGCCTCAGTGTGTGTCAAAAAAGACACTTGCTGATTGCAGAAAGTGCCTTTCCGCCTCATCGATTGGCTAGATGGGGGCATCTGTTTGCCAAACGCTAAATAAATCCAGCTCGTCAAACAAGCAGACAAAGGGGGAAGAAAATCTGGCTAAGCGGCAACGTTCTCAGCGGCATCTCGTGCTCGTCCTGCCAGCGTTAATTGCACCCGAGCGCCGAGTTGATGAGCCAGCTCGGACCGCACCAAGAGCGGCCCCATCGCCGCAACGCGACCCGATTAGCATCGAGCAAAGGATTTCCGAAACCCCAAAAGCCAGCGAGGAGCGCGAAGCCCACAACTTACGGTTTCGCCCAGAAATAGTCGCATGCTCAGCACTGCAATTAGGAAAAGACAAGCCGGCCACTCGAGCAACTTTTCCATTTTCGGCCTTTCCTTTTTGGCTCTTTTTAATCTTAAACATAAGACTACTGATTTTCATTCAAAGGAAAAAAAAAAAAAAAAAAAAGACCAAACAAATGTGCTTTCTTTTCTTATAACCTTCACTCGAACAACAGGAAGAATAAATGGTTCACCCTGAATGGCACAAATGAGTCTTTGTTTTCAATCTTATCCAATACTTGTTGTTAAAGATAAAATTCATATCTAAAATTTGGAATACTGAAGAGCAAAAAGCATATTTGGTCTCAAGGCTGAAGGAAATGGTAGTCAATCTTCTGAAAATAGTCCTAAATGCGGAAAAATGTGTTGCATATTTGCTGCCAAACAAACTCGGGAGCTACAAAAAAAAAAAAAATAATTGTGTCACTTGACACATGTAGCCTAGCGGAGGCCAAAGTATGATTCAGAGAAACACAGTTTTTTTTTTTTTTTTGGTTGCCTTTGCGTCCTACATCTTGTCCTGGTTTTGTTGCACGATGACAGCAAAGCGGCGGATTCAAGGCCAAGGCAAACATCTCACCGAATACTTTCATCTCTTCCAAAGTTTGCTTCCTATATAGCTTTATTGGACCGAAAATGACTGCTTGCTAAACAGAACCCATCCTTTCATGCAAAGGATCCGCGGACGATCCCGAAAAGTGGAAAATGATGGGGTTGACGAGCCAAATGAAGTCGGCGCTTCCAACACGCAGGCCTTCCTTTTGTCCCAACGCGCACAAAGCTGTCGCGAGGCGTGGGCCGAGGAGAGCTGACGGTAATTATAGTCGCGGTAGTCGGGCGAGGGGGGGGGGGGGGGAGTTCTATTCTTCCGTGGAAAATGTATAAAAAAAACAGACAAAATGGAGGCCAGTAGGGAAGTTGGAAAAGTAGAATCGCTAATTTTTAATCACTCACCTATGATTTTACAAGATTTATTTTCTTAATAGAATAAAGTCCCATTTAAAAAAACTGCATATTCAAGATACAGTAAGTAGCTTGTATTGCAATGGGACACAAAAGGTCATTAAATAGTATTTTCGTCCAGAAATAGTCATGAGTCATGACACGTGAGCAAAAAAAAAAGAAAGAAGTTGTGTAAAAGTATTCAAGTAATATTCTTCTCACTGGCAGTGCGAGAATAGTTTGACCTGTGGACAATAGCCAGGAAACGCAGGAAGTTGTTGGAGTTATCCTTTCCCTATCTCACTTCCCGTGATAATGAATGCGTCTCTGGTGAAAAGGTAACAATGAGAAGCAACCCGATTTTTTTTTTCACCTTCGCTTGTATCCAAACCAGAACGACTCCCAACTACAGATAGCGACAAATGCCAGGCAGAAAACGACAAATTAATTTATTTATTATTATTATTTATTATTTAAAGCGTTACCTACTGCAACATCAATGCTAGTTTCATTAGCACTGAGAGTTAGCATTAAGCTAGCAGACTCGTAAGGCCAAATTTTGTAGTTTGGTTATGTAATTTTCTTTGTTCTAAGCTCGGTTTTATAGTAACCTAGTGGTAATAAACGCTAAGTAGGGATATCATTTCAAAAATTACAGTTAAGGAAAAGACATCGTAAATCTCGCACGGGGAGTCCCAGTCCTAATTGAGCTAGCATGGGTGCCGCGTGATAAGATTGTCATCCGTCCTTGGCAACAATCTCTTTCCCCGTGTTTGGCTTGGTTACTATCGCAAAACAAACATGCCGTTTACCGGCATGCCGTTCAAACTCCAACGACACACGAAAAAAACGGGCGCCCGCCATTGACGACCTTTAATAAGTGCGGCGACAAATCTTCCGCGAAGGGACAATAAAAGCTGACATGCAGTGGGATGCCTCGACTGAAGTGTACATGAGTCAAGTATGCGTGCGTGGGATTCAAACGAACGCTTGTCCACCCATCGTGACACAAATTGGAGCAGCCTTGCCTAGTTTACATTTTGAGCGAGTTGGCACACCCCGAACTCTGGCAAGCCGCAAATTCCATCTTGTGATGTTGATTTTGAAATCCATGCACCTTCCTTGACGCACAAAAACGACACTATTCAAACTCTGAGCGGAGAACCAAAAGCCATCACTTCCATTCCAGATTTTCCCGCCTCTTTTCAAGTAGCTTCTGACTTGAGCCGTTTCGTACTTGATTTTTGATAAAAAGAGCCGCTTGAGGATTTCAAGTGTTAAAGTTTTGTGTCGGAGAAGGTCATATTCCAGTAAGTGCTGGGCAACCACAACCACCAAGTGAAGCTGCAGTAGATAAAGGAGGACGACTTAGCTTGTTAGCTTAGCTTGAAACACATGCACGCACGCAAAACATAGGCTTTCATTTATTTTCCCAACCTTTGGTTCACAGGCTGTGCATGAACGCCAAGACGGGGGCCCCGGCCGACGCAGATTTAGAACGTGTCATTATGGAAAAATAAAGCCTCGCACGCTGTAAATTTCGACATTTTCACCAACCGGCAATACGCGGTTGTCGTGTCTCATTGTGCAGTCTTTTGCAAATAGAAAACATTCAAATTTGATGTTGAATAACTTTTTACACCTTTAGACGTTGATGACACTTTGCCACTGGAAGAAATTAACTCAACCGACTTGAAATCCTATGGGAGCGCAAGCGGCGTTTTTTTTTTTTTTTTTCCCCTCTCTATTCGCCATCCTGGCACATTTAATCAAAGAAGGGGGGAAATGAAAGTAAGCGTGCTCTTGCATTAATTACTTCCTCCGTTTACTTGGGAATACCCATGCATGACTTATGCCAGGACGGTTTAGGGGAGAGGGAGGGGCGCTACAAACGCTCGCCGTCCTTATTTGGTCAGAAAGATCACATTGGCGGTAGTAACCAAAATAACTCTGAAGCCTGCGACTACCTTTGGGAGGTGGGGGGGAAGGACCACACACACACACACACACACACATACGCACATAACTGCCGAAGTGTGTAAGGCACGGGCCAGTTCATAAGAAGCCGATGAAATATTAATGGTCACGCCATTTGCGAATTGCCGCTTGAGAAAAAGTACTTTTAAAACAGGAGAGAGGACCCCTCAGGCACAGACCATAAAAAAAAAAGAGAAATTTCTTCTTCATTTTCATAAATGAGCAGTTGTGTTGAGGTGCAACGATTAATCGATTATCAAATTTAAAAAGGGGCGTGGCCAAATGTTGGTGTGGAAGTGCCAGTGCTAGCATAGAGTTAGCATAAATCTCTGGAAAAGGCTAGCAGGCAATTAGCAATTCATGTAGCCCGAAAAGCAGTCTTACCTGTTCTGGAATTGATGGCGAAGAAGCCTTGCGGATTCCCGCTGGTGATCTTGTAGCTGAGCTTATCGCTAGACTTAGCATCCGGGTCCACAGCGTCTATCTGGATGATGGACACGTCCTTGGGGGAGTTCTCCATCACGGACGGGTAGTAGACGGGTTCTGACGCTTGCGGCGCGTTGTCGTTGACGTCCTGGACTTCGATGTAGACCTCCACGAAGGCGGAAAGCGGAACCACGCCTCGATCCATGGCGTAGACCGTCAGCCAGTAGTGGGGAGTGGTCTCGTGGTCCAGGAGCTCTTGCGTCCGGATGATGCCTAAAGAAATGAGACCATAGAGTTTAGCCAGGGATTTTTTTGGGGGCGAATGAATTAAATCTTGCAAACGAAAACGATCGCAGGAGTTATGTTTAGGTGTCAACATGCTATAGTATCAACGAGAAGCCCGTCGGGCGTTGTTTACATTCGCCAGCAGGGAAGGTTGTTTTACTGCCATGCGGGGGCGACCATCTTCAGCTAAGCAAACAAAAGAGCTTTCAAACTACCAGGTGAAAGGCACTCAGTCGCAATGGCGTCACGAGGAGAATGGCCACGTCGGGTTAGTCAAAGAAAAATGAAGTCGTGAGGATGGACTGATCTTTAGGAGAAAATAATTTAAAAACATCAAAAATAATTTGAACATTTTCAATGTCATACAAAATCACCCAATTAGAAAATTAGATTAATTCTGCCATTTTGCTTTTGTATCCTAACGTGATTTCAATATGTGAACTAAAATAAACAGTTTGGAAAATGAATTCCTGGTGAAAAAAAAAAATAGACGCACCAAAAGCTAAATAAACCATTGAGGTACGCATGACTTAAAAGGACTCAAAGAAAAACGTACAGTATACATTTTAGGCGACCTAAATAGTTTACAAAGCGTGTCGCTTTGTTGACACAGCCTTTTGTAGAATGACAGCAGCCGGGATTTGGAAGCGAGAGCAGACAAATAGTGGCTTCAGGTCATGAAAAGTTGCTGGGGGGGGTGGGTGGTTGGAGACTCGAGGCAAGAAGGGGGCGGGATTTACCCGAAGAATGCTGCAATCCAGAGAAATACAAAACGCTAGCAAATATTTTGGAAATCTTACAAAAATAACTAGACAAGTTGTAATGTGCAGATAATATTATGATAATCAAGCGAGAAATGTTTTTGAGAACATATTTGCGGGAACTTTTGTTCCTAATGTTCATGAAAAGCAAAATAACAATTACACTTTGATTTACGGCCCGGAACAAACGTTATGAAAATCAACAGATCGTAAAGATGATTCACGTACGTCGGGAGTGCTGCCACCTGATCCGCCCCACCCTGACTGAATAGTTTACAAACAAAGCACATATATCTGCTAGCCGCACCCATTCCGCACCGTTATCCTAGCTGCTTGGAAGAAGAAGAAAAAAAAAAAAGTGCCTTTAGGCCACTAGAAAAGAAAAAAGACAAAACCAGATTTGCTTTCCACTTCTTTTTTTGCCAAGCTTTCCCCGAGGCTTTGTTATTCAAAGCTACCTGAGCTGAGCAAGACGTGCAGTGTCATGACCCGCGGCCATTTTTTTTTTTTTTTTTGTATGTGTACACTGCACTCCCATACACAAAGGCCTTATTGAAACAAGCCACATGGTTAAGGTAGAAGCGAGTCAGGATGAAACAGAAGTACTCGCTTGTTTGCAGCAAGGCATGGGGACCCGGCTTTGAACTGCGCTAACTGCCGCTAGCCCCCCTAGCGACCCGCATTCCGCGAGCCCTCCCGCTCACATGCTTCCATAAACGAACTTCGTCTCTGTGCCGCAGACCTGCTGAAACGCTTCACATTCCGCAAGCGCACTGAGAAAGAAAAAAAAACATAGAAAAAGGCTTGAACGGAATCTTTGTGTTACCGGGCAACTTCTTTTTTTTTTTTTTTTTTAACAGTTCCCCAGACTTGCCAAGAAAGTTCCCAGACGTTTTGCCATGTGTTAGAAAAATATCAGTTCATTAAAAGGTAAATGCTTAGTTAGCATCGTGCTATATGTTAGCAAACTTAGCATTAGCAATTCTCACTTGGAATAACTGACAACTAAGGCTGTTACTTTTTTATATTTTTATATATTTTTTTTAGAATTGATTCTTGCTACTGATTAAACAAAAGTAAAAAACCGGGAGCTACTTCTTGGATACCGATTAAAGCAAAGGGAACATCTGAGGTCGCTTGAGGCTCAACTACACGTCACGTTATTCTTACCGATTTAACGTTGTGATTGCGTAGAATGCAAACTCGAAAAAAAAAGCCCATTTGTGTATGCGCGGTCGGTTCAGTCTTGATTGATTTTAGTCCCGCTGCTTTTCTTTATTCATTGCTTTTCTCGAAGGGGGGGGAAAAAAACGATGAAAAGTTTCATAGCCTCAAAATGAAAGCGAATACTAAATTTCATTTTACAACGACAACAAACAAGCGGCATTAATAATACAACAAACGATTGTTTGCCTCAGTCTGAACTGGCTGGGTGGTGAAAAAACAAAAAACTGATTCTCTTCTTATTTAACGGTTACATACCACGTGATCGTCGGCTGAACAAGTTTATCTCTCTAATTTATAAAACGTCTCGTTTGTCAAATAATACGAGTTCGGAAGGCCTTGGTGGAGGCCTCGCAATGCTCGGTATCAAAGATTTTTTTTAAATTTATTTTTCATTATTCTGACTGACCCTGAATCGAAGTTTGAGCACGACTCGGAGCAACAGGTAAATGAACAAAGTCTTCAATCGGGCGCAGCGGGGATTTTCTTTAGTGTGTCTTTAATGGGGTCGGCGGCTGAGAAGTGCCGCCGCATCCTTTCAACGAGCAAAGTGCACTTTTGGTTGCGGCAATCAACTTCGTCCCGTCGCGTGCATTCCTGCCGCCGTCTCCACGGCGACGGCGCTCAAGCGGGAAGACTGTTTGGATTGGATTCAGGTGGCGCTTTGCGCTCCCTGTCGATTTTATCTGAGCGCTAACCCAAAGAGGAAGCCCGCTTAATACTACATCTATCCATTACGGCTCCGATGAAAAAAGTTTGACATTTTGCAGCAAGAAGAGTGGGAAAAAGCCAAACTGACTTCTCTCTCTCTCTTTTTTTTTTTTTAAACTGTAATGGAAAATACAATAACGGTTTCACAAAGGAATGTAGCAAAAGGGCAATGCATATATTATCAGAAGAAAGGGCAACGCATACATTATAAAATCTCGTTTGTAGCGGAAATGAACAGAGCACACCTTTTAGGACTCTGAAGAAAAAAATTATTTGACAACTGCCAAGTCAAACTCAAATCTACATTTTTTTTTCTCCCGGTTTTCTAATTTTGCTCCGTTTTCAAAACATTCCGTCCACCGCAAGATGCAGCTGCGGCTCTGCATATAGCTCGACTTGCTGCTACGCCTTTAGCAACCGCACCCTCCATTTAGGCGAACCTCCACCTCGGCCGCATTCCGCTCGTCTAGGATATGATCAACATGGCGGGGTGCAAGTCAATCAATCCATATCTGATCATCGCTTTGGGAGTCTAAGCCAGGCGAAGACGAGCTTTCCATGAAAGCGGAAGAAGCATCCGGTTATCTGGTCGCTCGTAAAACAACATTATATTGGATTACGACGGGGGGGTCAAACACACCACAGCTGACACCCCCCCCTTCGTCACTTGGTGCTAAATATACCTGAGATCCAACGTTTCCCAAAGGGAACAGCCTGTGGAAAAAAAATCTCACGTGTATCCAATTCTGAATCCAAACGGAAAGAAATCCAGAAACACGGCAAGGCTACTTTTGTACATCTCTCTATTTACCCAAAAAAGACTTTTTTTTTTTCTTGGCCCACTCTACAATCGGCGATGAATGGCTTACTCATCCCGCTATCTGTATCAGTCCACCACAGATTATAAAAACTCCCCGGGTGGTCCGAGACTCTTTACACAGTTACGGCATTCATGTAAATCTACCCGGAAACCCGCCAATATCTTTGGCCATGTTGGAATTTTCTTTGGCCCACTACAATTCGTTTAGCAGTTTTCTACATCTCGACCTCGCACTCCCGCCCCCCCTTTTTTTTTTTTTACAGTACTGTATTTATGTCGCCTTATCCAGACCTGTCAGTTTTATAGGTCCTACATGATCCTCCTAACGATGTCTGTCCATTTCCTAAGATCATAAAATGGGTTGAAAAATCTTTGCAGAGTCCTGTATCTTCATCCAGACCCTCACCAAATTTATGAGCCCCGAAGGCTTTTTTTTTTTCCTTGACCCACTCAACCCCCCTTCCTCACTTTTGAACATCTCACTTGAGCCTACAGTTTACAATTTCCAATGATCATTTAAAAAAAAATGTTACTGCATGAAATCTGGTCTCGCCACACAGGAAGCTAGCAAGCAAGTTCCAAAACAACCACATCAGGTGCTTGTGAGTTTTCTTTTTTTTTTTTTTTAGGGGGGGTCTGGGGGAAGGCGTGGGTGCTGCAGGAACTCCTGGAATTCCAGACTGCTTAGTTTTGGAGCTAATTTGACTCAGCTGTTAAAATGATTACCACGATGCAAGAATCCCGACCGGCAACAGTCGAAAAGATTAGCGTGAACAACAAAGAAGGGAAGAAAAGGAGGTCAAGGCGGGGAGAAAGAAACTCGCTTCATTCCACGGCGACTGCTAAGAATGTCCGCTTAGGTCTGGCAAGCAGCTGCTACCCCTGCCCCCAATGCTTCGGGGAAAAAAAAGAGAAAGGGGAGAGAGAGAGAGAGAGCGCGAGCGAGAAGGAGCAGGAATACTCCATCTCATTGTTCACACCAATCTTTGATTTTTATTGCAAAATGACTTACCAGTTTCTTCATCAATGGTGAATATCCCGAGGCCAGAGCCGTCCCGGATGGAGTAGCGGATCTCCCCGTCTCGGCCTTTGTCGTCATCCTCGGCGGCGAGCGTCATGACGGAAGTCCCGACGGCGGCGTCCTCCTTGATAAATCCCTTCTCCACAAAGGAGCGGAACAAAGGCCGGTAGAGATTCTCGTTGACGTCCACCACGTCCACCTCCACGAAGCAAGTGGACGACAACGAGATGGGCTTGCCTTTGTCTTTGGCCTTGGCCGTCAGGTTGTACACCTGCTTGCTCTCGTAGTCCAAGCTCTGCACGATCCGCACGGCCCCGCTCAGTTTGTCCACTTCAAAGTGGCCGTCGCCGTTGTCCATCAGGCCGTAGCGGATCTGACTGGACGGCCCCACGTCGGGGTCGTGGGCCTCCAGCCACATGACCACCGTGCCGACGGGGAGGTCCTCCCGCACCTTGACGCGGTAATTCGGGGGCAGGAATTTGGGCGGGTTGTCGTTGACGTCCTCCAGAGTGATCCTGAGGGGGACGGCGGACACGCGCTGGGGTTCGTTCTCGGCCAGGTCGCGGGCCGTGACCTTCAAGTCGTACACGGGACGCAGTTCGCGGTCCAGAGGCTTGGTGACCGTCACCACGCCGGACTCGGCGTTGATGGCGAAGTGGTCGGTGCCGCCCAAAATGGAGTACCTGATCGCGCCGTTCTCCCCTAGATCCTTATCCGTGGAGTCCACCTGGATGATTTCCGTACCCACCGGAGTGCTCTCGCTTATCTCCACCGAGTACGAGTCCTTTAAAAACTGCGGGCTGTTGTCGTTGGCGTCCAAGATCTTAATGTCGAGGAGGCGCGAAGAGGACTTTTGCGGAACACCAAGGTCGTAGACCGTAACGTTGAGCGTGTAGTGGTCTTTTGTTTCCCTGTCGAGAGGCGAATAGACCAAAAGCCAGCCCGTCTCCATTTCGGCCACAAAGTGACTCTCGGTGTCGCCTCCCGAGATGACGTAGACGAGCTTCCCGTTGAAGCCGCTGTCGGCGTCGACGGCGCCTAAATGAGCGACGCGACCCCCGACGGGGAGATCCTCCCTGACCTCCACCGAGCCTGGGAAGGACTCGGCGAAGCGGGGCGCATGCCTGTTGATGGAGTGGATGTCGGCAAAGTGATCGTCGGGCTCGGCCTGAGTGTGGACCTTGCTTCCCTGGAGCAGCTTCTCGGCCAACATGGTGGCCACGCCCGTTTCCACGCACTTGACCTGCACGGGCATGCGGGCGGTGATGACTGTCACGTTCATGTACATGGGTCGGGTTTCCCGTTCGCCGTCGCTGGCCACGATCTGCAAACTGTGAAAGGACCTTTTGGCCGCCTCGCCTTCGCTCAGCGTGTTCTTGAGGGAAAGCACGCCGGAGTTTGCGTTGAGCTCAAAGAGATCCAGTTCGTCGCCCGATTTGATGTAGTAGCGCACCAGCTGCAGCTCGTCGGCGTCGATGGCCGACACGGTGGTTATCTGCTCGCCCACGCCGTGATCTCTCGGCACGGTCACGTCGCAGTCCACGTTCTCGAACAGCGGCTTGTTGTCGTTGAGGTTGTTCAAGGTCACGGTGACGAGCGCTTCTGCCTCCCGCCGAAAGGGGGAGCCCCAGTCAGAGGCTCGGACTTTAAGACTGTAAATCCGGGGCATGAGCTCGTAATCGAGCAGCTCCGAGGTGCTGATCACGCCGGAGAAGTAGTCGATGACAAACGGCTGCGGCTGGACGTTGGTGATGCTGTACGTCACGTAGCCGTTCTCGCCTCGGTCCAGGTCCACGGCCTGGACCGTCACCACGCTGGTTCCGACGGGGGCGTTTTCGTCAACGCCGGCCCTGTACGACGTCTGCCGGAACTCGGGCGCGTTGTTGTTCACGTCCGTTACATCCACGATGACTTTGGTGGCCGCTCTCCCGCCGCCGGCCGTGACGTCCAGCTCGAAACGAGCGGCCGCGTTGGCGCCGACGGGCGCCGCCGTGCTGATCAAGCCCGTGTCGGGGTTGATGGTGAACTGCTCCGATTTGCGGCTAAAAGCATATTTGGGCTGGGGATGCTTCGGGAGAGCGGTCACCATGACGACAGGCGTGTGAAGTGGGGCGAATTCGCTCAAGTTGACCCTGTAAAGGGCCTTTTCAAAAACAGGCGGTCCCGTTTTGAACCGAGGCGAGGTGACGTGGACCAATTTGGCGGATGAAAACTGAGGCGGGCTGCCCTTGTCCTTTGCCTGCAGAGTGAGATTATATCCAAACGGCTGGCTCTCCCAGTCCACGTCCTTCACCGCTTTGATTTTATACTCCTTGCTCCCCGGGCCGGTTCTCACGGCTCGGAACTGCTGGAGCGGGTCGCCGGCGACGATGCTGAGGGACGCGATCTCCCCGTTGGCTCCCTGGTCGGCGTCCTCCACCGTCACGATGGCGTAGGTGGGGTCGGAGGAGGCGTCGGAGGGCGCTAGCGCCACGGCGGTGACGGCGGGCGCGTTCTCGTTGGCCTGCTCCACTCGCACCGTCAGCTTGGCCGTGCTGCTGAAGCCGCTACTGCCGTACAGCTTCATGCCGCGGTCCACCGCCAGGATCTCCAACTCGTAAAGCTTGGTCTCGGAGTAGTCCAGCCGGCCGGTGAGCGTCACCATGCCGCTGGTGGGGTGCACGGCGAACATGTCCGTCCACTCGCGGAAACTGTAATAGTACTCCCCGTTGGTCCCGATGTCGGCGTCCGTCGCCGTCACCTTGGCCACGCTGCTGCGAACGGCCGTGTTTTCGGCTAAGGAGATGCTGTACGACGTGGGCGAGAAGAGAGGTCTCAAATCGTTGGTGTCGAGCACCCGCACGGCGACCTGCGCACGGCACTCCGCGTCGGTGCTCCTCTCGGTCGCTTTCACCGTCAGCACGTAGTGGTCTCGAACCTCCCGGTTGAGAATGGCCGTGCTACCCCCTTTGGTTCTGATGCGCAAAAAGCTAAAATCTCCCAACAGGTAGTCCTCGGCCTTGAACAAGTTCTCGTTGTCCCCGGAGATGATTTTGTAGCGGATCTCCCAGGCGGGCTCGCTGACGTAGATGCCCATCTTGATTTGGCTCTCGAGGTAGGTCTTGGCGGCGGAGTTCTCGTAGATGGTGGCGTTGTAAACGGGCTGCGTGAAGCGCAGGGAGGCGGCCCCCGCCGTCCAGACCAGCTGCAGGAGCAGCGAGGCCGAACAAAGCGCCCACCGGCCCATCATCGTACCTTTTCGCGCCGCTGCCGTACCACCTGCGCAAACGAGAACGAGATCCGAGCGTGAATATAGACATTTTAACATCGGTCCGATAAAAAGCTAACATCTATCGTAACAAGACGCAGGGAAAATAGACACCTGAGAGTCGGCCATTTTGGTTTGAAACGGGCATTTTCTGGCTCCTGTATTAATGAACTCCTACAAGGGAATTCACCCCCCCCCCAAAAAAAGCCCCGAGCAGTCATCCTGATCCTCGCTAGTGATTCACAATCTGTGCGCTGTGCCGTGGGAAAGTATCCAATTTCACACGGAGAACAATTAAATGCTCCTCCACGAGATAGCACAGAGTCCAGTTAACCTGTGGAATCACCTTGCCATTCAAACAACTGCCTAATAGCTTTGCAGCCAAACAGGCCCAGATCAATACCATTTAATACCATTTCAATATACATTGTAACATTTTTGTTTGGTGGTGGGCTTAAGATCGATACAGAGGTGTGACTTATCTCAAAAAGGTTGGGAAACACAGTCTTGACAAACGGAAAAATTGAAACTAGGCCAGCTAACATGGGATCAAATTTTGATGATTACTTTGAAGGTCCTTTGTGAAGAAAACGGTGCTGGTGCGAGGATCCATTTCATTGCTACTCCGAGTTAGGATTTTTTTTTCCTTCTTTAGCTTATACGCTGAGGACAAACCAAACAAGACGGGACACGGACACTTGACTAAGAACAAATAAAAACCTCATTTTAGTAGTATTTTCTTGAGTGACAATTTTTTTTTCTTCTAAATATGGAAATAGCGCATTGGGGATTATTGTTGCCATTTTGGATGCAAAATAAGTCCCACTGCTTTATGCAAAAAAGCTACAATAACATGCACAATACATGATTTTTTTTTATTTTTTTTTTGGGGGGGCAGTCTAGTGACTCGTTGACTCATTTCTGCGCGCACGCCGCAAATTGCCCATAAACCACCGTTGCGTACACATCCCATTATGCAAATGTATTCCATTTCGCAGACTTATTCCTCACCATCAATTATGCCACGATGGATAAAGAAATTCCACTATCTCGCGGCTCCTGTGCGGTCATCAAAGTAGTTCCCGGCGCATAAAATGCCAGCACAATTACCATTATAACGGAATTGAGAAATCTGGGCGGGGGGGGGGGGGGCGAACAATTTTGCGAGTTGCTTTTTCGTGTTCACCTTAAATGTGAACGCACATAGCCTGCAGGTACAAAGAACCATCTGCTGCTCGTGGGCGTCCATTGTGAGGGAAAAAAAAGCCCAACTTTAAATATCTTACTTTAAACAAAGGGGAAAATAAGGTTTACGCGTAAGGACAAGAACGGCGCAAATAAATGCCTGGCCTTATTTTAAAATACGAGGTTTGAGTTTGTGTCAAAAGTGAAGCGCTAAATGAAAAGTAGTTTGAATTCCCATCCCCCAACTCTAAACATCAACCTCATGCAACTAGTCGAGAGAGGAATTTGTTCGAAAGATGGAAAAAAAAAAGCGAGCTTTTATTCAAACAACGAACGCGAAAATCACACTCACTACTTTATAAAAAAAAAAAAAATTGAGTTTTAATCAAAATGTAGTCTCAACCCAACAGCGGCGACGTGATTTCGTTCTCAAAAACCATAAAAGGCGAACTAACGCGTAACTTTTCCACACTTTATTCCACTCGGAACAGGGACTATTTCAGGACAAAAAACGCGCCACGTACCTTTTTTTCCTCTCCCAAAGAAATAAAGATTAATCCCGAAGCTTGGGAGGTTTGCTGGGTACTTTAGGTAGTCCAAATGTCGGCATGGTGATACGTGGAGCTCCCTCTAGCTCGCCGAAGATCCATCTGGTGGCAGCTCCGAGCGGTCTCTCGCTCACCAGCCTCCTCTTCCTCACCACTTTCCGCCTCCGCCGTGCACCAATCGAGCGTGTCTCGCGCGGTGTTACGTATCACTCCGCCGTGGACTGGAACTACTTTCGTATTGGCAACTAATAAAGAAATCAAATCAAATATATGATTCTAGGAAAAGTATTCCTCAACTATCATACTTGAATTTGATAATAATTTAATTTATTAGATTTTTTTGTTAATGGCACAATGAATACACTGTGCTGAGTCTCTATTTTCAACAAATACAATTAGCCGTACTGTCATATCACACTCCAGCAAAAGTTTATTGAGCATTTGGCATTTTGTTAAAGACTTTTTCTCGATGTTGATGGAATGGCAGGCATGCCAGAAACCCAAGTAACTGTGTTCAAACAAGAAAAAATAATATGTCCCCTCAAAAAGTGTCTTGGCACTTCCCTCAAACTTTTCCTGTTTCTGGCACGATGCTGCTAAATTTATCCATGTCAGAATGAGCTGCAATGTTACGAAGCAATTAAAGAAAAATCTTACACGCAAACATTTTGGGCATTATGCAACTCAGGAGAGATTTACATGGATGTCTAATTTCCAACTCAAGCTCTCCAGACACCCAACAACAGTATTTGTATACAAGCCATTAAAAAATAATTTCTCTGCAAAAAGTCCCTTTTAATTTTGCAACACGTCCCTAAAAGCGCTCCCGTTGCTGGCACCACGAAACCACTCAGTTCCATCTGCCAATGTCGCCATTGAACCACACAATTAGCCCCGCTGCTACCTGAACATTCTGGCAAATTTCCGCACTTGATGGTTAGCCAGAGAAGCCCTCCAGAGAATCAAGTTTATTAAAAAGTAGACTTTTCACGATAAATCCCCTTTGAGTTTCTTGACACCTCCCTCAAAGCACTCCTGGCTTCTGGCATATTGAATCTCCCACCTTTCATCCACCAATGTCTTCATTCAACACACACGTCCAACTTAAGTTTGACGCCACGCTGAGAAGTGGCCGGCCCAAAATGCCCAGGAGCCGTTCGCTGGTCTGGCGTGAGAATGCGGGCCTCGTGTCCGTTCGGCAGGAGCTCATTAAAATCACATTTGCCCACGGGCTGAGGCAACCGACAAGACCTGTGGGCTTTGAGTGCGCTCGTATGTGGGAGAATTATTGAGCTTGAGAGGGGAGAAGGAGGAAGAGGAAGCGAGGGGGAGGGCAGCGGCATTCAATGTTTCATCTTCTTCCATCTCAACCTCAGTTTAGTTGGAGACGGCGTTGAGCTTTGTGACCCGCCCCCACCTTGCCTTCTGATCCGCCTGTAAAGCTTTAATTGAATTCAGGTCAGGTGACGCCCGCGGCTGCTTCCTCCGCTTTGATCCCTGCGAGTGTTTGCGCACTTCGATGCTGGAGGGGGGTGGGGGGGGCACATCCCGCTGCCTTATGGACCTCGTGGATGGAGGGACAGACTTGCGGGCTTTTTTTTTTTTTTTTTTTGCACTGGCGGACTAAAGCGACCTCTGTCAACCAAAGCACAGGAAGTGCTTTATTAACTTGTGACAGAGAGCAGATGCACTTGCGTCCTGGGTGGCTTTTTTTTTGCTTCAGACTCGCCTTTGGAGGAAGTAGTACTACTGCGGTACATAAAATGGAAAAAAAAACATTTTTGCTGAATCTGTATTTCGAGAAGTGCAAACCCACCAAATCAGGAGTGTCAAACTAATTTCTGTCACGGGCCGCATCATAGTCATAGTTTCCTTCGGAGGTCTTAACTGTTCAAATACTTTTAAAATTATGAATGGAAATAAAAATTGTTAGCATGCACATTTTGTTTTCACGAGCCAGATAAAATGATGTGGCGGGCCGTATCTTGAGTTTGACACTGATGCCCCGAATAAACGGGGACCTATTAAGGAAGATGATCAACTTCGACTTGGTTTCTTTGTTCAACTTTTGTTGACCGTTTAATGGCCGCCATTTGTTCTTGTTGGTAACCAACGGAACAGCGATCCGATCCAGATCCATTATTCGATGCCGTCACGGCAGACATCAATCAAAGCCTAACGGCAAAATGGGGCTTCATTGAGACATCCCGGTGGCTGGCTACGTCTGGCGCGTTGAGTGAGTTATGTCCTGCTTTTCACGGTGACTAATGTCTTTAGCTGTGAGCCCCCCCCCCTCCCTCCCTGGTAACTCGAAACCGGAGATCAAGAAAAGACAGATGACTTGTCGTACGCCCGCGGCGAGGTCGAGGTAGCTCTCCTGGTTGCGCCGGCCCGCTCTACAGTCGGCCTTTAACGGTAAAATAAAGAGAGGTTGGATTAGAATAATATATGTGGACGAGCCCTGCGGTGATGCCCTCCCCCTCCCTCACTGGAAGCTCCCCCCAATCAGCAAAAGAAATGATAAATAGAGACACGGCGCTGTAGCGTAACCTGTTTGGAGACTTCCCACGATTGCCTCGTCATACCCGCCTGCCGCATTGCAAGTGGGGAAAAAAAAAAAATGGCCTAAATAGACAAGTACGTGCGTTTAGCTTTGCATGCAAATTGAGCCTCAACCTTGGGAACTCAACTGCATTTTCCTCTAATACGGTGTAAGAGTCAAATTGCTTTCAAGACAAAACTCGGAACATTTTTCCGTCAGGTTTTGCGGAGAAGAAAGTCAAATTTTTCAGGGTTCAGGAATAAGCCAGTTTGGGACTGAATCGCTCCGTCGTTAGAAAACAATCAAGTGGTGCGTGCACAGATGGCGCAGAAGTTGATGCCAGAAAGCTGCAAATATATTTTTTTAAGAATCTTTTTTTTTCTCTCGGCGAGAAGCGCGGTGGATTTAATCCAAAATTGTTCACTGATGGTGCTTGCGTTGCCGCCTAAAAGTTGGACGAGAACATCAACGATGCGGCCAAATTAGCCTGTTAGCTTAGCCTGTTAGCTTAATCCGTTAGCTTAGCGTGAAGAGAACAGGGGGATAAGAACATCAAC
Organism: Syngnathus scovelli; assembly: GCF_024217435.2. Classification (NCBI taxonomy): domain Eukaryota; kingdom Metazoa; phylum Chordata; class Actinopteri; order Syngnathiformes; family Syngnathidae; genus Syngnathus; species Syngnathus scovelli. The sequence continues at coordinate 1,487,577 of NC_090851.1, read as the reverse complement.
GATGCACCCAAATTAGCCTGTTAGCTTAGCCTGTCATCTTAGCCTGTTAGCTTAGCATGAAGACAACAGGGGGATAGTCGGAGAATCAGGACCTGGGTCATTTTAGGCTAAAATAGCTCAATGTTTTTTTTTATTAAAAGTCTTTCAATTGAGCAGCACACTGACATTGATATTTATGGTTTCCAATATTTGGCATGTATGCCTGGCTGCCTCCCCCCACCTTGCACTCATCCCTAATCCCACATAAATTGTGTCGGGATTATACACAAAAGGCACATTTTGGACATGGATTTTCATGGATGGATTAGCAAAGCCTTGTAATAGAGGCTCGCCATTGTGGAGAAACGCCGTAATGTGATGCCGAGTTACGCTCATCGCGCTCGTCTGCCGCCGCCGCCGCCCGGGTAGGCAGGCGGCATCATTTCATGTTGTGATTAAAACTTGGGCCTTTTCTCACACTATCGACCAGAAACAGAATCTGCCGTCGCTTTTTCATGGTCTGGAAACAACAATCAGCGACTCGTCTTAAAGACGGCGAGACGGAGACATTGGAGAGATTTTCAATCCCGCAACGCCTCCTGACTCGCCAGAAAGGATGAAAGTGAAAATAAATAACCGACACCATTTGGTATGGAGGATTTTCTTGACTATTTTAATGTCATACTGACATAAGATTAAATAATAAATCTAAAGAGGAGAGAAACATTTGAGGAAAAAAAAAGAATGAATAGATAAAATAAATAAAAATAGTAAAAAAAAAAAAAAAAAGTACCGTAATTTCCGGACTATAAGTCGCGCTTTTTTTCATAGTTTGGGTGGGGGGGCGACTTATACTCAGGAGCGACTTATATATGTTTTATTTCACAAATTTTTACTTGAGCATTAAGTCCACTTACTTACAAGTATAGTTGACCACTTCCCATGTTATTTTTAGTATAGTTGATCACTTCACATGCTTTTATATCTTTATCTTGAACATATTCAAAACATAAAAAATAGAGAAAACATCAAATAAAGCAATTAACACTTTAAAGCACCATATCCAAGTCCACTGTCTGCTGTATGTACACTTGCTCTATTTTTGCTCCTTATATTTATTATTATTATTTATTATTATTTGGCCCATTCTCAGCTCTTTGTTTGTGTTTGTCACGTTAGCATACCTATCGTTTAGCCTGTTGTTGCTATTTAATGAATTGGAGTGACACCGATGGTTTTATAAACATGTTATTCATGTAATAGTTGTCCTTAATCACTCTATATGTTACGTCAGGCCCGTTCTCAGCTCTTTGTTTGTATTTGTCACGTTAGCATACCTATCGTTTAGCCTGTTGTTGCTATTGTTTAGCCTGTTGTTGCTCGTTCATGACTGTTTTTGGTGTGGGATTTTGTCGAATAAATTGCCCCCCAAAGTGCGACTTATACTCCGGAGCGACTTATATATGTTTTTTTCACTTTTTGGGGCATTTTATGGCTGGTGCGACTTATACTCCGGAGCGACTTATAGTCCGGAAAATACGGTAGTAACTCTACAAGAATTCACTATCCCACGAACAAATATTTTTCTCTAGGAAAAAATAAAAAGAATGAATCATTAATATTTGAACGGGAATATTCACAGTGCTTTGAACGTGATTCCAGCCGCATTTTTCTTGCCGCTCAAAGAAAGATGAAATTACAAACAGCAGACAGCATTTAACACTTCAAATGCTCGACAAGACGCTCGGTTGGCTCCTTAGCAGCGAAAAAAAAAAAAAAAAAAATCCAATCGCCGTCGTGACGATGCATTATGCATGCACATTTGCTTATCTAATAGCGGCCGCTCACATTTCCAAAGCTTAAGGGGAATGTCCGCCGGGGCCTTCGGCTACTTCCCGATTCTCACATCTTGGTGAAATCACTGCTGGGATGAAATGAAAGAACCTTAAAGGAGCACGAGTTGAGCTTATAGCGCAATATATACGTGACGAGCGTGTTGCGTGAGCGTCCTTGTCGTGGCTCTTCAAAAGAGGATACCATTGCTTAGAGTAGTCATTTGCATAATCGTCTCCTTTGGCAAACTATCGTCTTCACGTAGCTATTAAACATGCTATTCTGTAGCAACAAAAACCAAAAACACGCTTCCCTAAATCGTTAACGGAGCAGCCTGAAGCGGAAAAAGAGACGATTCTATTCGACGGTGATTCCCGGAGAGACGCCAACATGGCGAAAAAGCACGTTCGGAAAAAAGTATATAGTTGCTACGATGAACACAAAGTGAGCCGAGTGTCCGCTGTCCAAGTTTGATGGTCGGTGACCGTTTTATGAAATGACCCTTGAAGATTATTTTGTGGTCTGAAGTGTGTTAAGAGTGATTTTTTTTCCTCTGATGATCATGTTTGTGTGTGGACAGCAGATCAGCCACCCTGAGGATGGAATCTTCTCACAATTTTGTTATTGTAATAAGCCACTAGGTCTTTACGGGCAGGAGTTTGCCACCTCCGCGGGGGCTCAGTGGTAGGAAACTGGACAGAGATTGGCATTCATTAATTTTTGATGGACTTCTCCCTCAAGCTTAGCGTGAAGACAAACACAGAGAAACACACAAATGTCAACATTGCGACAGGGGAAAGACATCTCGGCGGTGTCTTGGGAAGTGAACGCAGTCTTGTCGTGTCCCCATTTTGCTGTTCCTCGATGCAATTGCGAGGGGCAGCTGTTTCGCTTGAAAGTGATGGTGGCTGGTGTTTGTGATCTTGCATGGAAGAAATTCCCCTGCTGTCAACTTAGTGCTTGTTAAAAATGTGGCATAGGAACATGGATGGGAAATTGGCAAATGGAGACAGCTGACCTGTCCCAAATTTATTTACAAAAAATCTAGTTTTATTTTTGGGGATAATAGTATATATTTGATCTATTTATATATATTATTTTCTTTTTTTCTAATATATTATATGGTATATTTATTTTTTTCCCAAAGAGAAAAGTCATAATTTGAATAGTTGAGGATTGAGGTGTGCCCAGTTTTGCAACGTCTGTTCTGTCGTCTAAAATCAACATAGGTCTTTGATAAAAAGATTTTGTTGAGATTTTGGGGAGAGGTTTGGGAGCGCCAATTTTTGCGGGTGCTTTCAAAAGTTCGGGAAATCTACACAGGTCAAGTCTTGACGCTAACCGACATTTGTCTCATTCCGCTGAAATCCGAGAATAATTTGCAGTCTTTTGGATCTTTAGGGGATAAGTGGTCACTTGCCAAAACTCTGACAGAATAAATCAGCAGACCTATTGATTGACTCTTGTCTCCATGTTTGTTATCAGGGTGGAACGACACACTTGCGTATCGATCGGACGGTCCCCGCGGTTTTCTCCTGGAGAAATCTAACATTATTATCCCCCGCCCCCCTAAATGGGCTCCATGCAGATTGTTTAAAAATAGCTCAACCTTCAGCGTGTTCACCTGCAAGATAACGCAAGCGTGTAAGATTAAATATTCGCTGCGGATTTGACATTAATTTATCCGGCTACGGCGGAACGCTCGCTCGCTCGCTCGCTCGCTCGGCTGTGCTTATTCATGGATATTTGATGCGTGCCAGCGATGACATGGGATTGAGCTGTCTCCGAGGCCAAGTGCCAATCATGTAGTCCATTTCTCAGGTGTATTGACTCGGAAGTGTTATTTTTTTCCTTCCTGAAGAGGAATTTAAATTACTGTTTGTGTTGAGCATCACACAGCTACGTTACCTGACTCGGAAAAACCACCGTGAGGCCGAGTTGATTTACAAATGGTAACATGTAATTACAATAAAAATATAATCCTGCAATAAATAAATGAACACAAATAAATAATAAAATCTAAAGAGGAATAAATGTAGAATAAATAAGACTTAAAGATGAATGAATATTATATAAATAAATAAAGAAAATCTAAAGAGGAATAAATGTAAAATAAATGACGAACTAACTAAAGATTTAAAGATGAATATTAAATAAATAAATAAATGAATAAAGAAAATCTAAAGAGGAATAAATGTAAAATAAATGACGATCTAACTAAATAAGATTTAAAGATGAATGAATATTAAACAAATTAAATAAATAAATTATAATTTAAGGATGAATGAATAAAGAGTCGCTGTCAAAACGACATTTGAAAATTGTTAAAGGTGCTTTGCGGGTTTCGCCGAGTCGTCATTTTTGCTGGGCGTTCAGCCTCAAAGTCTTCCGTCTGTTTTGAAGCAATGCCGCAAGTTGGTCCCTCTTGATAGCGGCGTCACAGCACAGCCTGTTCCCACACGCCTGCCTATCAAGGCTCGCAGGGACGGCGGGCGTTTTGTTTGAACACCTTAATCCTTCGCAACCTCCGTTTTACCCGCACTTCAAACACCTGCCGCCTTTTGACGCCTCCCCTTCAGCGAGGCGCCTCGGAAATGTTTTGCACACACACAAAAAAAAAAAAATCAAAAGCAGAGGAAGCGGCCTTTCAAAAGCGGCTGGACCCGCTTGATGTTGAAACGATGTTTTCGACGCAAACCGGAGTGTAAGTCGGGTCGGATGTTTCAACAGTCAACTGAAACAGCAGCTTCTGACTTCCTTTATCACTCTTGACCTTTTTAAAGTGTACGCTTAAAGTAATGCACGCCGTGTTAAGGCGAGCCGTATTGATCCGGCCGTATCGAAAAGGTCGCGGACTGCGTTGGCCTTGGCGCAACCTGGCATTTAGCTCCATTCGCACAATGCCGACTCAGCGACAGGCTAATGTATGTGTGTGTGCGTGATGGCTCATTAGCGGTTTGCTAAATGGCTGATTAAGTATGAGCCGCACCAGAATCCTTAGGGAACACGCACAAATACTCAGTATTTTCCAGAATTATTTTAAAATCCAATTCTAAGCACCTTCCGACAAAAGCTACACACCAAAACCACCCCCCTCCAAAGAGACCCCATTTAGCATATGCCTCACTCTCTCCCGAAATGTTTCAAGTCCATGCGGATGAAACAAAATGGCGAGAGCGGTCCCCACAACAGCACCGGCGCGTCCAAATGACTCTGAAATCAAGTGAGGCGACCATGGGGGAGTGCTCGCTGTCAATGCGCCAAAACAACATTCAGGCTGGAAGTAATAAGAGACAATTCCCACTCCCCCAAGCACTCCAAGAAAACATGACGGGGGATTCTTCCTCAAAGTGGGAAACCCAATCACGACGTGTCCCCGACTCCGGTAGCGCCGTTAAAAGGCCTCGTCATTAAATCCATCCTTCGCTTCGGATGCGTGCGCTCTAATCAGCGTTCAAATATTCACAAAGCGGAATGTTTATTTCAGCGCACCGAGAAGTCATCAAATTTGCATGACCTCAGCAAAAAAAAAAAAATGATGTGAATATTTCACGACAGCGCGGCCTGCCGGGGAGCCGGCGGTCATGGCAGATGTCGATGGAGAGTCAAAAATACATCAGATGAGACTTAAATATTCCGGAAGGGAAGAGGATGCATTGATTTAGCATGTTATTAGCATCATCATTCATTCGGTTCCACCTTTGGACCGCCCCACGGGACCCGCCATTCTCATAAAAAGTCATTTCAGGGGTGTTTTGTATTCTTATTGGACCATAAAATCGCCGTATAAATTTTCAGATTATTGGAGGAGAGGTAGAAAGAATAAAAGAGGATGTGTTCGGCCAAAGGGACTCAGAATCCAGGGAAGGGCCCAAATGTGTAGCTCATCCATCCATCCATCCATCCATCCATCCATCCATCCATCCATCCATCCATCCATCCATCCATCCATCCATCCATCCATCCATCCAACCATGAATAACCCATTGGCCATTCGTCCTCTGCCGTTGGTCACTTTTCCCGCCACGCCTTCGTAAGTGCTTATGCTAATATGAATTCCTCGCATTCCACCATTTTTTTTTGTTGCCTTGAAAGCTGATCTATTTTCACAACACTGTGAAATCTCAGCGCCGACGTGCATGAAAGGAAACTAAAGCTAAGATCAATGAGATAGCGTTACAAACGGCGGCTTTGGACGGGGAGCCGCTACCTACCCCCACCTGGGGGACCGAACCGCCGAAGCAATTAGCCACTATTCGGAGAGGCAATTAGAGAATGTAAATAGACGGCACGCACTGCCACCGCCGCCGCTGCTGAAAACACACCACGACATAATTAATCATCCTTTACTCAGCTGTCGATTTGCCCAAATTTAGCTCGTTTGAAATCTGTTTGTTTGTTCGGAAACAACCTCGGAGCGTCGCGGTCCTGCTCGATTTCAATCGCCAGAAGATTTTAAGCTTTTCGTCTTCCCCGAACACCCAAACTGGAAACTTTTCAAATTCGAGAAGACGATTTTTCGATTCATAGGCCCCCGCCTACATTTTTAATTTTTTTAAAAATTTGTCATAATACATTTCACAGCCGGAGGCAGATGTGGCTGTTTCCAAATTGTATTAGCCGGAAAATACCCGCTATGCTAATCGAACGCTTTTTTTTTTCTCTTCTGGTTTCACAAGGCGAGTAGATTAGCTCAAGGCCTCCTGTTTGTGAATAGCCATTAATGAATAGTTCATTTTAACGAGCTCTATTTGTCAGCACAAAGAAGGCTGGGGCGATCGCAGCTGCGCCGGTGTCGGCTTTCCGGAAAAACCGCGAGCGTCTGGCGCTTGACCTTTGGAGCTGCCCGTCGTCCGCCCGCCCGCCCGAGAGTAAATAGCGACGACGTGGCCGTCACCCGCGTACAAGTGCCGGAGCTTATTTGCATGCGGGCGTGTTGACTGGGCCAAGTGGGAGGCTCATAAATTCACTACGGGTGGTCCGCAACCACAAAATGGAGGGAATTTCCATTTGGCTCACGTTAGCGGTAGCATAATTGTAACGGCGTGAGGGGAAAACAGCAGCGGCTAATCAAGCTCGTTTATTAGCAAACGTGCAAAACGTGCCTTTGTACTCCATGAGAAGAGAAAGTTTGTAAGTCCTCAGAAAGAACATATTCGCTAAAAGAAAAACAATCAATGTGAGCCTGACTAAGATAAATGGCGGCCATTGCAGATATTGCCTCCCATGATCAATGCCAGACTGCAATATTTCAAATCAATAAATAAATAAATGAAAGCTATGTATTATTATTTATTGCCTTCCGCTTTAAGATGTTAGCACAAAATGCTCGGCACAAAAAGGAACATTTGCAGCGACATTTTGATTGTAAAAAAGCTTTTTCCACATTGTCATTTTTGATGACTTCCCTTTTTTTCCCAAGCTCCACCGAGCTACAATTTTCCCATCGCACGATTCCGCGTCAAAGGTAAATCAAGATTCAGCTTTTATGACTCGACGTAACAACGGCAAATGAACTCTCCTTTATGGGCCGGCGCCGTTGCATGTAACGGGCAGATAAATGGACGCCAAAAGGCAAAAAGGCTCATAAATAGCAATAAAGCCACGTTTTGTTCAATCAAATTGAGAAAAAAAAAAATCAATAAAGAAATGACAGTGGTTGTTCAAGAAATTTTGTCACTTGCAAAATTTGACGTATCGGTAAAATCTGGTGTACTTGTTCGCTAAATTGTGAAGGCTTGTAGTTTTACTCGTATCTTTTATTTTATTCAACTTTTACATTGGGCCATTTTCTACTGACACTTTCTACTAGCCTCTTGTCTAATTCCCTGTCAAATGAAATAAAATAAAATAAAATTGGTGCATATACAGAAATGTCCATTGATGTTTCTATAAAATAAAATAAAATAAAATAAAATAAAATAAAATAAAATAAAATAAATACGGCTTCCATCCAATTGTGTTGGCGTGGGAGTGGAGGCGTCATCGTTTCACCCTGGCAGAGTTTCAGAACGTTTGTTGGAACTCTGTTTGGACGAGGGCCCGGCCGGCCGTTGTTTCACGGCAGATGTGATGCGCTTAAACTATACGGCGAGTTTGGCGCCAATTCTCGGAGAGGGCAGGCGGGGCTTAATGAACTGGCTCCATTACGTCTATGATATTAACACAAAAGTCTTTTAGGGTTTCAATTTGACGTTAAATAATTAAATGACTCCCGATGTTGCTCTTGTCACCTAAATAACAATTAAATGTCCGTTTTAAAATAAATATTTCGTTCTGATTTATTTCCATCCAGTCCAGCCTGAGTGTGAAATCACACAGCGACTTGGTGGAGCTCCGTTGGGAAGGTTATCTCGCCTCTTAACCTTGTAGAGATGACTTAGTGAGGCTTTTGTGTTTTACGACAAGTACTGTGCATACAATAGCCAAAACCCTGAAAAGTTATCTTGTAAAAAAAAAAAAGTTTTGGGCAGAATCTTGAGGTCAAATTTGGGTTTGGACATTCCTTGAAAATGGCCCAAAAAATGTGCTTCAAACGATTTGGAGTTTGGAATGGACTACTACTCTCTCGATGCATATTTGGAGAAGGAAAAAAAAACAAATATACCGACTCACAAATCAAGCACGGCGTGAAAAAAGTGGAGATAAAAATCTTTTTTGGGAGGACCTTAAGGCACAACATCAAAGTGGCGTGCTTGGACGCTTTGGAGATAGATGTACCTGCATCCTTTTCACGCATCTCCGCCTTGGGGAAACGCAAACTGATTAGCATTATTTATACAACACGACACATCGCTGCAGCCAAGTACAACTCGTGCTAAATTATTCCATTTAAAAAAAAATAAAAATAAGGAAACATTCCTGATTTAATAGCTGTTCACCAAAGAACCAGATGAAGTTAATAGCGACCAAGTCCATCCTGATCGCGCCTGCACATTTGAACAAAACCCAAAATAGAAACATTATTTCACGGCAATCTAATTTCTGATTTCAATTGCACCCAAAGCCAACGGGAACGGACGGCGCTCCGTAAATCGAGTCTGAAGGAGCCCGCTCGGCCACATCGTAACTCGTGAAGATGGACACTGGATAGGCTGACATTGGAATGAAATGTGCACTTGCCATCAAGAGGCTCACTCATACAGTGTGTGTGTGTGTGTGTGTGTGTGTGTGTGTGTGTGCGTGTGTGTAAGCTGCAAAACAATGAGGGGGCCATTACTGGCGTCTGCACTCCTTTTGGACCATTAAACACAGCACAGCCGCACTGCGCTGGTAGTGACGGTAAAAACACACACACACGCACACACATTCATCTGCACACACAGAAAGTAGTTAATGTTGTGTAGAAAGGTCTGATTGTAATGCAAGGTTATTTAGAACGGATATGATTAGACTTATACAGCAATACGTTGAATTTGTGCCAAGCTTGTAATTCAATTTTCAGATCAAAACCTTTTGTTTTATTGAAAGGAATTGAAAAACTATTTGCTCTCGTAGCCCCTCCCCCCGACTACAATAGTCTTGGCACAAAGAGGGTTTCAAACAACTTGTTAACGAGGATTCCAAAGTGAGTCTGACAAAGACGAGCTAGCAAGCTAGACGAGTCTTTGGAATCCAGAAGAAGTAACTTGGCCATGTCGGACCACAATGTCCATTGTGTGGATCGCAGGCGATCAATCGGCTTTATTATTCCATTTCTTTTGTAGCGCATAAGTCATCCTTGGCCTGATAGATATATATTTGTATTTGTGCTCAGCAACACAGCAGGCGTAGTAATGGAATCTGGGCGATTGTAATAAAATACGCTCGAACCCGCGAGGGGGGAGGGGTGGGGCGGGGGTGCACGAATCTATTTCCCGTTCGCGTCGTCGCATTTGCACTTTAACTTCCTGCCACGGGAATACAAGTCGTAAGTCCAACCGCCACCAAGTTGAACAATTGCAAATGTATACTTTTTGTTTCGTCATCCAAATGTTGTTTACATTATATTTTCTCTCTAAATAAAATCAAGCATACAGCAAAGAAACTTGATTTTCATTTTTTCATCGATGATGAATGTAATTGGTTACGTCTTTGACTCGTTTTGTCTTTCCCAAAAAAAAACACCTGTCAAGGTACACGTCTTCACTTTTGGGAAAATGTGTGTGAAGCGTCCACGTCCTCGCACTAAAGTCTAGCAAGTGCACACTGACTTCATTTAGTGTTGGAAATTGACTGCCGGTCCACCTCTAAGCTCAAAACAAAGGCTGGCTTTTTCTCGGCAATAATGAAGTATCCATCTGCTGCAAAGGTGTGTGTGTGTGTGTGTGTGTGTGTGTGTGTGTGTGTGTGTGTGCGTGCGTGCTACCCATCTGCTAGTTACGTAAGGCAGCCGTTTTGTGTAAACACATTTCCACGGTCAGAAGAGTGTCAATCCGTGTCTTTTCTCGCCTCAACCTTCACAGCTCGTCGAGGCTTCCGCGCCAATTCGATCGCGGACGGAAAAAAAAACAAAAAAAAACCACGCCACTCCCCCCAGGTAAATATGAACATACCTTGAGGTACGAGTAAGTTAATTGATTTGAGTTTTGAGTTACGAGCCGGCTGTCAAATGGCTGGATAATTGAATTATAATTGCGAGAAAAGACGAGAAAATTCTTTTTTTTTTTTGGGCCTATGTGGACTGGAGTGATCTCTAACTCCACGCTTCCGTGCTCCCACCTGCACGCGCTGGCATTAATCATCAAGTAGCTGGCGAGGGGCCACGATGGACTCCGTTGGAGTGTCGGCCGGCCCCACCTTTCCTTTCCTTCCCCCCGCCACTTTTTGATTGGCTTCTCCGTCACTCAGCGGGGGGGTGGAGTACGCATTACGTGCCGTTTATCACGCTGCTCCCCGCAGCTGTCATTCGCCCATAATTGTCTTTCTCTCTTCTCGTCTACAGTGGATAATTTGCTCCAGTCAAAGTTGACAGCCCTCATCCGTTTTTATCTCGCACTTCTTCATCCAGATGTCATTTGAAGCCATTGAGGGGTTTTTTCGGTATTCGAGTAACAATCAGGGCCGCTCTCCAGTGTAAACAGCCCAGCGAGTGGGCGGCTTTTTTCCATGCATTTACGAGAACCCTTGAAGGTGACATATTGCTCGATGTATTTTTTTCTCCATCCATCCATTTTCTGTGTGTCGAACTTGCTCCAAACAGAAAGACGGGAGTTGAAATTAAAACCCATGGACGTCGGAATTGTGACGGCTGGGTGATCTGGCAAAAAAAAAAAGATTACAAGATATCTTTTCATATCGTACGATCTCGATTATTAACAAAATATGTCGATACGGAATTTAAAGTGACAGTTTTCATCTTCCGAACCGAATGTCGGAAAATACAAAATAGCTGTTAGTGTGCAGGGTCTTACTCTGACCAGCAGAGGGCAGCAAGTATCGCTAGCTAGGCTAGCATTCTAAAAACAAATCGCAAACGTTTTGAGCCGATGTATTTCACATTTTTTGTCTTTTACGCATCAAACAAAACAAAATATCGCCCAGCCGTAGGCAGACAACATTTGCCACAAATTCTTTTCACTGGCTGCCACTCGACTGGAGTGGAAGAGGAGTAGCGGACCGACATGTCGGCAACGAGGGGGTGCGAGAGCCTCTTTGAATCTCATCGCCAGCGGAGGCGAGCGCTTGCAGAATGGATTGAGGAGGTTGCGCCATTACAGACCGTTTTCATGCTGTCCTCAAGCTCGTTAAAAAAAAAAGTGTAAAAAAAAAAAATTGCTGTTTTATGCTAGCTCACGTGGTCATCCCTGCATGAAACGTAGGCGACGGATGTCGTACGACTTTATGTGAGCTCCAACTTGCCTGCTATTGATTTCAAGTGTGAAATATGGCGGGGGGGAGGGGGGGGGGGGGGGGGGCAGAGTGGGCGACCTGCTCAAGTAGCAGCACTGTGTATGATTCACCATCATAATAAAGCTTTATGCTTTATGTTAGCCTCAAGTTTCTCATTTCATCTGCACTAAAAGAAAATGCGCCTTTAGTGCCTCTTGACATTTTTTTTTTACCTTTTAATAAAAAACACCATATTTCTGCAAATACTGCCCATGGTGGGCGAGGCCTTTATTTGTGCGCATTCTAGAATAAATGGAGGCAATGTTTGTGATGTATTAAGATGCAATACCAAAGCTAGGCTATAAGGCTAACACAAGCACGACGGGTGATCAATAAAAGGCCCCATTTAGTGCGTCAGGCAACTCCAAGGTCGTTTTTAAGAATAAGCGCAGATTAAGTTTATTATAGTTGAAAGTAAACAAACTTGGGTTATTTGCAATGTCACACGCGGGAGTGTCGGCGTTTACCCTTGACCGCTTCCAGATAAGGATTATCTTGTGTATTTTTTTTTTGCCTCGCTGCTTTGCTGCCTCCTATCATTTATTTCCTTCATTTTGTTTTCAGCCTCCTTCGTCTATAACTCTTATTATCTTAATAACAGCGTTTTAGTGATACTACTAGGACGAAAAGTGTTTTTTTTTTTTATCTCCCCCGTTTTGCCGCCGTTTTAAACAATACCTTGGACAGCACACAACCATCCCAGTGTTTGTAACTCAAAGCACTCCTATTCCAAATCATCTTTCTCATTGAAATATTTTTTTAATTAATCTGTTCAAGCCTTTTCTCATCAGTACGGCGCTAATTTTCGGCAAAATAATATGAAAATTAGCCCATGTTGGTGCATGTTTTTAAAAACATCTCTTGCCAACCGCTCAGTGTTGACGTCTCTTAGCCAAAAGCTAATTACTTTAACAAGACTAATTATCTTCAGACATTTATTAATTATCTTCATTGTCTTTGCGGCCTCATTATCGCTTTGTTGAGTAAACCGAGGTTTGTATTATGTTAATTGACAAAAAACACGCCAAAGTCTGCCCACACTGATAAGAAAAATCGTTATACAGAGTTCATGAATTAATAATTGTGGATTTGGAAATACAACGTCTGAAACAAACGATACAGGTTCAGTGAGCCTCAGGTGCTCCTTGGAAAACCAGACCAAAAATGTTATTTAAATGCTTTATGTGCTTCACATTAGCATCTATGAAATTATTTAAATGTGACACTTTCCATCCTGCTATCAGATCCATTTCCTGCTCTAATGTAGCCATAAAAATTCTCCATGCCACTGTGCGACATCAGCATATATATAATTATAATAAGCAAGCTCATAATGTAACTGAGCCAAGACATTTCCATTTCCCATCCTACGGTTAGCATCACATTTATGCTAGCCGTTCCGCGCGCGGGTCGAATTCTTTAGATTCTAGCTGAGCTAAAGGTTTCAAACTTAAAAAAAAAAAATCCCGCAAAATTATCTTGGCAGACTTTGAACAAGGAATGATATTAAATATGAAATAACAGTGAGAGAATACGACGAGTCTGTAGCGCTCAGATTTATCCCGTCGTAAAAGCGACTGCGGTGCCGTGCCGTTAAAAAGACAAACGGTATCCGCATGAAGGGGCTCTCTTGATAGCCGACATAAAAGCGCCACGTCTGTGAATCCGAGTCATCCCAAATAAGAAAGTTTCCGAAACCGTCCCTTTAAAGCGGTAAAATCAGACAGCTGTTGATGCACTGCGCCCCCTTTTGGCCACAGGCAGAATTTCAGCCACTTAGAGCAGAGTAGCCAAAAATATATTTTGTATTAATTGCAAAAGGAAGGTCCAGGAATTGTAGTTCACTTGATGACATAATACTTTTGTTTTTTTTATACTGCTGGACAAAAGTAACTGGATATCACCGCCATATTTTCTGCTACGACCACTTTGATGGCAGCTCAAATGAGGTCTCGCCACGTGCGCCCGCGCCGCCGTGATTATTTTTGGCCGAGCGCCTTAACCGTCGTACCATCTGCTTTTGCGCTTGTGTGGCGTTAGAGTGGGACTCAATTAAAAGCCGCCTACAAAGACCATGGACGTGTTATTTGGCCCACCTGCAACGCCTCTTGGCAGGAGAACAGCAGCCGGGGAATCAACATGGCCGCTCGCTTTGTGTGCGCTAATTAACCCGAGGAGAGGATTTGATGTTTCCATTAAAAAAAAAAAAAAAAAAAAAATCAAGTTCGAATCGAATCTGGTGCTTGGTAGCAGTAGCTAGCTGTTAGCATGTCGTTCATTACCCAACCTTTTTGTGTGCTCTGTTTCAGATTAAAAGATCATTTCAAAAAGGGCTCTTTGAATAAATATAACAATCATGAAGTTCCGGACAACAAACATTTCTTTCTTTCAAGGCACGAGCATCTGACTAAGCCTCATCTCAATTTTTTGCTATCCAGGTGTTCGCCCCTTGGTGGGTGGCTGACTAATTCGGCGAATTTTAAATGTCGCAGATGATTGGGTTAGTTTAACGGTGGCAGCCAAACTTAAAAAATAAAAATTGGATTAATTGAGTCGTGGTTCGGTGCCATATGCTCTGGCGCACCGCCCCACCTGGGTTTTTGGCCCGATAACAGAAAATCTCTCGGCTGCGGAAGGTCTCTATCAGTCACTGAGCAGTCACTTCTTATCTAGCCAGACTTTGATGAGAGGAAGGGGAGGCTGGTGCTGGTGCTGGCGGTGGGGGGTGGGGTGTCTTGATAATCTGAATGTGAAGGTCAACACTTGGTGAGGAATCTGATAAGGAGCGAAGGTGCGCTGCTTGAAAGAGACCCGCCAAAGACAACTGTGGCTAACGTGCTAACGTGAACTGGTCGCATGGAAAGCTATTGTCACTGTTGGATATTTAATTGGATAATTGGAAAAAAAAATTGGATAATTGAAAATTTGAAATGAAATCCAAAGTGAAAACTGAAATTCATATAAAATTAAGAGGTCAACGAGAATAGTTTTATGAAGCACAGATTTAAAAACAAAACACATTTCAAGGACAGTGCCTTTTCCAAATGAATTTATACCAGGAGGCACACTGACAAATGTGTAAATTATCCACGATGTCACCTTAAAATCTGAGATAAGAGGGGGGAAAAAAAGTTGCAAAGGTTTGATTTGTTGTGTTCGCCGTTCCTTCATTGTTCTTCGTTCCCGCGCCATTAATCTCCAAAGCAAGCCGGCGTGACGTGGCTGCCGATGGCGTGCAAAATAACAACATCAATATAACAACAACAAGGCAAACTACACCATCGCACGCTTCACTTTTGCTTGCCATGAATCAAAAAACTAATAAAACACACTCAAATACAAAATGTGTTTCTTCATTCTTTATACGTAAAAAAAAACAAACATTTTTTCGACAGACTGTCCCGAAGAAAAATGAGTTGAGTTGCCCGGGTAGCGCACAGGTATGTCGCTAAGCTAACTCGAAGTCATATTCCTCAAGATTTTATAAATATTCAGAAAGGAATTAAAAATGATCATAATTAATATCGCAGGCGTAAAAAGTAGAATTTGCAGGCTGTCCCGAATACCAATGTTGTGATCAGGCCTTGACGACGTTGATTTAAAGCACAGGAAGGAAAAAAAAAGAAAAGAAAAAGAAACTTTCTGCCAACATTGTTGTAGTTTGTGCTACAATTCCGGAAACGCTTGATTAAACCTGCAAATCGGCGGCGGGGAAACATTGCAATGTTGCCAATGAGAATGTGCCTCGATGAGAGATGGCCAACTGTGCGGAGGAAGAGGAGGAAGAAGAAGAAGAAGAGGAGGAGGCGGAAGAGCGCGACCGCAGCCCGCAGGGCTCGAGCCCAGAGAGACTTTGTCTGCATCCGTCCGCATCGGCGTGCCGAGAGACAGACCGGCCGGCCGCGCTTTTATCGTCTATCCTGCCGAGCGGGAACACGCGCCCGAGGTTCTGGTTCCCTCAGAAACCAATCGCTGGAAATAATAGTCGTAGAATTGCTGAGTCGCCGGAAAGAGAGCACGAGAAAGCCCAAAAAGTTTAGGGGGGGGGCAAAAATAGGGACTAGCTTGCAATGGACGTTAGCATTTAATGAGGACCAAGCGGCACATTTTTTTTTTGTAGGAGTTAGACGGCGTGGACAAAACATCTCGACGAGTAAATGTGTGGATTCTTCTCTGCTGCCAGAGTGCGTGTTGCCATAACTTTTTTTTCATTCCTGCTTTTAATAGACTGGCGGTCACGAAACTGCACTTAAGTGGAGAGGAGATGACACGTTGCTGCCGCCGCCAGCCATGGAAGACTTCGTGAAGAAACATGACCTTCTGGCCTGCAGCGAGATTTTTCATTCACTTTTGAGTCAGCAGCGCAAGGCCGCGCGAGGCTCCTTCAAAGTAAAAGTGCTTCAAGCGGGAGAAACAGGTCATTTATTTTGTATTAGAAATTGGACTCAAGCATCAGTTGGTTTTATTATTCATTCCTTTTTTTTTTCTTTTTCTTTCAATCTGCAGGGCAACAAGAGTTTTTGTTAGAAACCAAACAGACTACAGACCAAAAAATATATTCAATTAAAGCCATATATTTTCAAGAAATTTTTTCTTTCGAGGGGGGGAAAAGTCATAATCACCAAGTGAAACAATACTTTTAAAGAATTTAATATAAAAATGCAAAATTATAAAATCTAAAGTATTTCTGTTAATTTTTGGAACATCTTTTTTTATCGGTAAACAACTACAAGAACAAAAAAATATTTAGGGGGGGGGGGGGCTTGATCTCAGGTGCGTTAGCCTCGCACGATTTCACAAAAAACGTTTGGCGTGAATGGATCTCCTTTGAGCCAGTCTCAAAAGATCGACACCGTTGGGTAAAGACAGACTGCGTTAGTTTATCGTCCGTAAACATTTCCTGATGGATCAAATTAGTGACTGATCATGAAAGCCAAAAGACATGAGAGCGAAAAGCATTTTGAAAGCCTTGATAGGCTTTTATTGTTTGTGAGTTCATGTGTGCTCTTCCTGCTGACAAGATAAGCGCCCAGAGAGGAAATCTCTGGCAAAGTGCTGGCTTTGCTAGGTGCACACCTGCAGAGCGCAGATTAGCCGTGAATTATCTGAAGAAGCGAGCCTCGGCCGATGGCTCTCCCTGGCTAATCGGACGTTTTCATCGCGAGCCTTCTTATTGCTGTTTGCCTCCCACCGATGCAGGGCCGCTCGCTCAAAAATATTCTTGGGCTGATCGCGATAAACTGTCGGACGATTCGAGTGTTGCCGCCATTTCGCGCGATGACCGAAACTCAAAATCCTTCTGAATCAATTCCATCGAGGCAAAAAAGGTCTTACTTCATTAAGTAGCTTATTTGTGTCAAAGATAAATGTTGCTCCTTTACACAGCCTCGAAAATCACATTTATTTAGTCCGCGTCAATCTCTCGAAAGTGAATCGAGCGGCGTGACCGTGAAGGGAACCTTTTCAACTCCTACTTGATCAATGCCCATCACGTTTTTGCACTTCAGTCTCAGCCAACGTTATCCGACAAGACCCTGGTGGGTTGTACCTTGCGCTTCTGTCGGCGGCGACTTTGTCCAAACCTTCCCGAGCTAACCTTGACTTTTTGCTAGCTTTTAATAAGTGTAATTAAAAGGGCCCTTGCAGCTCGTTTTGTAACAAAGCCTCTGAATAATCATCTAACTCACGCTTGGCAGCACCATCTCTCTATTCCTGATTGGAGCCTATTTGGATTAAATCCAAAGGGCGGTGATTGATTGATCGGTTGATGGATCGGTTAATCTGACTGACTCCCGATTTACTCTGAGTGACCCTACGTGACTAGAGCACACCAGCACCAGCTGACGGTCCAACTAAGCTAATTTCTTTTGCGTACCTTACGGCTAGATTAACTTGGTAAATCCTCTTTGGACTTGATGGCTTTGCGGGATTTGGCCTAGAAGACAGGCAGAAAACACGAACCGATGAAGCTTATTGGAAGTAATCGAGACTGAGTCAATCGCTGAGCTCCCCAATCCTTTAGTTTTGCACCTGTCACATGTTCTTATTTCAAACAAACCAGAGATAGACAACTTAAAGGAATGCTATAATGCCTAATATGGCTAGTGTAGCATTAGCAAAGTAGCCACTGTAACGTGGACAAATAGGATACAATGTGCTAGTTTTAGCCTAGCATTCGTTTTTTTGTTTTTATTCTTATTTATCTGTTAAGGATACACGCTATATAGCATTACAAGCTAATGTGATTTCATTTATTAGCTGGCTAGCCAGCATTAGCTGAATGGAATAGCATTAGCTTGTAAAGGTGCCTTAGACTAGCAAATATTTCGTTTTTGTTAGCCAAAAGAGCTAATAAATTGTTGTACTACATTGATTAATATTTCACAGTTAGCTAGCGCTTTGTACTTAGTTTTTATTTCGCTCATCTGTCCATTGTGTGAGTTAGCCAACATGGACGAACCCGCACAGTTGTTTGAGTTGAACTTTTGTGTTAGTTTCTTTCTTTGCTTCTTTGTTGCGCAAGTGTGGATGAAAGCGAGTCACCAGCCTCTTTTGACAGCCTTTTCCCCTGAGCATTTTTAATGAAGAGATGTCTTCCATCTCAGCTACGTTTTGTTCTCGCTTTCATTTGCCCTTGTTATGAGCAAATCTAACACATCTTTCAATCGCAATTAAGCTGCTCTCATTATTTTGTAGAACTGTTTTCACACGACGCTCCTCCGACAAACAAAAAGAGCTTTTATATATCGTGACTTTTGTTTGAATTGATTTACGAGCGGCTAATTAGGAGGCATGCAGAAAGGAAAGAAAACGATTTTTGTTTCTTAACGATGGCAAATGAGCGCTCGTTGGAAACCGAGTCATTATGATGTGTGGAATGCAGAGGTGGCAAAAGTACCCTGTACTTAATTTGAAGTACACAGGGGCGCAGTAGAGGGTGGACAAGGGAAGAAAGTCGTCCCCCCCACACATTAAGATTTTTTTTCCCGCTTTGCCCACCCCACTATATCAAATTTGCTTTGAACGAATCACATTTTTCGAGCCACCCGAGAAACACATCAATTGCCGCACAATTGAAGACAGCAGATGAGAGACATTACTTGGCCTTGTCGTCCTCCAGGATCACCATGGCGATAAAGATGGAGGGGAAAAAAGGACAAATTAAGTACTCAGCGCCCTCCGCTCTGATTGAATGAGATCACGGGCCCTTAATCAAGACTAATTGAATGTATGGGCAGGCTCAAGGAGTAGCAAATGGATTTAGTGGCAGCCATTCACAATTGGAAGTCACAATTTTAAGTTGATTGGCTGACTGGTGAAACAATGGGCTGATTGGGATGAAGGTCGGGGGAACGGATCGCTTCAGAGAGTCGGGGGCGAAAACTGGATTTTTGTAGATTCGGCTTCAAAGTTTGGATCGCAGATTAGATTTAGGAGTAGGAAGTAAGGATTTGGTGGTTAAGGACACATAAATGTTTGGCTTTAAGTTGTTGTTAGCTCATTCCATCAAAATGCTAATGCTAGCTACGACGGTGCGCTTTAAATCACTGTCTCAAGACTTGGGCATTAAATCATCTCGTTGAAAATGATATTAGGAAAAGAAATTGAGCATCAGTTGCTCATTCTGGGTAGTAGATGCCTTGAAGGCGTCACTAGCGAATAGATCAATAGTGTTGTAGTGGACAAGGACACAAATAAGCACCAAAGCGCTCGGTCTGCTCGCGGCAAGAATAGATTAGCAGCATAATCAGAGGCTAAACCTGTCACACTGCACCGGATTAGCCGTAAATCACGCTAATCGCTACGTCGGCGATACCTCTCGGTTAGGTTTTACTGCACAGCACAGCTGTATATGTTCAAAAAAAAAAAACAAGTCAACCTTAAAAGAGAGGCTAACAGATGCTATCTCGACGCCAGAGTGACACAGCGCCGCGATAAAAACACTGATTAGCATCGGAGGAAATTGGATTGATCCGACAATCTTTTAACACTCTGTCTCAATCCGATTGTTTTCAATGATTGGAGCTTAATTTGTGTGGGAAAGTTCATTTATGATTAAAATGGGATTTAAAGACATTTAATTACCCACACCAAGCTTTGTTAGCGCTACTTCTTCAAACTAGCTCAGTTGGTTGTTCAGCTTCCCGCAATCGTTCAGTTATGGTTTGTCTTTGGCTTGGAATTAGTTTATGGTTTTGGTAAGTGGCCCTTGGCAAAGTTTGCCCTTTAATAAATCCTGGACAAAAACGCTTTTAGCGACAAGCTCTTGACACAAAAACAAGAACACAACCCGATACACTGAAACACAACTCTGCATATTTTCTGATGACATCACACGTAATAATAATAATAATACTGAGGCTGTATTAACGAGCCCTAATGTCCACGGTCTCAGCCGCAGTGGACGCCGTTTGACAAACGACCAATTAGCATCATTTGAGACATAATTGCCTTTGCTTGAGCATGCTGATGATGACTCAGGGACATTAAAGACGACCATGGCTTTAATCTAATTTCCCCAACAAATACTCGGGGGGGCGGTCGCATTTTATGATGAATTAAATGGCGGAGTGTCGCTTAGCTAGGCACGCGCCATCAAGGCGCAATTTCACCCTGGATTAGCGCTGCTACGCTAGTGGAACTGGACCCTTTAATGAATAAATGAAACGGCGTAATCACGACACTTCAGTCGACGTGATTAACAAGCGGCCGCATAAATTACGAGCGCCGGCAAACTTTTGAAAAATATAAAGTTAATTGATAAAGTATGTAGAGGAGCTTTTGCTTCATGCTAAGGTAGGACGCCTTGGACACTGAACAGCCTCCTGATCACCTTCATGCAATTGTTGGAACGAGGTGTACGAGAACAACGTTGAGCTGAGTTAATTCTGAGCTTTATTTTTCCTCCTTTGCCGTTTTTTTTTTTAATAATGTTAACCACGCACGCACATAAAAAAAATCCCCCTTAAAATTCAGAGACATCAATAATTGATGCTGACTGAAATTAAATCTACCGAACTATTATTTTTTCCATGTGGGACGTATTTAAGACGGATACCATTTTTCGTCTTAATGGCTCCTATTTTCGAAATGTTTTTGAGATGCGTTTTGACAGACTCTTGAAAAGCGGCTCCCCTGCGGAAAAACATCACGGGGATGAGATTTCAGGGCTATATTTAGCCGGCAACCCTGCGACTGGAGCATCTGCTCCTGCTACGGCCCGCCGCGAAGCTCCGTCCCCGTTGCCAGGAGGCCACACGCGTGCCGCCTTTGTGACCAGACCGCTGCGTTGCCTTCATGCTCCGTCCGTGTTTTTGTTCCTGCCGAGTATCCGCCGCGGTCAACGTGTGGTTAGCTGCTTTTGGTAACATTGGAAGAATACCAATAAGCATACATTTGGGGGGGAAAAAAAAATGTTAAAGTCGCATAAATTGTGAGACCTTGGGGGGAAGGAAATAGCAAAGAAGTTTTTCATCAAATGCTAAATAAGTTGCATTTATTTGATTTTAGTCTCATCCTAATTTGAGCCTGGGAATTCACTGATAGCACCCCCCCCCCCCTCCAAAAGGGACGGGCCGTTTAATTGAATATGCTAATGACGGCGGCGAAACATAATGAGAATGTGCGGAGCGCTAACGCGTGTCAAGTGGGGAGGGCCGATTCTTCCTCCTTCATTTGGATTATTGCTGGATTTCATTAGCACGCAAATGGCGTATTGATCCCCGCTGACAAAGAGCCGGGAGAGCGACGGAATGCAAATGGCGAGAGACACAATAGTTGTGTCACTTTTACAAGTCAGCCAAGTTAATCAGTCTCCGTTTCAAACTGACACTTTATGGAAAAATGACTTTTTAATAGCTTGTATACAGATAGCGGCATCTCTGGAGGGCTTTCCTAGCTATTCAGTCTGAAATAATAAAAAGGAAAATGCCGCCTTCATTAGTGAAAAATGGAATTTATGCTAGTTTTTGCCTTCATACTGCCGCAATTAGCTTTAGCCGCTAGCTATGTAGCACTTAGCTTTAGCCGCTAGCGATCACTCAGTGGGAGGACTGCATGAAGCAGCGAGGATAATAAAAAATATGGTGTAATTCTTAATCCTCGGGTTATTTTGACCAAAGCGAGTAGCAGGCGTGTTATTAGCCGCCTGATTTTAAATAGGCGAACATGCATAATTTTTCCTTTCATCTAACATGATTAATGATAAGAATTTAAATTTTACGAGTAGCTATTGCCAGTTTTGATGATTACGATGAAGATTAGCATCATTTGAAAATCACATTACGCGCCAACGCTGGCCGAGGACATTCAAATTTTAGCCCATTTGAACATCATTCAAAATGTGATTTTTTTTTGGAACAATCAACTGGTTCACTGCTTGGTTTTAATTTAGCAGGCCTTCCTCCCGTGTTCCGCTGCCTCATTGTTTTGTTTCTTATTTATTTTTTTTCTTTCCCGGGGTCTGACCGTCTGCTCTTTAAATAGAATTGACCTCAGTTCAAACCGGGCCGCTCCTACTGTATTTAACTCTGGAGCCAGCCATGTCGATTCGAAGATTGCTGGAAGGTGGAATTCAGAGCGGTTGATTATAACTGGCAGTCGGCCACTTGTTGCTAGGCAGAATTCATCTGGCTTAATAATAAACATCCAAAAAAGGGGTGATATATTTGACTTTCAGGAACCCCCCAGGAGGGCAAATTAAGCCTGAACCAGTGGTGCCATTGTGATTTCTGCTCAGTGTGCATTTGGAATATTCCGATCCAGAGAGAATCGTGGGCGGCAATGCTTAACCGATAATGCCTGTCAATCAGCGTGTCAACCGGGACTAATTGGGCCTCAGAGAAAAGGGGAGGGGCTTAGCTGTGGAACCCTGGAGCGGAAAATTTGGAAAATTCTGGCATAACGACACCTGAGCCAGGGATTGGTGCAGTTTCCAAACATTTGGGCCCCATTGGGTTTCCAGCTAGCCTAATATTTCACAGTATTTCACATCTGTGATGAAAATTTGCTGTCATTGACGGTCCATCATTTTAGCTCGTCACACAAACTGGATAGCGCTATTTATAGATCCACATCAGACCAACAAGACCGATCATTTTCTGCCATAATCTCGTCCCCCGGCAGAGTGGAATGAGAATTGATTGTCCAGATGGGGGGAAAAAAAAAAAAAAAGTGGCCATTTGCATTCCAGTCGCTGTACGATTTTCTGAACGCAACACCTTGTTCACGTCGCTCACTTTTCGGTGGAGCAGAAAAAACGATTATGAAGCGCTTTGCAAACATGTTCGGTCAGAACATATTGATTTTCTCCTGGATTCTGTCTGGAGTACAAGGAGTCATTTTTCTTCCCATCCCACAGAGAAAAAGCATCAAAGGTAAACTTATTCGAGCGTTCATTTAGCTATCGAGTCGACGATTAGCTGAAAACAACAATGGAATCGTTTAAAGTATAATATTTGAAAGAAATTGAGTTAAAAGTAGCAATTTAAAAAAAAAGTACCAATACTTTGTTGCTTCACACCACTGAGTGGAAGCAACATGTCAATTTGGTTCCGACAGCTGGACGAATTTTGCAATAGTCGCTAAAGGAGGCTAGTGAAAAGTCAATAACATCGACGAGAAGTCCGGCTGCTAATTTCCAGCAGAGACACAGCAGAGCGCAGCCAAGGAGTGCGACCAATCAAAGTGTCGTCGCCCTCGTAGTCGTCCCTTCCATTTTTAACGCTCTCTCTCACCGGCACCGGCGCTAATAAAAGTCTTAGGTCCGTTTCGCAGGAAGCCCGGCAAAAATAGCGACTCGAATTGAACGGAATTAAGGAAGGTCGGGCGGGACGGCCGCCTTGAAATGGATCAAGCAGTTTACACGGGACTGACCTTGACTTTATGTGAAGTCAGGTCGCGGCCGTATTTTTTGGTCAATTTTACGCTAGGAAGCACATTTAGCCGACTGCAACGGTGTTGCTTCAACTTTTGAGCCGACTACTCGCTAAAGATTATTTAGAGCCAGCGTTCTTCTAGTCTAAACTAGCAACATCCATCCTGTTGAAATATCATTTGCGACATGCTAACTGTTAGCATGTCAAAGGGATTGTAATGTTAGCATTAAGCTAGCTGAGGCTGTTGGTTTCTTTTAAGTTCTTTTGATTTTTTGAGTTGAACCGAACTTGCCGTACAGTGTTCATATTTTAAGTCAAAGCAAAAATACCCATCGCTTGACCTTTCCAAGCAGCTTCTTCATATTTTTCTCCCAAGGCTAACATAGCGGGTTTTCAGATCCAAATCAATCCGTGTCACCACATGTCACTTTGTAAGAAATTGAAAATGCGGAGGAACTGTACACAAATATCATATGGCTCATTTCGGGGTTGTCACCGGTTGGTAGGTTGATTGAAATTCATCAATTTCGCCAGAAGGATAAATAACATGACGTGTGTGTTTTTTTTTTCTTCCGCTTTTTAATCAAATGATTTATTTCCCAGTCAGTGTTTGAAAACACAATTTGAATGCGAGACTGATAACGCTAACCTGACATTTAACTGTGTTGCTTTTGATTTTCACTGATTCCAAATTATTATGCGGACAATCGCTTCACCTCAACATGATATTTATGTGAGTTCATTTTGATTTTCGACTGTTTTTACCGACTCCACGGACGACTGCCTGGTGTACTTTTCATTTTTGACCCATTTGAGCGTACTGCCTCGTGTTAGTTTGCATTTTTGTCCATTTTAGCTGACTTTGCTTCGCTTTATCCCCACCTGGCACAGATTGAACAGACCACGCGGGATTTGTGCAGGTTAGCTCTGAGTTTGGACTCCAAGCAGGTAAATGAAAACCTTCTTGATGGAGGTAACAATGCTATTGTGGTGGATTAAATGTGTGCGGCACAGTCCGGTGCGTTTTAACACAACGCCGGCACGTGACGGATTATCCCGCGTTTGACGGCCGCATAGCTTTGAGCAGCAGCCCGTGTCACATTTCACGGACGCCCGAATTCACAGATTAGCCCGTTTGCTAAGATACGCTCCCGCGACGCCAACGTCGCTCGTTCTTGTCGCCGCTCAACAGCCGAATCGCGTTGGTAAACTTTCGTCAGTCGCCCGGCGGTTTTTGGAATTTGTACGCATTAATCTGGATCTATTTTCCAATTAAAAAACAACACAAATAAATCATGGGAGAATTAAATGAAATAAAAATCTAAATTCAATGAGTGAAAATTGTAATAATTTAAATAAGAATACATTATTTGAATAATAAAAATGGAAAAAATGGAGAATTTTCATCTAATGCTTCTTATTATTACAAATTTAAGCATGATCCCATAATCGTACAAAACATTTCTAGTAATATTAAAACCGTTTTGTGATTGTGTACACGTAAAAGCATGAGGCTGCCGACAGGTAAGTAAAAACTGCCTTTGCCTGCACAATAACCACTTTTATTTTTTTTAAAAAGTGTTCCAATACGAGCCTTCTCGTGTGATTTATGGTCCCGTTGCGGTCTCCCAACACGCAAACACAGGAGAGGGGGGGAAAAAAAAAATGACATCATTTGGGAAACATGTCGGCCAGCCACCACGACGAGGGATTTCCACCGGGATTATCCTCTTAAGCTTCATTGGACTCGTTTAAGGCAATAAGCGTATTGACCCCACTTTTGCTCTCTTTCCACTTTGATCCATTTCGACGCACCGCGCCAAATCTGTCATCGCACATTGACGGGCTAAAATGAAACAACATGCCGCCGCGGAAGCTCGTTTGAATTGGCAGACGATAAAAGGACCGTTGGGTGACAAAGGGCGGCTCTACCAAATAAGAGGGCAATTGCTATGCTTGTCAATCATAACCACGGAAAAAAAAAAAAAAAAAAATCGGACCCACAATGAAAGGACACCAAAAATCTGGAATTTAGGTTTGAAGCTCTTTGCAGAGGATAAAGAATTCATGTATTCCAAAACTAGTCCATCCCATTTGCAGCTCGCTTTTTAAGACAGAAGCAAATTAAATATACTAAATCATATATTTGATCATCATAAAGTTGAGTAACAGATGCGGCGGAGACTTCCGGCACGCGCGCTGCACGCATTTGCCGAGGGATTATTTGAGGATGAACGGAATGATGAAGAATACGACGACATGCCATTTCCCAGATTAGGATTGACCTGCTTTGAAACATAATGGCGATTTGGACTCATCCCGTCAAAGCTGCCACATGACCCACATTGTTTGACTTTCTTCGCATTAAACATCGCGCTCGTTACAATCAAGAACACCATGTGGAATAATTGTATTTATGCCAATTGGGATATAGCATTGTAAAATTGGTCATAAATCAAAATTACATGAAACAGTTATAATATTAAGTATCAAAATTACAAGTAATTAATGTTAAGAAAAATATAAAATTAAGAAATAAAATAAAAATGATTAAAATCTTGTGATATAACAAGAAATTATGAAAGCAAAAGTTCAAAGAAATTTTAAATTCTATTTTATTGCTACATTTTTTTTGTCGACCTTGTATGAGAGCTGACACAGTCTCCCATTGAAATCTCCAATCCTTTGTGATTAGCTTCTTCTCCTGGGTGGTGTGGGATCATCCCTTCATCTCTCATTGCTTATCTTGAGAGGCTTATGCAATTTTGATACTGCGACCCTTTTTTTTTTTTTTTGCATTCGTCTTAATCCCACCACCTCTGCATCTGTTCCTTCCTTCACAAGCACACGCAAGATTCTCTCCATTCACACAGCGAACTCCTCCGACGCTCAAATTTATTCCAATATCAATCTTTCATTCGATTTATTAATGTTATTACATTTTTGCTTTTATTCAACAGGGGTCAACTTCTACTCCTTGACTGGCTGTTGAAATATTGCTTCGTCAGCAGTTAATGGCACTTTGACCCTGGAAGACAAACTTGCTTCCTGTAGCAACTTTTATTTGGAAATGTCAATTTAGCGCAGCGTGTACGGCTCATAAATAAGAGCGCGCGGTCTCGCCGAGGCTGATTGTGGTCGAACGTGCGCGCGGCACCGAAAAGTGACGCACAAAGTGACGCATGCGGCTGGAATAAATTCCGATTCAACCCGGCCGGATTTTTTTTGCCTCGTTTGCCTTTTTGGCATCGGCGTCAGAAAGAGAGATCGATGCCCCCGCATTGAAGCATTGATTCACTAGCGTTAGCACAAAGTAAACAGCCTCAAATGGATTCCGGCCCGTTGGTGGAACACACTCGCCGAATAATAATGCTTCGTTATCGTCGTATCGACGGCGAGGGGGGTGACGAATCAAAACAACGTTTACGGCCGCTGCGTTGAAATTGGGCCGCTTCCTGCTTGACTCAGCAAAACCACGTGGGTGATTATATCAGCACTTTATGAGGATTAAACCAAAAAAATTGAGAATTACGGCCACATCGAAAAGTAGACGTTACGCTAATGTCAATTAATTTGCATTTTGTGCAGAATCGTATCGTAATCGTTTTGAATCGAATCATGGAATCATATTTGCGGAGTCAATTGCACAATCACTACGACAACCAGCTAGTAGTATTTTGATACAGATCACTCTGTGCCGTCAAAAAAAAGTAAATGAAAAGCATATGGAAAGGGGGAATCGAAAATTCACGTAGCAAAAACTCATCTCCTCCCAGAGGTCGGAAAATTCGCTTGTTCACCATTTAACAGCAAAAAAGCGTCTGTTTCATTTGGAAGCCACGCAGCCAGCCACAAGACGTGATTAATAGGTGCGCACACCAAAACATGTTCAACACAACTTGGATTCTTATTTTTCTGGAAAAAAAAAAAACACTTAATAGGGATTTTAAAGTATAGCCTGGGTTTCCGCACCTTCCCGTGCCACCCACGTCGCAGGCCGTAATACGGGATGTGGACTTCCCGGGAAGGGAAATGTGGTCGGGACTCGACTCGGCTAATAAAATTTGCCTTCGTTTATTTTTGCTGCATATTTGATGTTTTATCTTGAAATGATGAAGTCATCTTTTTTCGTTGAGTCTTCCACACCAAAAAAAAAACATCCTTGCAACAAAGATAATAAAATTGGCCGCATGCTGCCTTTGAGTTATTAAAGTTCATAAAATGGAAGGAAATAAGTAAAAAAAAAAAAAAAAAAATTGCTATAATGAAACTTGCCTTGTGATGACAAACTTGTTGGCACTTACATACGTATCGTTATTAACTAGAATAATGAATCGCATGCTCCTGCCCTAAGGGAAAACTTTTTTTAATTCTAAATTATACAACGCTATCAGACACACTTTTGATGTGAAGGAGGTCCTGGGTGTAGATTAACACCAGGCGGCTCGTCTTCTGGCATGTAAATAATTACGACTTCCACCACGCAGGGCTGTAATCGGCAGCCTGTAATCAAGGGCGACCGATTTTCCCATTTTTTTTTTTTTGACTCTTGTATGGACTGAAGATGTTTTTGAAATGAGCTGCAAGTTGATTGCGGCGAGTTGGAAAAGTGATTAATGCGTCACCGCTTCCAAGAAGAACTTTTTTTGATCTTAATAGAAAGAAGGGAAAATATCTGATTCTATTCGGAGCTCGAGCTGCCGCATAAAATAAAATTGGTGTTCATGGCGAGGTTAAGTCAGATTGGTTGACTTTGAAAGGAGCTTTTCTCTCCGCACGCACACACATTAGACGATTTACTGGTATGTGTGTTTTAAGTGGATGTAATTTGACGACAGAATTTCTCCCAGCGGCGTGCTGATAAGGAATTGCGCTATTATCAATGGGAATAAAAGAAGACGGAGCGGGAATGCACAAAGTCAAACATCTTTTTTTTTTATTTCATTATAAAAGTCCTTCTCATTAGTTCTCTGTCTGGAAATTGTCGGCATGAGCGTGACAATCTTCCGGCCATCTCGTGTCAGGTTTGTTTCGTTCGTGGAAGTACGCTGAGGTATTAATTAAGATGGATGATATTCTTGGAGTAACAAAGTCAATGATAGAAGATGGAGAAAATGTGAGGAACTGGCTCGAGGAAAAGAATCAATACAACAAAAAGGGACATTACAATGACGAAATTTGTCATTTTCGAGGAATATTTCATTTTTCCAAGGTCGTTTAAGGCAACATTTTTGTACACCAACTGAGATTTGAGTCTTTTGTGCTTTTTTTTTTTTTTAAATTCTTCATCGAGGGAGTGTCTCGATGGGGTCAGCGAAGGCAGCGCACGGCGAAGGCTTATCTCGGCCTCCCCTCAGATGAGGCGTGTGTCTGGAGACCACCTGAAGCCCATCATCTTGTCTCTCATCATTGCATGGCAACGTATTGCTTCCCTCCTCCCTCCCTCCCTTCTCTTTCTCGCTCTCTTCTTCTTCTTGACTCTTGACTAATAAATCTTTCAGTGCACTTGAACAGACTCCGAGCTCGCCGTTACGGCCCCCGATGACCCAGAAACACAAATAATGCTGACTTTCTTCGGTTATTTTATTGTATTGACGTGGACAAATCTACAATATTCGCTTTGTGTGCCCAGTCGATTTTTTCTTTCTTTCTTTCTCAGACTTCCAGACTTGTTTTTGTTTCCTCAATCTTTCTGCTTTCAGATCTCTCGGGCTCAGAGATCAAGTCTGTTATAGCGGGAGCTAACGTCATTTCTTAAAGCGTCTTGAATTGTTTTGCTTTGAAAGATGCCATAGTGTTTTTATTTTTTTTTTACCAACACAAAGCGCTTTTCTTAAATGAAGTGCGCTGGAAGATCAAAAGGGTTCTATTCAATGTTCAGGCAGCAAAAGCTTTTCATTAAAAATCCATATTTGCACCAAAAAAAATGCTAATTTATCCGAGCAATATTCCAACAGAGTAGGAGAAAAGTATCTCTTGACATTGGAGACGTAGTGGAGCTGTAGTGGACCACGGATGGAATACAAACCATCCCAGTTAAATGTCAAGCTCTTTGTCCTGAAGGTCATTGCGGGGTTTCGGCGCGAGCCGGTTGTCCGGTGCAATGATATACAATATAAAGACTAAGCTCCAAGAGGTAATTACCTGGAGGAATATGGGCCCAAAGGTCACGGGTTAGCCGAGAGGCCGTTCTAATTCATCAAATAGCATCGCGGCTGAAATTAAGATAGGAAATTGCCACCGAAGCTAATCATTTACGGGTTTAAAATAGACACTGCGGCCAGAACTGATCAGCTCTGGTCTTGTCTGGAGCATTGTTTTATTTTAATCACTTCAAAACTGCTGGTGGACTAAAAGAACATGCTAGCAGACTAGCTGGAGTTACTAGCGGACTAAAAGAACTTGCTAGCAGACTAGCTGGAGTTGCTAGCGGACTAAAAACACTAGCTAGCAGGAGTTGCTAGCGGACTAAAAGAACAAGTTAGCAGACTAGCAGGAGTTTCTAGTGGAGTAAAAGAACTTGCTCTCAGACTAGTAAGAGTTGCTAGTGGACTAAAAGAACTCGCTAACAGACCAGCAAGAGTTGCTAGCGGACTAAAAGAAAAAACTAGCAGACTATCAGGAGTTGCTAGTGGACTAAAATAACTCGCTAGCAGACTAGCAGGAGTTGCTAGCGGACTAAAGGAATTAGCTAGTAGACTAGCAGGAGTTGCTAGCAGGCTAAAAGAACTCGC
The DNA here is from genome assembly GCF_024217435.2 of Syngnathus scovelli. Classification (NCBI taxonomy): domain Eukaryota; kingdom Metazoa; phylum Chordata; class Actinopteri; order Syngnathiformes; family Syngnathidae; genus Syngnathus; species Syngnathus scovelli. The sequence continues at coordinate 1,457,285 of NC_090851.1, read as the reverse complement.
TAGGGGACTAGCAGGAGTTGCTAGCTAGTTATTTGCGAGCAGTCATCCATTCAAATACATAAATGAGTCAAGGCCTTCTCTCAAATGAAGGCCTCCAGTATTTTAAGTAAAGAATGTCCCTAGTGACTTTGCATTTCTATTTCCATTCACAGGAAGCACATTCCAGTAAACACGTTGCTCACAGCTCGCTTTTCCTATTGTCGTTTTCATCCCCGGTGAGATGTTCTTTAATGCAGGTGTTTATTTTCTAGCCAAGCTTCTCTTGCCTAAGAATATAATGATGTGTCTGCTGCACTCGCCTTTTTTAGTTTTCCTGTGAAACTACCCATGAAATAGACAAGTGCTTTCCGCAGAGAGAAGATTAAAGCACGACTGCGGGCAAATGACGGAAAGTGTGAAATGATTTGATTTTTCTCCCCGTACAGTACATTTATGTTCTCGCTGACATTTTAAGTCATCACCTAAGTCGTCGCTTCAGGGAACACGGTTTACGTGCCTCCATTGTACAGTGCTTTTAATAACTAAATCAAAATGTTATTGATTTTATTTTATTTTCTATCCGGCGTACTTGCAACTCTTACAGCGTGTTTGTAATAACGAGGCGACTCGATGTTCAGTACGACAAAGATTTACCAAACCGATTGATAATCCATCCGATTAATAATCTATTAATCTTTCAAGGGTATCGAGCATATCTTTGTTTTATTGGAAGACGACTTCATAGCAAAGTTCACGGGGTGCACGGTAAAAGTCAGTATCCCTTCACACATGGCATTATGCCTGCCGTCAATCAAACGTCTGACGAAAGAAGAGAAATGCCCGATATGAGACCTCTGGGAAATTGCCTGAGGTGGAAGTCAAAATGTCGGAACTGCTTCACATTCACTCCACAGAAGAGCGACGGATCATATTGAAATTAAAAAAATAACTTTTCAGGGGAAGGGCTAATTCAAAACAAACGGCAGCCATTCTTTTCGTGGACATTTGCCCCAAATTTCTCATCAATGGTTGAAATTCATCTTTAAAATTGCCACCCAATTTCATGTGGATGAAATGAAACTGGTGTTTTATTTTTTTTCCCCTGGCTCTCGTTTTCCAGGTCCGGGGTTTTTGTCCGTATTGATATGTGAGACTAAATAGAAGGCGAACCTCCAGCAAGGCCAAACAAACAAATCAAAGCACCTTTGACAAGCTCAAGGCTTCCTAAAGGCTCAAACAGGACAAAACTGTTAACGGGGAAATATGAATTGCAAAATTACAAGGTTACAAATCCGTGTTTGCGATCACGAGGCAGCTCGATGTTCAGTATGTAAAGAAAAAAATACATTTATTTTACTGGTTCTTTTATCACAAATTATTTCGGTTTCATTACCTAAAAAAATAAATAAACTAAAAATAATACAAAATATATTCTCATATGTGACTGTTCCAAGTATTTAAACATGTTTGTTATCATGACATGTCATTACGACGTGATCAAAAATATCTCCATCCCATAATGACTGCTGGGGACGTCTATTTGGGGGAAAAGTCTACATTTCTCTTTTTTTTTTTTTTTGTTTCGGATAAGCCGCTCCAGAAGAAAAGTATTTATTGTGTCTGGCAGCAAGTGCACATAGTTTCCCATTGAGGTGCCCGACGGAATGCGCTGGATGAAGGTCAAAAAAACCTCCCAGCTGCTTGAAGAGAAAAAAAAAATGCAACAAGAGAAGTGAAAGGTGATAGTTGACTGCTTTTTGTCATTTTGCAATGGAGAAAGCAAATTATGAATCCAATTGATTCACTTGAGTCAGTGAATCAATTCAAGCGAATCCTCCAACAGTTACCAAGATCAGCCTTTGCACGATAGCATCGCTACGGAACGACAAGCTAGCTCGGGCGTTTGGCGTCTTTTGTTGCGCCTGAACCGTGTCTAAACAAGTCTTCTCCATTCTTCCTCCAGTCAAACTGAGGGCAAAGAAAAAAAAAAAATTGAGCAACTGGAGTTATGCCGGTGCTAATTGGCCACATTGTCTGATTGTTGTTCCGACAGACGTGGGAATCAAACGCTTCTTTCTTTTGACACGCTTTCCGTCGTCTTTTCTTTCCTCGCCAGCTGCGGGCTACGCTCGCCGGGAAACTCGAGTGTATTAGCTTTAATTAGCAAGGTAACGAGGTGAGGTCTCACTTTTGACACCGACGTGGCGAAGTCTTTTGCGAGAATACGCCACAGCATTCCTGTCAGTGTTAGGAGATTAAAAACTCAAAAGCGTATCTTCTCGTGCTTCCCTTTGTGTCATGCCGTTTGAAAGTTTGTCTACCGAAATTGATATTAAATGCTGTACCTAATGAAGTGTCCAAAACATTCCTAAAGCAGCAGCTCGCAAGGTCAAAGGGGTTGCACGCGGATCTTCAAGATGCCAATCGAGCTTCCAGGAAAGGCGCTTATAAAGCTAGATTTTTTTTTTTTTTACCCTCTTTCATAAATCTCTTGAAGGTGTCTCGCCTGGGAGAAGAGGCTTAAGATGAAGATGTAATATGGTCACCGTGGGACACCCCAATCTGCTTTAGTGATTCCGTGACCCACATCAGCACATCGGGATTGGCTTAATTTTTAGCTTTAAAAAAAAGCTGTGCATGTGTGAGCACAAGTTGAGATGTCGTGTGATGTTTAAAAAAATAAATGGTAAAATTGCAGGAGCTTCTGATGGACTGAAAAAGTGGACACTGGACTTAATCATCAAACTTTACCGCTATGCTTGAATGGCTGCAATTACCAAAATTCTTATCTTTCGCAATTTGGTGTTTTTCTATTTTTATCTGTCTAGTCGACATCATTGAAACTTGGCAGCGATTGGAGAAAATCTCTGGAATGAATCCATCCTCCAAAGACCTCAAGAATAGGCCTAATTGGCGCTAAACTGTCCGACCTTCTACGTCTTTTCACGGATGGTTTGAAAGAGGAAAATGCCTGAAATTTATCATGAAAAAGCAGCTGGCAAAATCCAAAAGAAGCAAACGGATCTCAAAGGCACTGCAGTTCTTTTTAAAGTGAAGGAAACTTGAAAAAAAGGGTCAGACAATCAGACCGGCTACAAAAAAAGAGGATCCAGCACAGCTCGCGGTGACGATCAATTTCGAAGGGCGAGACTTTTTCGCTCGCTGTCAAATAATCCCTTTAACCTACTTTGCACCTCACCGCAATTTCATCTCCCGACTGCTGAGCGTACTTTCGACATCCCATTTTTCACGCTGCTTTCTGAAAATATATTTTAACAATTCTGTTAGCTTCATTTCTGTGCTCATTACGCCAAGGCGGGTCGCAGCTATTGCACCTTTTTTTTTTTTTTTTCAAAAGTCTGCTAGCAACTCCTAGTTGCAAAAACCTCCTTGGATTCTGTTAGCAAATCCTAATTGTCCATTAGCCACTAATTGTCATTTGATATCTGCTCATAATAGTCTGCTAGCAAATAATTGTGGTTTGCTAGCAATTTTTAATCGTCTGCTAGCAAGTGTAGCGGCCGGCTAGCAACTGCACACAACTCGTGGTCCGCTAATTTTTCAGAGTTCTCCGCTGGCATTCAATATGAGTCCTTAGCATGTTAGCGACTTCTGCAAAGTAGTCTGCTAGCAACTTATGGGCCACTGGAGGTCAGCTAGCAAGTCTTAGCGGTCCGCTAGCACCTCCTAGTACTTCTTTTTTTTTTTCCCATCAGAGAACCTCTTTTAATCCCGACAGTAATCCGTCAGGATCTTTCACAAGGCCTCGGTGTGAATATTCATGTGCATTACTTGCTGTTCCATAATAGGAGAAGATAGGCCGGGTCAACGCTAGTTCACGAGACATCGCCCAGGCAAAGGTTTAACGCTATCGCCGTATGTTAATCAAGGTTAATCCTCCGGCATGAAAAATATTGACGTAGCCTTCCCATCCAATAAAAAGCATATTCAGTATATTCAATTGTTGTGAATTTACAAACCCGAAAAAATGTAGTTCGTTGTTTCTATTTTGTCATCGCAAGCAGACCAACAAAGCAGGAAAGCATTTTGAGCGCTGCGAGGTTTTATGTGCGTAATAAGCACGGGCTAATGACTAGCTTGCTAATGTTGATGACCAAGGAGAGCGGGGCGATAACATCTGCCTCTAACTGCTTCTGCGTGCCGGTTCTTTAAATATCAAGCCAATTACTGTTGCGGGCTGCGCTATGATTTAATGGTTTGTCCTGGCATTAGTGAAGAACCATTATGAGCATGTATTTAGCCACATTAACATTTTTTTGCATTTCGGAATGAACTGACTTCTGATGTGACCTTGAAGATGGCCTTGATAAAATCATTCAAGTGGAGATACATTTATATAGTCGCAGCACAGATGTTGCTGAAAATGCCGCTTCCCTTTAAAAGTGAATAAAACATGACATTGATACTTCTTTCAGATATATCTTCCCCGACAAAGTGAATAGACACATAGGACAGAAGGACATAAAATACACGGCGGGGGAAAAAAAATCCAAACAAAAGAAAGTGTTGTGTTGCTGACACGCAACAAAGAGAACTTCCAGTGAGCTTCATCGAGTCGCGGCTGTCGAGAGCGGAATACAAACGTGAAGACCGAGACTGTGTTGTGTCGAGTCGGCGCCACACACGCGCTAGCAACAACACATTTGTCAGCAGGCAGCGCCGCGCTCTCTCCCGAGGCCCGTGTTGTCGGGGAAGGTCTGAAGCGGGGACAAATAATCAATCACGCCGCACAACAGCCGCAGGAGAAGCGCAATCGGCCCAGAAATCTTCCCGATGTTTCAAAGCGGCTCATTTTTAGCTTGGAAAACTTTCTATGTGCAAAACTAGCATAGCGTAGCCTTAGCGTCGGTTCACACGGTTTGGCGAGTTTGAGGTCCGAGGCAAGAAAGCAACATTGCAAACACTGACTTGACTGAGGCCAAAAAAAAAAACAAATTTTTTGAAGCCTCTCTGTCACTATTTCATTTTCTCTTCGCCAGAACGCAGCCGGACAAATCCAATTACGCTCCCCAAAAAAAAGCTGTGCCCGCCAGGTCGAAGGAATCTCATCAAATAAATAATTTAAGGCGATGAAAAGAAGCCCGGTGTTAAGAGGCTAGTGCAGCATGGAGATAGCTCGTACACAAACAAATAAATTGAATTTCTCATCATTTCTCACCTTGGGAATGAGCAAGATAGATTTCCCTGTGCTGTAAAAGCTTTGGCGGAACAAATGCGACCGCAAGACTCCGAAAAATGATTTATTTGGCTGAAAACTTTTATTATGATGTAGTACATCCCTAAACAAGCGGCTAACATGAAAACAATATAAGAATTGACTATATCGACGTCATTCTGAATTGTAGTATTGCGCAATATGTCGTTAGCATATTCCACATTTATGCTAATTTTATATGACAAAAAATGTGTGTGTGGTCTAGCTCCATTTATTCATGCTTCTTTCTCTTTTCCATCTTTTCCTTTCATTCTACTCCCTCGTCCTTATATTTGTCTCTCAAACCCTTTGTTTGTTTTGGAGTAGTTAGCATGAAACGCGCGCACATTCGTTAGCGGTACATCCGTCTGCATTAAGGCTCATTATGCGCAACGACAAATCCTTCCAAACATTTTAATTGTGGCTTTTATGCTAATTCATGTCTCATTATTTTTATTCACAGACTCCATTAGAGTCGTTTGCTGTGATTAACTTCTTCTTTGCTTTGCTTTACTTTCTTTTTTTTTCCTCCCCCCCTCCGCAGCCCTTTTAGCTTCGACTCTGGCCGGGGGAAAAAAGAAAACACACACACAAAAACACAAAACGATTTAGTGCTCTAAAGGGCCAGCTTTCATCTCCGCTGGATTAAGGAGCTTTTAGGACCATTTAGAGGGGATGGAGTTTAAAAGTTTAATCGTCAAACATCAAAAACAAAGCAAGGCTGTCAGTGAGAACGCTCATTTTGTGACAGCAAGTTGTAATCGTTTACAAGCTCGGCGATGCGTTTCCTAGTTTTTGACAAAGGAGGCTTTGTTCAGGCTGACAAATGACAAATTAATTAAAAATAATGTTAAATAATAATGTTCACTAAAATCTCGAGATTGTCTTTAATTTTTACACATAGCTTTGAGTCGATGAGGTTCTTCAAAATGTTTTTTTTTTTTTGTTTACAAAAACATGAACGCAAAGTTAAATTGGAGACCAAATTGTCCCGACGCTTTCCGGAACAGCAAACTCGGGGGTACGCCGTGTATAAAATGGAAGTGCTATCTCTTGCGTTATATTGTTCATTTAGAAGATTTTCTGGCATATCAAAAGCCAATTTTCTGCTAATGAATGAGATTCCTTTTTTGTTTGTTTGCAATCTAGCGGCAAACAAATGTTAGCGCTGCAAGTTTTCATCCAAGAGGGTCACACCTGTATCTTTTTCTTATTGAGCTTTTTTCCTTTTTTTTTTAGCTTTAGCTAACAAACGTTTGATGACACAATTTGAGAAAATGTTCTCGTCGCCTGGAAACGAGACGCAACGTGACGAATGAGTGATTTCTCAAAGGGGTTGGCTTTCGTTTTCTTCTCACTCCTGATGGTTCTTCAGTGCTTCAGGATGTTGAATGTCCTAACTTTAGTCAATATTCTTCAAAAAAAAATAGGCTTCGAGCAGTTTATTGCCACTCTCACTGTCAAAGTAAACAAAGACATGTACAATTTGTGTATTTAGCCTCTGCTAGCTTAATGCCAACATACAAAGGCTCACGAGCTAACAACGAGCTAGCATCTATGTAGCCGTTTTGTTATCATTTATGAAATGGATATATGAATAGTATGCAACACAGACAAATCACAATATTCACTGGATATTCTTTATCCTCTGCAAGGAACAATTAGCGCACTGAGGAACTGAGAAGCCGAACGTTTAGCTTTTGCCGAACGCTGCGCTGTGATTGGCCAAATTGGTCCATTGTGGAGACTTACCCAAATTTCTTTTTACGTCTGTGAAACAAACCTGGAGTGGATGCTCTAGTTGTCTTTGTAGCACTCAGACTTTCTTATTCATATCAGAGCTCCGCATCCGTTTGATGTAATTACAGGATGTCAACCGGCTCTTGTACCTGATGGTCATGCAACGAGGCAAATATGGCCGAAATTCGTCTTGCAAAATTATATCCTGTGCCTTGCACTGGTGGAAGAGAGCAATTTGCCCTATTCAATATGCAAAGAAAATGTGAACGGGAAGAAACATAATTTGATATAATGGTAGGTTATAATCATGCTAATGTGTTTTCTTTCCTGAAGCCGTGGAGAAAAGTGGACTCCATTACACAGCGTGTGTTCAAAATTGAAATTTTCACAAGTCTCTCCGTCGATGAGAAGTTTGCGTCGACAACTTTTAGGATAGCTTTGGCTAAAACAGTTTTTTTTGTTTTGAAATGTGTTTTTTTATGAAAATTCCGCAGTGTTATAAAACTTCAGGCTGGCGAGTTGGAGGCGGCAACTAGCAAACAACTGAATCACTGTCTTGTTTTCCCGAGCAACGGCTTTTTTGCCTCAACCTCATCAGTTAGCCAAAGGTTATCCGTCTCCCGCCGAGCCCGGAGTGATGCCTGACAAACGGCAGCTTCGTGGAAAGCCGCAACGGCGGCCCGGAGGATGCCGCAGACCTTTCCCACAACAGCAGGGGGGGGAAAAAAAGAATCAATACTGTCAAAAAAAAAAAAGAGAGGATTGTTTGGGCGGACTGACAGTGAGCAACGATGCCGCGGTTATTACACGTGTGGGGGTATCGAACGCGTGACCTCCCGTTGAAACCCGCTCAACCGCACGATGTCACCTACTGCGCTACGTCAACAGATGAAAAAAAATAAAAAAGATTTTGTAGCAGCCACAGAGGATACATTCTGCTTCTTGCTTTTAGCCGATAGTCAATTTGCCCAGCGGCGAGCGGCTAATTAATAAGCTTGTCGTTCGCTTAATTTAATCGAAAGTTGGGTGAATCTGAACGTAACCTTCTATATTCCTTGATGTCTTCCTTCGAGGCCAAAACCATCTTGTATCTTCCCGTTGGACTCACTTTCAATGAAAAGAAAGCGCTCTCATGAAATTATCATGCTAACCAGCCCGCCTTTAGATGAATGGAAACGTTACTTCTAACGAGGCCTTTTCAAAAAGAGTGCTGTTCGTTCTCGCTCGCCGTCATCCTGCTTGTCCTACGCTGTCACTTCCACTTTTCTGCACTGTCACAAACCTTCTTGTTCAACATTCCGACATCATTACATCTGTCCCATTATCCTCGCGATAGCGAATCAGCCGCTGGAAAGCTTCACGTTCCTCTGGCACAGTTCCATCGCGGACTGATATTTAAATCATGTCTCGGTACCAAACGTTCTGTCTTCTCCCAAATGGCGGAGCAAAGATGTCAGCAAAGAGTTGCCAGACGTCAGCTCGCGAGCTCCCGAGCGTTTGCTGCCAAAGCAGCCGCCGGCTTAAGGCATCCGCTCAAGGCTGTAGAGCGACCAAACAATCCCTGGCGACGCACCCCCCTGGCCCGAGCCCCCGGCCGCATCAAGATGCGTGTCTGTCTGCAGACGTGCCAAGGACTCTTGGAATTCCACGGACACTTCCCTGTGACCTTCAGAAAACACCTGACAGGAGGTCCCTGGAAAGCTCATTTGCTCTACCAGTAAACAACCACTCAAGAAGCAGGAAGGAAGGAAGAAAGGAAAGGAAGGAAGGAATTAGCTTACTCGTTAGCCACACATTGCTAAGCACAATAACTGCTTATAAGATTCACAAATTTAATGAGCAATAAGTTTTTCTAATTAAAATTGAGTCTAATAAAAAAGATACAAGGAGATGTGTTATTTTTACAATAATCGGGGAGGTTAGCATGCTAGTTGACAACTTAGCGGTTAGCAGAGTGACAAAGTAGATTTTGAACCAAAACGCTAAATAGCGGGACAGTTCACCTTGAGAAGTTATAGCGCATTTTAAATCGCATCTTGAAATGTCACCACACGTAAGCCTGAACTTTTTTGCGATTGTGGTGTTTAGTAGCCCAAAAAAATTGTGAAGTAAAACCACCACAAGTGACTTCGCTAACCATTAGTCAAATCCTCGCGGAAATGTGACCGGATTGGTCTTGGCGCTAATGACAGTCATGGCTGACAAATTCACAGCGAGTTCCCTCCCGGCATCTGCGACTTCCTCTTTGGGCGGCAAATTTGTCACGCTTGATTGCTTGGGTAGCACCATTTAGCAGCCATCGCTAGCCTCCCTCCCCGAAAATCCATTTTCAGACACCGTACTGACACATCTTGGAAAATTGCAAGAGAGGTTTCGCGAAGAAGCTTCTCACATGACCTTTTTCTTCTTCTGTGACGGTTTTTTTATGTTTGTCACTGTGCACACATCACAGCGGGAAGTGTAAAGTCAAAGAGAGAGCGAGAGAGCGAGAGAGCTACTCCTATACCTTGTAATCCTAAATCCTTCTGGAAGAGGAAAATAGTCCTTTAAAGGCGACAGCTGCTGTCTGCTTAATATAAAATAAAATAAAAAGAAAGGAAATGGTACGGAAAAATCATGATGGCATGTATAAAAAAATTTAAAAAAAAGTGTGACGCTGCTAAGAGGAAAAACAAAGGCGGGAATGGGCTTTGGGAGTGGAGAGACGGAATCGGAGCGATGGCGACAGCCGTTGATTGTTTTCGCCGCTGAAAAGAATGACAAGCGTTGACACAGAAATGTCATCCGGCATTTTCAACCGGCGGCTTTCTTGAAGCGACAGTCTGACGACTTCAGTTCGGCGAGGAAGCCTTGGGAGGCAAATATATCAAAAGGTTGAACCTAAAATACGATTGTTTTAAGACGGAACAAAAATGCCAAAGAAAAAACATGCTAACGTTGTTGCTAACCGTAAACTATGTTGATGATATTTGTCCTGTCCTTTAGCAAAATTGGCCATTTTCGCGGTGTGGCTTGTACAAAAACAACAAACTCACTTTCTCACTCATACCTCAGTTTGTAATCACTTTTTGATGAACAGTGTAGCGTTATTTCACCACTAAGCTAGCAAAGATGTGCCGACAGTCGTTTGGGATGTGGTCGATTTGCTGTGGCAATTCTGGCTAGCGCCAAATTCTCTCCCGGGATTTATAATAACACACACACACGCACCGCACACACACACGGCCTTTTCCGTCAGCGCTTCCAACCTCGTCCTTATCAATGAGATGCAGCTTCGGTAAACACTGCATATAATTCTGCGGCAATCGTCGTTGCGGCGGTGATAAGCGGATGTTTGCGCCGCCACTCCAACTAACTTTGCGGATTCACCTCGCCGGAGGACGGCAAACGCGATACGTCTCGGCCAGGGGCTTTCCGAAAGCGTTTCTAAGCGCATCAATTAGACGCTGACTTATCCTGGCGTCTCATTTGCATCTGCCGTCGTAAATATCCTTTACCTGGCATGTTTTGGGGGGCCAGGTGGAGACGCTAATGCGCCATTAAAACTTCAGCCGGCTCCCAAGCGGTGATTTCCATTCTGATTGAAACGCTGATGAGACTCTTTAAGATGCAATTCTGTTTAAAGTGATTGACGACCAAGCTATTATTTGCGGGCTGACTGATTGAGGCGGAGCTAACCGCCCGTCATTTTGCTTATGTTTTCATTCTGCCCATTTTTCTTCATCAACAGACAATAGTGGACTAGTGGACAATGTTTGAATCGGTCTAGAAATGTGGATGAAAACTAAAATTAGATTGATGTTTTCGAAATGTTTTATTGAAAAGTTTTCCCGTCATGCTATTTCAATCGTCATTCACGTTCCGCCATACGCCAGACAAAAAAGGACACGTGAAAATACGATATGTCAATCACAATGAGGACATTGTTATTTGTTGTCATTTTCAAGGTTGTCACCGAGACGCGTTTGTAAAATAAGCAGCAGACGAAGGTTAATCGATGTCCCGGGATGAAGTTCTTTCATTTTGCGTCACGTCATATATGATTGATGCACTTTCTCCCTTTGCGCCGACGTCCTCGTTCATCATGGATCACATTTTGTTTCCAGCTTTCATCCATAAAACATCTTTTAGCTGCCTTGCTGTAAGTTTAGTTGTTAAGGTGCGACGCCCAAGATTTGTATGTCAAAACACCATTTTAATTGAAACTAAAAATCCCAGAAAATTGGAATTGGACTGTGAGGTGTTTCACAGATTAATTGCCTTTCCATTCATTTCAATAGGAAAAGATGATTTGAGATACATTTGGAGTTACAAGCGTGGTCACGGAACAAATACTTGATCGCAAGGCACCGCTGGCAAAATTTCTATTCAGTTCCATTTGTATTGCCAGTATTATTCACGCTACTCTATTATTCCGCCTCATCCATTATGTATTATTTAATTTGAGTCGTTTTTGTGGTGCGGCGGTTGCAGGACATGGAGCTCTATTGTGTAAAAAAAAAAAAAAGCCGCCAATGCGTATGTGTGATTCCAAATGAAACATCGAGCAGCTCCGTGCTCGGTGAGCAGGAACACGGCCCGGCCGGCCTCGCGTCCAAACCGCACAGTCGTGTAAATGGAGTCTGCGCTGAGGTCGCCCGCCCGCCCGCTCGCTCGCTATTTCGGGAGCAGACAGGCTGACTCCGAAGGAAATGACAGACTAACGTTCGGGAGACGGACGCTCGCTTTTCAGGCGTCTACGCGGCTGTCCATGTGTGGAGATGAGGGGAAAGAGAAAAAAAAAATGCGGCGGGAACATGAGTGGAAAGTTTACTCGGAGTTCAAACCAAAAGCAATGTCACAGACACCCCAGATTGGACATGTATGAACATTTTTTATATTCATCTGACAGCCAATGTAAAATGGAAGATCTGCCTCCTTTTATTCCGTTTTTTGTTTAATTCACGCTGGAGCGCCCACGTGAGCCATTTTGTCCATTAAAGTCATCATTTGAAGCAATTAAGTACAAAATGCAACGCTCTCTCGACCCACCACGTCTAATTAAACAACCTCCAAGATTTTAAAAGCCATCTTCAACAATGTGGAGGACCTCTGCGACATTTCCAGATTTTCAAAACTAGATTAATTTGTTTTTCCAATTTAGTTCAGTTAACGCGTGCAAATTTATCAGAGACTTTCCGTACCTGCTTGCTTAAAGCTAATGCTTATGCTAAGATTAGCATGGAGAGTATTGTAGTTTTTTACGATCGTACATGATCCTGTAGTCTTGGTAAAGAGCAACTATTTGAATCCTGCTGACCTAACCATAAGTGAGCTCAATTCACTTGGGGTGACAGCCCACAAAAACAACTCGCGAGATCAAACTTTGCTTAGCTCTGAAGGTGGTTTGAAGTCTGCGAGAAAAAAAAAAAACAACACACACAAACACACACAGTTGGTGAGTTAAATCTTTCGAGTTAGAATTCCTCTGACGCTCCGCTCCCATAAATGCTGACAACTCAACCCGCGGGGAAAAATGGAAGCTGATAAAAGGGCAATGGCGTTATAGATAGAATTATTTGCATAAAGAAATGTTTTGCAATTGAAATGACTTTTCTGTTTACGTTAGCCGTCCTGTGCGTTATTCTGCATTCCATTGTGGCGGTGATGGGCTTTTTTTTTTTTTTTTTCAACGGTAACATCCAAACTATTTGGTTTTCAAACGAGGCGATTTGTGATAAATAATCCCAACTCAATAAATTAGCGCTAATGAATGAGTTTGCTTGCGTTTCGCTTTACAAGAATCTCAAATTAGCGCTTATTAAAGCTGAATGAAGCCATTCTTGAAATGTACTTGTATATTTGATTTGATAAACCCCCAAATACTTCACATTTTGAAAGTAAATAAATTACTATTTATTAACACAACTATACCGCAAAAACAATGAAAACTGAAAAAGTATTTATAATTACTAGCTAAGAACAAAGCCATCAACAGCGCCTCTGCTGGCCAGACCAAGTATTACATCCCGGTATGACTTCATCACTTCAAGGCACGCTTCATAGTCAGTCCATCGTACATGATTAATTAATCAATTAGTAGACCTGATGGTCTTTTTTTTACAAGCAGTACGTAAAATTAGAGCTTGATCCTTAAGCCAACGGTCAGGCGGCCATTAAAAGCGTTTTACGCCATCTCCTCAGCGATGATAATTACTTTGCAGGAGCATGAAAGTCGATTCAAAGTAATGTCCTCTTTTTTTAATGAAGTGGGGAATTTTGATTCAACGATTAAGCAATAAAATTATTGATGGATTAACGATTTGAAAATCATTAATGACATCTCTGATATAATATATTTCAGAGACTGGATGAAACAAGGCACGCTAATGTGGTAGAAGAACAAAGAACCAAGCGGAATTGTTTTTCCGCTTCCAAACCAAAATTGATGTAGTGGCCAAAACAATCTACATTTAAAAAAAAATAATAATAAAGCCAAAGATGAATGAAGAAAAACCGAGTAGGATTTGTTTTCAGTCTTTAGGGGAGACTCAAATGTGCAGCGTAAAAAGCCTTTGGCTCCGCCTCTTTAGACATTTTCATCTGGAGTCCGGCCAGAACCACAAACGGGTTTGTATATTAACCTTAAAAGATGTCTTCCATTTCCTCCCATCAATTACACTGTCAACTTATGTTTTTTTATGAGCAAGGAGACAATTGCTTGCTTGGCCCGGCTTATTCCTCATCCTCAACAAGAGGCCATAAAAACTGCCTCTTTTTTTTTTTTTTTTCCTCTCTTCCTCATTTGGACTAACAACCGTCGCCGACGCTCGTCACACGTTCAACAAAGCTGTAAAGTCTCGCCGTCATCTCGGCCCACGGCTCGCCGCGAAGCGTTAAACGCCACCCGCGGGGATTGTAATCCTACCGGTTCTCGCCGCAGTGTATATTATCAGCACACACAACGCGGTTTAAAAAAAAAAAAAATCGCCCGTCAACGACTTGGAAGGACGCCTGGCGGGATGCGGTGGGTTGGCGGAACGGCCGGCGCGCGTCCGCCGAACAAAAACATCAACCCCCAATTACGCTGCTAATTTGAGGCGTGTACTTGAAAGGTGTATTTATGTACACGCACACGCTCGAAGCCCGCAACATTAGCCAGCTAGCACCGTCCGCCGACATCTGACGTGAAACCGAGCCGCTAATATTGCTATTTTGTCAGAGTTCCTAAAAGGTTGCAAACGGTATTTCCTGTCGTAAAGACAAAAAATTTGGATGGCCAGATTTGATTTTTTACTCCTTCATGGTCTCTGCAGGAACTTGGAAAGCTTCGTCTGAGCCAGATGTTTAGTAGTCTGGAGAGCCTCGGCGGAGGGCGCGACCTTTGCCTGCTAAATTTGGATTTTCGCAGCATGCATTAGCTCCTCCGAGGTGGTGCTGACCTCAAGCGGTGACTTTTGTTTTCTTTTTCGAACACCAATCAGGAGGGAATCGAGCCGGCTAAGCCGGCCTGTCACGTATCAAACTCGAGGTCATCGGCTCTTTTCGCATGAAGTTGCCGTCAACAGGCCTCTTGGCGTTCCACACGAGCGAGGCAGGATGTTGTCAGCGCACGTTTTTATTTCTTCAATCCATCCATCCATCCATCCATTTTCTGAACCGCTTAGTCCCCACGGGGGTCGCGGGCGTGCTGGAGCCTATCCCAGCCGTCATCGGGCAGTAGGCGGGGGACACCCTGAACTGGTTGCCAGCCAATCGCAGGGCACACAGAGACAGACAACCAATCGCACTCACACTCACACCTAGGGACAATTTGGAGTGATCAATCGGCCTACCAAGCATGTTTTTGGAATGTGGGAGGAAACCGGAGTGCCCGGAGAAAACCCACGCGGGCCCGGGGAGAACATGCAAACTCCACACAGGGAGGGCCGGAGGTGGAATCGAACCCGCACCCTCCTAACTGTGAGGCGGACGTGCTACCCAGTGCGCTACCGAGCCGCCAAGCCGCCGAGCTATTTCTTCAATGATAAATAAAATTTCAAAATCTGCAATACAGCAGAGGCGCAAAAGATGAACGGTAATATTGCAGGGCTTCACTCTGTCGATGCATTGTCAGCACTTTCTTGACCATCTAACGCAATTCTGTCTTTAAGGTGAAATTCCTCTGTTTGTTTGTTTTTGCAAAATTGCCCACCCCCCCTACAAAGCCTCCCCAGGTGTGGTAGACAAGGACATGTGGCTGCGCAAAATCCAACCACTTTGCCTTCAATAAAGAGCGAAAGACGGATGAGAGTGCTTTCATGCAGTCAGCAAATCATTTGGCCGGAGATTGATGTTCTCTCGTCTGCGGGCGCGTGGGTGTGTGTGCTCGCGTGTGTGTGCACGGTCTGCAGGCACTCACAAACTGACCATTTTTTTTTTGGCACTCATTTATTGTGTGTTGCTGTTGAGTTTACAGCTGCATCTAGCAATTATCCACATAATTGTTTCATCTGTCCATTCATTGATGAATTGGATCAGAAAATGACATCATTTCCATCCTTTTGATGAAATTGTCCAAACGTGAATTAGTTAGTTTGGTCTGTCGTAAATTGATTCGTAAAATAATTAATTTGATCATCTCAAGGCACCTCTGTAAAACCATAAAAAGGATATTTATTTAAATTTCCACATTTTGATTTTTTTTTTTTTTTAACAGTGAGGATTTGGCAACGTAATAAGGTAAAAGGGTCAAATAAATACAAATATTGATTAAAACACAGCTTGTGTGTTTTAAATGAGTGTTTGTATGTCCTACCCTGACATTGTAATTAAACAGATGAAGTTTCTTTTTTTTTTAGATTGCTTTCCGCAGGTACTCGCATCGCAGGTAATTGCTGTACAAAAAAAAAAGGTCAAAAATCTTCCTTTGTCTCCAATTTATTGTAAGGACGTTAGAAAAGACGGCAGAGTGCTTTTGAGTGATTTAAGTTGCCCTTTAGCGAGCTTTAGCAGGTCCCAGTGGATCCACAAGGGCACTTTTAGGATTATATTTATTCAAAGTATTTGTGAGTGCAATGATTTTTTTCTCATAGTTCCTCTTAATCTGCCCCATTTAAAAAAAAAAGAAAATATCACATTCTAATTTTATACTTTGGGAAAAAATGATGATTTTACTGTTACTGTTATGTAAAGTTGATAACGGTACGAACAGTGATTTAAGTATTGATCGATCCGTCCGTCCACCGGGGTAGTAAAAGGTAGAAATGAGAAATTCCAGTAAAACGTTATCGCTGTTAGAGGAAGACTCACCGCTTCTCCGCATCTCGGCTTTTCTTCTGCCAGCTTCTCTCGTCAGCTCTGCCATCACGCTAATTAAACACGACTCACATCAATACTTCAAGTTGGGAGGATACACACAACCGCCGTTAGCATGACCGAGGCTATTCCGCCTGGCAAAAGTATGCGTGCGAGTCGTGTTAAGAATTTAACGATTGTATAAAA
Organism: Syngnathus scovelli; assembly: GCF_024217435.2. Lineage (NCBI taxonomy): Eukaryota > Metazoa > Chordata > Actinopteri > Syngnathiformes > Syngnathidae > Syngnathus > Syngnathus scovelli. The sequence goes on along the minus strand of NC_090851.1, from coordinate 1,440,889 downwards.
ACTTGCATTTTTTTTATGTTTCAAAACCTGGAATTTTGAATAGGGACATGTAGAGTTAGGAATATGAATTAAAAACAAATAAATAAAAATACATAAATAAATAAATGTGAAGGATATATGTTGCACCGGTGAGTTAAAAATGGGAAAAACTACTCAGGCATTGTCTCTGCGAAATACGAGTAAAAGAGCTTCCCCATCTCAATTAAGCTGTCAATTTAGCCGGCACGCTGTCAATTTAGCTAGCACGCTCCAAAGATTACTACTGCAAGGTCACCAGATGGCGGACACTCACAAGGGCTTCAGACTACTGCAAGCTTAAAAGGAGAATATTTGTAAATATTTGACTGGTTTTATTTCTTACATAAGCTGATGATTTAATCAAAACGCAATTAGTGTCAAGCGAGTCGTGTTGGGGTTTTAGTGACCCCTACAGGTGAAAATGCAGCCAGCTTTGGACTGAATAATTTTGCTTTCTTGTATTGTATTGAATTAAGTTCTTATTTTACAAATGTACAGTCGCAAGAGAGAAAAAAAATACACATTTTTGAGAAATCAAAATTTAGTCATTTGACTATTTGGCTAGAAATTAGCAACTGCTAGCTAACTAGCGAACTAAGCACGCTAAAGAAGCTAGCATTACCCAACAGAAACGACACTAAACTGCAGTATTGTTCCGATCATCAGCATTATTGATATTTTAAAGAGGAAAATTTTCGTGTATACATGTGATTTAGCGTGTTACTTGTTATGCCAAAGTTGCTCGAACATAAAAAGTCAAGTGAAGCACCGTAAATAAGACGGAGTGGGGAAAACCCTGATATCCCCGCTCCCCACCCAGGCTTGGGAGACTCAGATAAAGCCAGTGAAAAGGCTTTGTGTCAAGCTCCATTAATCCACGCCGGTGCTTAAGAGATGCTCGTTAAATCGTGGCTATGTGTGTGTGAGCGGTGAACTAGCTTAGTGCTGATGTTGCACCTCGGCTTCTTTTTTTTTTTTTTTATAATCTCCACAAGTTTAGCAACCAAATTCCCTCCCATGGGCTAAATGACGACACGTGGAATGCTCAATGAGAATTTCAAATACAGTAAAATCACATTTAAAATGCCTTTTTGCTCCTAATTTTTTTTCCTAATCTCTCAGACCATTATAGATTTTTTCTCATGTTTTCTGCGCATAAATATAACGTATTAAATTAATCAAACGGCACTCGTTTAATTCCACGCCGGAATGCAATTATTTGCATACGAGCAAATAAAAGATCCCATTTGTCATATGTCTCCTTATAGCTAAATTTCAAATGACGTTATTCCTGTACGTGATTAATTAAACCCATCAAAGCAGGTATCAGAACCTGGCAACGGGAAATTCTTCCAAAACAAATCTAGCAGCCGATGGTAATGCCTCAAGGCCCTTTTTCGATCAAGCTCGCAAAACGTTTCTGACAGAAGAGAGGGAAATAAAAATAAAAAGGCCCTCCGACCCAAGCTGTCTCAGGGCGGGTGGCCATCTGCCACTTAGATGGAGAGTAGATAAAAAAAAAAAAAAGAAGTCTCACTTTTAAGTCATTAGAGGTTGTTTAGACTTTGAAGCACTGACGTATGCCACAAATATTTCACTAGGTTGACATGCAAAAAAATCCCAAATTGTTTGCAATATACAATTTGTATTTTGAATATGTGTTACTGATTCGAAAATGTGATGAAAAGGCTTAAAAGACGGTTTGTGAAATGATGACATACGGTGCATGAAATTGAAAAGCAAGTTCCCCACGCGCAAAACACAAAGCCTGACGAAGCAAAAACATAAATTGCTTATAAATCTATCGAAAATCCTCTCCGAGTTGCTATTTCCACACATGGGATCAAGTTTTAAACGCCATTTTTCACAGCACATTCAAGTCACCAGTGAATAGCAACTGTCCATCTTTGTCTGTCAGTGAAAAGCATTTACATGTCTTATAACTCCAAGCGCCGCCATGAATAATTCATGGATTCCCACAATAATAAAAAAACAAAATGCACAATATACTAGCTCGCAGAATGCCGTATTGTATGGAAAAGTAATACCGTTCGATTAAAAATGACAATACAGGTATTCATGCTGTCTTCCTTATCATTGCTAAAAAAAAAAAATGGCCGCCAGCCAGCTGATAAAACAAAACGCTCAAAGTGTGTGTGCGATAAGAAGTGATAGTTTAGCTCAGCGGGAGTTAGCATGCTAAAAGCTAATCAGGGCTTCCAGCCTGGTTGACCCAGGCTGTCAGAAAATTAGCCCACCTCGAGAAGGAAGCGACCGTAGAAATCAAAAGGAAACATTAGCTTCCTTCTTCCAGTTATTCTTTTCCACCTAGCTAAAACGAAAAGCCTAGCATCGAAGGAGAATAGACTTCTATTAATAATTTCAAGATGTCATAGAATATCCGTTTGTGATTTATATTATCTGTCTACATGTGTTGCTTCAGCTTTTGTGTTCAAATATCAATTCCTTAAAAACGGTGACTATCAACGCGAACCGTTAGCATGCTAATAGTACTTTCCATTCCATGAGCGTTAAATGTGAGGCAAATTCACGCAAGCCACCTGGCTGCCGACACATATTTGCGCGCGTCACTCAAGGGCGTCGTCGAGTGGAGAGCTCCAAATTGCCGGCGATCTAATTACGGATGTTTCGCTCGCCGCGAGTCACGCGGGCGAGGCCGCCTCGGGCCCGTGGCTGCGCGTAATGGCCTGTGAAAGTGGCGCAAGGGCACGTAGCCTTTATGCGTGCACTTTCCATCAAGAGAAAAAACAAAACAGAACTCTCGGTGTGAGTGGACACACTTGAAAGGTTTATGCGATGGTAATGTTCTTGTTTATGAGATGAAATGCGCCGGAATCAATCGGGCTGGGAGATACGATTGGTGCCGTTCCGAAGCCTCTGAGCAAACAGCGGCGGAAGGCCAAAACGGGAAGCCAGGAATTTCACGACATAGCTGCGTTAGCATTCGGTTTGTGGACTCTGTGATTGTTTTAAATGCACGAGCTGTAATTCTTTTTAATATTTACTTTGATAGTAAATGCTTATAGTTTCTTTTATGATGAATTATTTAATTGTCAATGGCTTTTTATGAAGTAGCTTTATTGGAAAAAAAATGGAGGAATAAACATTTTCTAAAAAAAAAAAAATGTGGGGGGGATGTATTTTATTTTGAAAAAAAAAGATTTTCAATTTTTTTTAATTGCCCTATTCTTTCCAATAATATACATTATGACAATTTTAAAAAACTTATTATTAGCTGATTATGGTTTATATAAATTTCAGTAAACATGAATCTGCGTAAATCAAACCAAATAGTCGTGCAGTTTTATTTTCTCAACTTCAGTCTTAAACTACACAATATGAAATTTTCTTTTACAGCGTGGCCCGAATCCTACTTCTTTTCCAAACCGAACAATCTGGCATTTTGCCGAGAAAGTTTACACGCCTGCTTGCCTTCCAGACGCGAGATAACGCAGACTTGTTGCTTCTCCGCAGCTGGATGACGGAAGCGTCGGCAGGAAGCCCCCAGACAAGCAATAATTTAACTTTAATCTGAGCTCTGCAGGTGGACGGCGAACAAGTGAACACATTTACTCCCCTAAATCTAATGTTATCACACGCACATTCACCAACACGCACACAAACACAAAGAGGGATCGCCGAGAGACGTTACAAGCGGAATTACACCCATTGCCAAAGAGGTCACCCTTGATAAGGAGCGAATTGCTCGGAAATTGTGTTTACGCGCTGGGAGCGAGTCGCAGATGGGAATCGATGGCCAAATGAAAAAAAACTAAATAAAATGGCGGAATGGCAGATTTCACTCAAACAAAATGATGAATTGAAGTCACAATATACAAACCGAGGAGATGCTTCAGATTCACTTATTCGCTGTCAAAAAAAATTACATTTGTTTTCAAAATAGCAATTCATTCTTGGAAAACCCGTTAAAAAAAAAAATCCAGACTGAAGAGATTTGGCACGAAGCTAACGAGCAGATCCGTGGAGTTAATATTTCCGTAGCTCTATCCAATATGAGTGTATCCTCTTTTGATTAAAACTTTCCCCTAATGGATGTTTTGATTTTGCCGTTTCTTCGGGGGGAACCGAGCGGCTCGCAGCGGCGCAATCGTGCGTCTGCCTTTCCCCGAAGAGATTTTCAGCTCCTTTGAGCTCATTGTTTTTCATTTTCCGGGGCCGCGACTTGGCTTCACTCGGCGTGCGCTCTCATCAGCATAACGCTTTTGCGCTCGAATTTCCCAGCGGAGGTCTGGAAAGCGGGGCTCATTTATTTGCCTTTCGCACTCCTTCCGATAAATGCTAGCTGCTGATAAGGGACCGTTAGCTTTGACAATGCTACGCTAAAAACACAGTTGGGTACCAACCACATCAGTAATCATCATCTATCAGAAATAAATAATAACATTTGATCCAAAAGATGCATTTTATAGTATCCACTTCCAATAAATCATCTTGACATTTCCTTTTCTGAAAACTAGCAGACACGTTAGCGGCGCTAGCTAAGGGAGGCACGTCTCTTTGCCCTTCACTAATGTCCGTCCGCCAGTCAACAGCTGTTGACACGCTTTCTCAATTATACGGCAGCGCGCTTCAGCATCACGTCGAACGAGATGAACGATCGGCGTAATTTGCGTCTTGGGCCGAGGCATCCATCACGCGCAGGGAGGGAACGTCGCCTTAGCCAAGAGGAACATTGACGTGAACACTTTAGTGCACACCTTGCTTGTCAGTGGACACTTCATTACATGACGACAAGCTTGCGTGCGGCGACATTTTATGGAGTCGGATGGCTCTCTCGATAAGTCGGTTAGCCAAAATATGCTGTGGTCAGTTCGCCGGTCGCCAAGTTCGGCCATTAGCAAGTGAGAGGTTCTAAAGTTGTACGGTTTCTTCATTCAGTCGCTTTGTTTAGTTCATCAATTTGCCCGAAGTTCAGCCAACCAAATTCTCGCCGTCGAGTCTTTACAATCTTCGACCGCGGATGATTTGCTGTATAATGTGGAACCGATTTTTTTTCCAAACAAATAGCTTCAGGAAATGCTCTGTTGTGAACCGCCGCAACGTCTCGCATGCGCCTGGATCGTTCAAGAACTTATCGCTTCATTTGCCGCGCCTCCTATTTGCGGATCTACAACCCCGAGGTTGATTTTCTTTCTTGCCTTTTCAGGCGTTTCTCATTCCTGAGCAAGCGTTCAACACCTCCGCATTCATTAGCCCGGCCCAACTTGAATTTGTCACCTGTTTTGCTTTACATCGCCGAGTGGATTCCCTCGCGCCACTTCTCCAGGGAAATCAACCTGACTGAGTCACGAACATACCGTTCGACAGGTCGTGTCATCCCAGGCGTGAAAACGCTCAGTCAGGTGAGCACAAGGACGACATAACAAAGGGATTTTTATTTTTTCTTAACACGGGAGTGTTACGCAAGGATATGCGGGGAATGCAGAGCATTACTTTGAGTCGTCTTAAATCCCACGGCAGTCAGCTTTACGAGCGCTCCGTCGAGAGGATTACTTCACAAAATGTCAGACTTACTTTCCTCCGAAGCGCTGATGATCACGTTGCAGCTCAGCCGCTCAAGAAAAAAAAAAGTCTAAGTGTACTTTAAAAGCGGTGAAGTCGCAACAGTTGTTGAAAGTCTCACGACCAAACTCAGCATGATTAAACCAAACTATTTGCTCGCGTCGTTCGTTCGTTCGTTCGTTCGTTCATCCCAACCTCTACTTCCCCATTAACTAATTTCAACGCCACATAGCAAACAAACAGACTGGTGGTATGTATTTACTCAAACGCAGATGGGGGCAGGCATCCGTTCGGTCAACAACATTAAGCGCATTCGAGATTTTCTGGAAAGATTCAGCCGAGCTCGGCGGTGCGACAGGGAGCGCAACGGAGGGCGCAAGCCATCATTTTCATCACTCCGCCGACGCACTTTTTTATCGCCGCTGTGTATATGCTAATAAACGAAGAGTTACGGCGCAGTAAAAAAAAAAAAATGGCGGGTAAACAAGCAACCCGGGCAAAAATACGGCGCGAGTCAACCTTGAGGAGAGGCAGGCGCTGGAGCAGCGCGGCCGTTAACAGTCGTGACATTAATTAACACGACGCCGCCAATCATGTCGCCCATCTGTTTTGATCGCGCACGCCGTCGGGGGGGGGGAGACTCACTCGCTCGTGCGACAAAGATGCTCGAATTTTGATGACGCCTGCTTTTAGCACGGAAGCAAGTGCAAGTTCCTGCTGGGTAACAAACTGACAAACATTTGGTTCTTTTTCAAATTCATGCAACTAGTCATTAAATATTTTCCTTCTTCATCCGGCGGCTGCGAGTGCCTCGCATCGTAATTGTCCGTGACGCGATTGGCCGCTCGGTGGCCCCCGCGGGCGTCCTTTGGGCAAGGTCCCGACAGGTTACCGCAACTACGGACGTGGTGGGAATATTCACAAGCGACGCCGGCGGCCTTCCATTGATTTGTCCGCGATGGCTCAGGACGAACGGTCGCCTCAAACGACCATGAGTCTGGCTTCAAAGTCGCCGTTATCAATCTGACTCTCGTTTAACGTGTAAACGCATGACCAAGGGCATACACAGAAGAGTATAAACAAAAAAGAAAAGAAAGGACAGTGCACACAAATCCTTGGAGAGAGTCTCGGCCAGCTCACATTTAAAATTAGAACTTCTATAAAAAAAAAAAAATATATATATATATGTAATGACAAACACTCACCAGTTGATGGCGACGTATCCTTGGCCACTGTCAGTAAGCCGGTTGGGTAGTCAGTAATTAATCAGGAATGCCTGCTTCCAGGCATTAATCGGCGATGGATTTTTTGATCAATCGGCCGAGTGATTGGTTTGACAAACTTTCGAGCCTCGGCAGAGGTCTCTACCCTCCGTCTCGCTCGCTCTTTCCGTCTGTCCCTCTCGAGAGCTCTCGTATTGTTTACAACCACATTAACTGGATTTCTTCTTTCCCCAAATTTGCCAAAATTGACGATGAACAACAAGGAACATTAATCGTCTCGGCTTTGGACTTTAATTAGGGTCTAATTATTTTCCAACTGTTCTTTGAGCCGGGTCGATTAGCCGGCGCGCGAGGAATCCTCAAACGGCCATTTTTGCTCATTTGCTTTTTTTACGAGGCAACCGCCGACCGCCGGGTGAGGAGGGGGTGGGGGGGGGTGGGGGGGGGGAGAGGCTTGCCTTGTTGTTCATCTCACTTCTGACAAGCGGGATGCCTCTTTGTGTTTGCATTATCACATGCTGTGTTTGGGAGTAGCAACAGGAATTGGAAAACGCTAGCTGGGACTATTTTGTTTTACAAACTATATGTATGACCACAAGGACTCATCTGGGTTATGCAAATAGCTTTGAGCACCTTGTGTTATGCTAGTCCTAAACGCTGATCATGCGCTCGTCTGTCTACCTACTTGTTTGTGTCGGCGCAGTTTTGGACCAGATGGCTGTCGGTGATCATGATGATGACGACGCTGATGATGATGATGAAGATGATGATGAGCAGCAGTGGCAGCAGCGGCAGCGTGTCAGTGTCACTGGGATTCAAGTGTCCTGCATTATGGATGGAAAAAGCAGTTTAAAAATACACTGAAGCCTTTTTCAATTATTCACGCTTTTCTCATCAAGGCTTTTTGATGGCAGCAAGTCAACAATATTAGCTTGTTACGGGGGGAGAAGTGGTTCTGTCTGTGTCATGCGGATGAAAACAACAAACCAAGCCGCCATGCAATGTCACAATCCGGCAAAATTCTGAACGGTTCCCTCAAAGACCCATTGAATGAAATAGGCAGCTCGCAAAAGATTTAATTTAACCGGCAACTCACAAAAGATTTCATTTAATTCATTAATTGATTTTAATAGGTGAATTTAACACCTGATTAGTGGACGGCCTCAGAGACTAAAACGATTTGTACACAAGCAATTAAAAAGTCCATTTCATAGAATATGTTGCCTTTAAACCACGAATGTGTCTTAATAAGGGCAGTCTGTGTGTTGCATTTAAAATGACTTACTGCCATTAAGGATTTAGATGACTTTGTAAAAAAAAAAAAAAAAAAAAGGAAGCAAGTCTTCCTACTCTATCTTGCACTTAAAACGCCACATTGGCAAATGTGTGCACACTGCCACCTAGTGGTAGCCTGCGCAACTACAATTTGTTCAGGAGTCATCGTGCTGGGGAGTGTCTGCTTCACAGTTTGATTCCTCACGCCCCATAAAAATGAATTAAAGTTGAATTCAACACCCTAAATCATTAAATTTTGGTGAACGTGTCCTGTAATTGATTGAGAAAATGGATGAATGTGTCATTGCAACAAAGTAGCTTTATACAATATTGACTTCTCTCACTAAAATTCAGCTCCATCTCATGAGAAAGACTTTTATTAGCCCTTCCTAATAACATTATTCAAGTGTATTATTAACATTGCTATTAGCCTGGCTCACCTCTCCTTCTACGTGAGAATCATGTGAAAATGTGAGTCAGTATTTGCGTAAAATAATTGAACCCATTAACGGGTGACAAAATGCGAGCTAATTACCGTAATGAGCTTTGTAGGAACTTAATTAGTAACACCCCCGGCGGGGATCGCTGTAGATTATTAACATTATTCTCTGCTGTATCGAGAACTTTCTTCACGTCACTTTTGTTTTGTTGAAATCAAAATTAGCTCTTAGATTGTAACATGGAGGTCAACCTTGATGGTTTTCACGGCGGAGTGGAGCTCACTATTGCTCTGCTTCACGGAGCTTTACCTCGGCAAATGGAGCGTGGTGCATGCCGTCATTGTGGAGGACGAGTTGCCCTGCTGCTTATTGGAAGAAAGGAGCTTACAGAAGAGGATTTACACCTGTGATGTGCTGTTGTAAATCCTATTTTGACATTTGACATGAACAAAAAAAAAAGACGGGATCATCAACTGTACTGAAATATTTCAAAGCGAGTTTGATGTATGTTTAATTATTAGAGAGAGAGATAATCAACCATGGTTGAGATTCTCATTGAAAGATTGGAAATGTGAGGATTTATAAGGCAGACAAAACAGGGTCATTGGTGGCATGAAATAGATTGTATTTTTTTTAACAAACTTGTCTGCTACAAAAAAAGAATTGTTGTTTATTCTACCGGTCTATATACCAATTTATCCAGGCAATGTGGAGGGAGAAAAAGATAAATTATATTGACTATACATTATACTTAATAATAACAAACATAGATAAAGTGATAATGGCAACACAGCAAGTTATCCTAACTTACTATTGTATTACTATAAATTGCAATTTTGACGCTTAAAAAAAAAAAAAAGTTAATATCGAAATTGACTGTGCCTCCGCGGCCGCCGTAGTTGTTGTCATACTTCCGTTTCCGCCTACGTATTCGTACTAGCTTGCTACTTTGCTAATTTTCTCATTTCTTACGCGATGGCTGAATATTCCCGTGTTAAATCGACCAAATTGGTTCTGAAGGGACAAAATAAGTAAGTCAAGAAATCGCTGGTGAAGAATAGAGCGAGCTGGCTCAAAGTTACGAATTCGAAATGGCTTTAGCGATTTGTGCTAATTGCTAACAGGGTTAAAGTTGGAGCCAGTAGGATAAACAATATTTAGCATGTTTTACATGTTACTGGAAATCCTCTGAACATTCAGTGAGCATGCTAAAACGTGACCCTGATGACAAATTGAATTTGATGCATTCAGCATTGATAATTAGAGATGCACGATTAAATTCGACTTAGTCTTGGTTAATTTTTAGGACGGCTATGATTTTTTTTTTCTTGTTTTGTGATCAACACGAAGTGAGAGTTGCAATTTCCAATTTCTTTTCACAGGAAAAAGAAGAAGGACAAAAGTAAGAAGCGAAAGGCAGAAGATGACGAATCCAAACTAGATGTTGTCGGTCTGTGCGAGTTCTACTTGTTTATTATTCCTCAGTATTGATGTGTCGCATACAATCGTATTTCAATAACGGTAAATTCCCTGTCAACAGGCAATTGGTGGGCCGTCCGCCATTTTGGCGACATCGTGGGTACGGTGGCCATCGAGATGCATAACAATTCGTACATCCATGCGTTGGACACGGGGCTTTTCACGGTTGGCGCACCGCACCCAGGTGAGACCGCAGTTTTGGTTGTTGAGTCGACGCACAAACTGATTCGGAGATAGAGCCTCATTTGGTTTTGTTTCAGAGGACGAAGGACCGGACCCCCCTGAACAGTTCACTGCGGTCAAACTCTCCGATAACAGGTGCCGCAAATCTCGCAAAGCTACTCTGACGGATGATAAACGAAATCCTCATTCTTTGTCGTTGGCTGGTTCAAGGATAGCCTTGAAGTCGGGCTACGGGAAGTACGTGGGCCTCAACGCGGACAACCTGGTGGTGGGCCGAGCCGATGCCATCGGATCCCGGGAACAGTGGGAGCCTGTTTTTCAAGAGGTAGCTAACAACAACAAACTGGCTAAGTGTAGCTTAGCCTTGCGAGAGCTGCCGTCAACATAAAACGGTTTCGATTCCTTTTGGATCAGGGCAGGACGGCGCTCCTGGCCGCCAACAGCTGCTTTATCTCGTACAGCGAGAGCGGCGACATCGAGGCCACCAGCAAGACGGCGGGCGACGGCGAGATGCTGAAGGTGAGGCACGATCATTGTCCTTCCATCGCAACCCTCACGAGAGCCGACAATGTAACGAGCGTCTGCGCGATTGCAGATCCGTTCGTGCGCGGAGCGAGACGCCAAACCGAAAGATGACATCGCCGACGAGGACAGAGGCAACGTCAAGTCCTGCGAGCTCAGTTACGTGTAAGTGAAGTGGACATTCACTAAGTGTGTTTTTATAGTTTGGTTTTACAAGCGCTGTTTCAGGTCCAACTGTATCCCGCTCCAAATTCCTCTTTTACTTGCTGGTCAGTTGACTCGACACGGCCTCTTAATTTGCGTCCAAGACTTGGATTCACTTTTGTGCATGTCAGCAACTTTCGCCTTCTGCTCATTACTTTGCTTCACTGTTACGTCCACACAAACACTTTGCAGATACATTTCATTCCAAGCTGATAGCATTTTTTTTTTTTACATGTAAATCTGATTTGACAGGAAGAAGTTTCAAAGTTTCCAGGACCGCCGCCTGCGGTTGAACGAGGAGGAGCCGTCCTTATTGAAGAAAGCCAGAGTAGACGGGAAGTTTCACGAGGCTTTGCTCGACAGGTACCACCCGAACAAACACAAACGTCGCTTTATTCACTTGTATTTATGATGCGTGTCATGATAATGGCATATCTTTATCATTACAGGAGGAGCAAAATGAAAGCGGATCGATACTGCAAGTGAACTGTTTTATTTTGTTGTTGTTGTTTTTTTTCCCAATAAATGTTTTCATTTGTGTATCGTTCATAATTTAGAAGCATTAAAAAGTATCTACTGCAAATATATCTCTTTTAAAGGAATGGCTTTTTCATAGATCACATTTTGATCAAAGGTGTGTGCGTGTGTACAGGTTTGAATAATCATAATTAAATTCAGGTTATTTTAATCGCCTACACTCATCTTGTCAAACTTGTTTCATGCTTGGATTACTAACTGTATTTAGAGGGAGATGCAAGTTTTAATTAATACGTATCTATCTATACCTATCTGTTCCTGTCGCCAAAACAATGTAGGATTTTTGTCACCACTATTTAAACCAATGATAACGATTAACCAGTGTGGGAGTGTTTTAGTGTTTTAGTCACATGTCGCAACCGAAAACAAAGCAACTTCGCCAAACACTTCCGCATGGAAGAACCCATTGAAGGGGTGTTTTTTTTTATATCTACTCCATTTTACTCAAAAAATACCAGTTGTATTTATAGACTAATAGATTTCAACATGTATGTATTCATGTCAAAAATAAATACAACCGCCTTTCCCCGTCACTTTGAGTAACAAAACATTAATTAACATTTATAGACTTCCGAGTTTCCCCCGCCCCACGATGGAACATAAGTCGGCTTTGCATGACAAGGAAAACCGTAGCAGTCATCTCGAGTCATTTCAAAACATTGTGTATTCGGCAAAATGGCTCGCTATCTTTTGGTTATTTTAGCTGCTTTAAGCGCAGTCACGTCGTCACAGTTTGTACCGCCGGTAAGTTACATTGTCTCATTGAGGGCGTGTGAAGAATGATCTTGTCATTCCGCGTTTGTATTTATTATTTGCAGTATACAGAAGACTGTCGAACGGGAATGTATCCGCCGAGTGGGCCGACGTAAGTCAAATTAGCATGCTAATGTTTTTGTCTTGTGTTTTGTGGTTGGGCCATGGTGCGTTCAAGTCCACCTCGTTGTGCACAGTTTCAAATTTGCTCTCATTTTTATGCAAACTAGAAATGGAAAATGTAATCAAAATGGGATTGAATAAACAATTTAGAGTATTCTAAGGCTACCAGAAGTTAATGTTTTGGTATTGAGTCAACACAAAATGATTTGAAGAGAGAGAGCAAGAGAAATTACAGTGTGAGTGTTCATTTCAGACTGCACCTGAAGGCATTTTGGACATCTTTAATTTAGCAATAAATCACTTGGATCAAAAAAATATATAGCAGAAAAATCATTTCATGTCAAAGTACACAATGAATTATTTATTGTGAATTATTCAAATATTAAAAACTGATGACGTTAAATCCCAATTGAAATGTAGGTTTCGAGGCGCTGTGAGCTGGTACACTGTGGACTTGGACTTGCCGCCACAGGACAGATGGACAGCTATGATCACCGACAAAAAGGCGGAGGTGTATATCTTCATCACTATTATTATGATTATTATTATTTTTGTCTGTCTCACATTTCTCATTGTGATTTGCATGCAAGTTGGTGAGCATGATTGAGGCCGTGCGAGACTTGGCCAACGCTTTTGTTCCCGACGGGAAGCTCATCGAGCTGATGGACCTCACTCTCGTGAGTCACTTATCTTTTTTTTTTAATGATTTCTTTTATTATATTAATCCGTTTTTGTATCGCGCTGCAGCCTTTGGTTGCCGACACGCTCCCGTACCCGTTTGGTGACGAAATGAAAGGAATAGCAGCCGCGTCGGGAGTTCCTCTCGGTAAGCGCTCACTCCCGGGTCACTTCATTAGGTACACTAATCAGGCCTCTTATTTATTTCCGCCATTTTTTTTTTAATTATTAATTTTTGTAGGTGAGATCGTCCTGTTTAACATCTTCTATGAGGTGTTTACCGTGTGCACCTCAGTGGTTGCGGAGGACCCAAAAGGTCAGTCTGCTCCTAAATCAGACTTCTGTATATTTACAAAAATATATAAATCAATCAGCCAAATTATTTTTTGTTTTGATAGGAAACCTCTTGCATGGTCGGAACCTGGATTTTGGTTTGTTTATGGGGTAAGTTGCCATTTTACATTTGAGACAAATCAATGATTGTGCAATGATGGAGTAATGTGTGTGTGTCAGATGGGACGTGAAGAACAAGTCTTGGGTCATGAGTGAGCAGCTAAAATCTATCGTGGTCAACGTGGACTTCAAGAGGAACAACCGCACCGTTTTCAAATCGACCAACTTTGCCGGTTACGTGGGCATGCTGACTGGCATCAAGCCTGTAAATTCATCGACACGCCGACTTTTGATATCAACTGTATCGATCTGATCATATGTCGTCTCCTTTCTCAGAAAACGTTCACCCTCACCATGAATGAACGCTTCAGTCTGGATGGAGGATATATCGGTCAGTCACTTTTCTCGTAGGAGTCGAATTATTTTCGGAGAATTTGTTTTCATTTTGCACGATTTTGACACAAACGCTCTGTTCTCGAGTCGAGTAGGCATCCTGGAGTGGATCCTTGGAAAGCGAGACGGTTTCTGGATGAGCTTCCTTACTCGTTCTGTACTGGAAAACGCAACCAGGTATTTTAAGTTTTTTTTTCATCTGGAAGAATTAAGCTGAAGCTAGTTTTACTTGGCAATTTTGTAGACACGTCTATCATCAGTCGATCTAGAAAAAGTCTCAACACAAACTAGTTTGAAGTGAAATTTTAGGACTATTTTAGCCATTTTCAAAGATGACTGTTGTGTTATTTTCTCTGATTGTGATGTAGCTACGAGCAAGCCAAGTTTCAGTTGGCTCAGACGAAGCTTCTGGCTCCCGCCTACTTCATCCTGGGAGGAAACAGCACGGGGCAAGGTTGCATCATCACCAGATCCAGACTGACCAGTCTGGATGTCCTCGAGTAAGAGTCACGCCATCTTTCAGAAATGACTTGCTTGCATTTGGTTATGACTTTTGATATTCTATATATTTTTTGAGGGGAAAATTACAACTTAATTCTTGACAAATGCTACTTTATTTATGGAAGATTTGCACTTTTTTTGTATTATTTACATTTTCCTCCTGAAAATGTCTTGAATTTCTAACTGAAAATGTCCAACTTAACTCTTGAAGACAAGCCCCCTTTATACGTGTTAAATAATGACTTGAAGCGCCCCGATGTTAATTTTTATTTAGTGTCGAAACCGAGAAATATGTCGAAAGAAAGAAAGAAAGAAAGAAAGAAAGAAAGAAAGAAAGAAAGAAAGAAAGAAAGAAAGACTTCACAGCAAACTTAGTGACATCAACGGGAACTGAGATTCACGTCAAATTGGGGAATTTTTCAGACGCACAAGCATTAAAGTTATTTCACAATTCCTTACCCAACAATTGAAGACAGAAAATAAGTTTAATTAGTGACATCAACGGGAAGTGAGAATCGCGTCAAATTGGGGAAGTTGCTGAGGTGTTTACTGACTCATTAGCGCTAATGCTAACGCTGCTAATTCAATGTTATTTCACAATTCCTTACACAACATTGGAAGTCAGAAAGTAAATTTAACAAAAAAGTGACTTACCAGCTGTGGAAGAAGTTCTGGAAACGTCCTCGTTGAAGTCTGTGTCCTTCGGTGTTTGAAATGTCCGTTTCTCTTGGAATTGAGAAAAATGACAATGTTTTTCTCGCATATCAACAGCTAGTCGTCTTGATATTGTTTTATATTATTGAAAAACTTATTAAAAAAGAGAAGAAAACACCTTACTTATCAACACGACGTACGTCTGGCGTCTTTTCGTTCCAATCGATTTCGCGCCGCTTTTGATGACGTAGGACGCCAAGTGGTCTATTAGGGGAGGGGGGGGGCTTTAAAATTATTTTTGAACAACCTTTATTTGTTGGGTGGAGAAGAACAAAAAATTGAACTTGTGTTGTTGCTCTTAAAACAATTGATTGCGCAACGAATGACAGCACGAAGCGCATGACCGACGGAGCGTTTGTCAACTGATTGACTAAAAAAAAAAAAAAAAAAAATCCACCCCCAGTGTCTCATGCTTTTTTTTTTTTTTTTCTTTTCTTTTTAGGATCGATCTAAAGCTGGGCCGCTGGTTCGTTTTAGAAACCAATTACGACCACTGGAAGGACCCGCTGTTCTTGGACGACCGCCGGACACCCGCCATGAAGTGCATGAACCAAACGTCACAAGCTGTGAGGAAAACGACATTTCTTGCCTTATTTGTACCTTATTTTACGTTACAAATATGATATTTTTATTGTTACTTTTCCCTTTACCAAATTTTAAGTAAAGTTTAAACTACAAATTTAAAGACATACCAGACTTTTTTAAACGGGCTTTTCCTCAATTGCCCTTTTTTTCCCCTTGTAGAATTGCATTGCAATAGTTACAAGTCTTGTGACTTTGTTTTGACAGAACGTGTCCCTGAAGACGCTGTACGATGTCCTGTCCACTAAGCCCGTCCTCAACAAGGTGAGCGGTGACATCATACAATTTTGATCATGTCTCAAATTTGCCATTCTGATTTGTTGTTCTTGACACCCGGCAGTTGACGACGTACACCACGCTGATGCAAGTGTCGTCGGGCACGCTGGAGTCGTACATTCGCGACTGCCCCAGCCCCTGCATGCCCTGGTGAACCAACCCACCACCGACTACGAGGGAAAAAAATGACAACTTCAGCCTTTATTAAAACACCCAACATTTTATTTAAAACGTAACAGTCCTGACATGGAAAGTCCATTTCCAGAACAACACAAACAGAAAGCCAATTAGGCATTTGAACTTGTCAGCAGTGTTGACTTGTAACCCAACCCACCCCTCACCCATTCACTCAAATCAAAACTACCAACTTATGTGTGTGCAGTACAGCTTATAGAACTACAGTATTTTGTTAAAGTATCATTAAAATTAATTGAAGATGGTGCAAAACCTACATGAGTACAGCAGGAGATGGGGCACTTCATGACTTATTCAGAAGATTCTGAAACACGCAAAAAAAAAAAAAATTACACTTCTGTAATTTACACTACGCCTCATATGAAAATCTAACCTGGTTCCTTCAGGTGGGTCATCATTCCCCACCAGCACCGGTTCCGCATCGGCGAGGATTTCCACGCGTAGGTCGTTGTTCCGCTGCTCGTCCACGATCCTCCTCTGCAGCTCCTCCTGTCGGTCAAGCCGTCCGTCAAATGGTTCGCTTTGCATTTGTCACCTTTTGGTGCTTTTACCTGGCTGGTGACGGGCAGCTGCAAAGGAAGCTCGTCCAACCGCACAAAGTCGTCCTCGTCCGACGTCCTCTGGCTGCTGTTGCCGGAGACGGTTTCCTGCAGAACAATGACCAGAGTTAGTCCAGTTAATTGATGTCTGAAAATGTCCTCGTAAATGTTCTTCGTACTTACGTCGACATTGATCATGACGGGGGATTCGGTGTCGGGGGTGCCGGTGGCGTTTGAGTCTTTCAGGGCTGTGTGGACTTGAGAGCTTATGATGCTTTCCCCGGCTGCAGCGGCGGCGCCAACTGCGTCGTCTTCTTCATTGCAGTTGTGACTTACCGCCTCAGCGGGTTCTTCTTCAGTCGAAGCGAAATCTGCCAGCTCGCTGCACTCTGGAGAAAGGATGCAAAATGAAAGATGCGCTAAGGAATGAAGTAGAAGAATAAATGCCAACTAGTGGGGAAGAAAAACATTTACGGAGGCACACCCACCGTTGGCGTTGGCTGGTTTCAGGTCAGTTTCTTTAGTTTCTTTGGTTTCACAGCCTGATATGGTTTCAACAAAATGTTGGAAAGCCACCTCTGGCTCAGGCGACTCTGGCGCGGCCTGCAGGGATGTTTCCACGTCGGCGGGCGCAGCCTGCAGGGACGTCTCCACGTCGGCGGGCGCGGCCTCAAACTCCTCAGGCTCTCGCTCGTCGTCATCGTCGTTCTCATCCTCGCCGCTGCCGTAGTTGTTCAGGGCTTGGCTCTCGGCTATGGAAAGACCTCCGCAAGATATTGCAGAGTTAGCAGCTGACAAGGACTGGAGAGATCATTTTAAACTTCATTTCTCACTGATGGATAGCGGCATCCTCTGACCATCGGCCTCGTCGTCTTCGTCATTGCCGTTTTTCGTATCATCAGGGAGAGGCGGAGAAGGAGGGGGAGGAGGGAGAACCTCTTGCTCGCTGTCATCTTTATCCTACGATGGAGAAAGTTCAAAGTGGCGCTCGGTTGGGTGGGAACGTGGCGTCGCGTTAATGTCGCAAACCGATTCACAGACCTCGTCTTCATCGGAAGAGGCTGACGGGTTAACTTGGAGCGCTGCGCTTTCCGGATTCGGGGAATCAGTTTGCTCAGCTTGGTCCGTCTGCGGCCTGCTTTCCGTGGAGACGGCAATGCCGCTGTCCAAGTCCTGCATGAGTCGGAAAAAGGCCAGTTCGTTGAAGAGGATGTCCGAGACCTCAACCAGGAGGTCCTCGCCGCAGTCCTTCAGGGTTTGGCCCAGGAAGCGACTGAGGGAATGCTAGAGAAAAAAAAAAAAACATTAAACACGACAGTTCTGCCCGTTCGTCACGGCAACAAATTGAAAGCGCGTTACCTGCAGGATGCCGCCGAGCTGCCGGTGGAAGAAGCGCACAAACTCCTTGCTCTCGTCCTTCTGCCGCGTGAGCTCCAGGACCTTGCGGCGCAGAATCGTCACCAGCCGCAGCGTCCACACCTCGTGCATGTTGTCCTACGCAAGGAGCCACCGGTTCTTTACGAGTGCACCTTTTGACATTCAGCTTGCAAAGTCTGCCGGTGCTACCTTAAGGAAGGGAATGACCTCGCTCATGATGTCCTTGATTTGACGATTGAGCTTGGTGGTGTCGATCTGAGGAGCGTGCACGTCACCGGAGGCACCTTCTGCTCACAAACGGGAGCGGAAACATTTTCAAGAGAGACTCTAAAGATCGAGGATTGTGGCGTCGGAGGCCGTGCGTACCGTCCGTGGCTTCGGCAGCAGCGGCAGAGGCTTCAACGTTGGAGAGGTCCGAGTCGGCTTTCTGCTTTATGCGCTCGTACTGGCGCATCCTGGCCAAAGCTTTGTCCAAGTGGATGACCGTGTTGCCTGCGCGGTCAAACCCGACATTGTTTCGCTTGTTCGCCCATTGCGGGCGGGCGGGCGTACCCAGATCGTCCTTGGAAAACGGATCCAGGTTGGTCGAAGACAAGGTGCTGTCATTCCCCACCGACTCCATGTCGTCTCGCTTCGTCAAGGTCTTCTCCACCACTTCCTAAATATACAGAATCGACTCATGCCATCGACCGGTACAAAATAAGGCCAGGCGACTTTACCGCGTCGCTGATGGTGGAGCTCTCGCTGGGCGTCAGCTCAGACTGAGAGCCGCCGGTGGCCCAAGACGCCGTACCCAGTGGGGACATCTCCTGGGAGGCGCTTTTCTCTGCCAGGTGCCTGCTCACCAAATCCTGCAGGAGCCAGCAAAACAAATGGATCCCCCCTTTACACGACTCGCTTCCGGGTAGGTGTGCTCACCTGCAGGGAATAGAGCGCCCTCTGCCGCAGGTAGTCGGTGTTGAGCAACTGCAGCTCGTGAAAGAGCTCGATGAGGAAGTGAGGCCGCGACTCGTTGTGGGATATCAGCGTGGCCACCTCAGAGTAGATGGTCTCCCTCAGCGCCTCGAACAACGAGAAGTCGCTGCTGGCGTCTGCCGGGACAGCGGGAACGTTTTGTCTCAGAGCTCCGGTCGCTAACACCGTGTGGCCGTGCGTATGCGTGGGTGAGGTGGGGATTGGGGGGTGCTGGTGTGGGGGTGGGGAGCAAACAAAAAAAGAAATGCGTGGCGACTTTACCTGCAGCTTCTGTGCATGCAATTCTGTTAGAGAGGAAGGGTGTTCTCCAAGCATAGGCTGTCAGTAGGATAAATGAACACAATGACAAATGCGCAAGAACATCTTCAAAAGAAACGCAAGCCGTGAAAAGAGTCGTGGCCGAACAAGCAAGCGAAAGCAGAGGGGCCGACAAGCATTTGTTTTTTTTTGTCGTACCAGAGGAGATGTCGTTTGGTCTGTTGCCCGGCGTCTTTTTGCTGTTCAGTTTCTCCTGCGTGAGTTTGTCCAACAGATGCTGGTCCTTGTGACGAGCCGACGCTGCCCTCTCTTGGTCCAAGTCGGCCGTGCTGCTCAGGCTGTCGCTCTCCAGACCTGGAGTGGTGGAAAGCATGTTTTTGCAGATGACGCGGCTTCGGGCCATCCCTCAAAAAATTACTGAAACATTGTACCTCCATTGTTCTTGTGGGCTCCTTTGCCGCGCCTGCGCCGGCTTTTGCTGCGGGAGGCCAGATTGGCCTGGGCCGAGGCCTTGCGTCCGCTTTTAAAGGTCTTGGTGACGGTGGTGGGATCGGCGCGGTCGGGCAAGCTGCTGAAACTGGCCTCCGACTCCCGCTCGGTCCAAGGGCTGTGGCGCCACTGCTGCGGCGGCGGCGGTGGCGGCGGGGAGAACAAGAGAGAAGAGAAGGAAGGGGTCCGTTCTCCTGTTGGAGGCGGCTGATGTGGCACGGCGTTGTTTGGGACGTGGTTGTTGTTCCAGCCCGTGGCTCTAAAAGGAAGTCAGGTGACGCAATGAAGCGCGCAAAATGAACCGCAACACGGCCGTACCCGAATCGGCGAGCCCTACCGTCTGTCGGGAGTCGCGTTAAGAGGCGAGCGCTGGAGCGGAGGAGGGAAACTCAGGTACTCTGTTTTGATGGAGGTGTTGGGGTCCGCGTGCTGCTTCTGCTGGTTGGGACTCGCGTGGGTGGCGGCACCTTGATGGAAGTCGCTCATGGGGGCGGGGAAGAGAGGAAACAGGCCGAATCCTGAAAAAAGAAATTAGGAGATTGAATACCAAATCGAAGACTATTTACCTGTCTCACTTCCATTTTCCATTTGCAAGTTAAATGTATTTTTGTCTTTAAAAATAAAAATGACGTGCGCTAACCTGCAGCCGACGGGGAAGCCTGCTGTCGTATTTGATGTTGGGGCTGCCGCAGGAGCTCGTTCAGCACCTGCTTCAGTCTGGAAGAGCGCGGACGGGCAACGTGTGAAGCCACGCTCCGTCAATTTGTCATTAATTTTTGTACCTTTGCACATTGGTTTGCTGCCAGGCCAGCTGTGTGTAGCACTGGTTGAGCTGGTGCATGAGCAGGTGGACCTGCGGCGACACGGGGTTGTTGGGCAACGCGCCGTACGAGCCCGTCATCAAGCTCTGCAGCATGTACGACAGCATCTTGGGGAGACACATTGCGTTGCAATTTCTTCTCAACGTTTCGCACGAGACCCGAGGTGAGCGGCAACCTGCTGGTCCTGCAGCAGCGTCTGACACATGTTGGTGCTGAAGTCCAGCTGCGTCCGCAGCTGGCCGATCTGCTCCTGCCAGTGGGAGGAGCCCTCGGTCGCCGAGAGCTCGGAGGCCCAGCAGAGGTTCTCCTGACGTCTGGCGCTCGCAGGCTGGCTCGCGGATTGGTCGGAGCCTCTGGGTGGCGGCGCTGGCTGTTGCTGCTTGGTCCCGCAGGAAAAGGATGCCGAAGGCTTCGGGTTACTGTCGAAGGAGAGCAACACAAGTTGAACCTTTATGCTACGACGCAGAGAAAAAGAAAATACGGTGATTGACTCTGGACTGACCATTCTTGGTTCTTCATTTTAGTGTAGATGGGTTGGATCATGCCGCCGCTAGGGAAGACACGGCCGTCGTCGATAGAGCAGCTCTCGGAGCTGTCCTCTTCCTCGCTGCTGTGCTCGGAGCCAAAGTCGCCGTCCTCGTCTTGGTCCAGGTTGCAGGGAGTGGAGCCCCAGGTGGCCATCGTCCTGACAACGCCAACGCCGGCAAACGAATCTGAGCTCTTTTCATTGAGTTCCATTTCTCGATGTCTGGGATGGGCTTGATACCTTTCATCGCGGCTTTCGGCGAGCTGGGAGGGACCCGCCTGCTCCTCGGTCCCGCAGGGGGAGCCGGCGAGGCGCCTCTGATGCTCGGCCATCAGGGACTCCAGTTGCTTGCGCCGCTGCCGCAGGTCCTCCCGCGCCACCTGGCGGCGACGCATCTCTGACCAGAGCAGCTGGCGATGCAACAAGAAGGGCAACTCGGCTTGAAAGGTTCTTTCCACCTGGAGCGGGTTTTTCGCCTGTTGCTACCTCATTGTCGGGGACTGAAGCGGCAGCAGCTTCGGGAGCGGTGGCATTGAGCACAGTTGGGCTGCTTTTGGCCGCCGCCGAGGAGGAGGAAGGCTGCACGACGGCCGGCGTGGAAGCTGCGGCCGGGATCTTCCAAACTAAACTCGGCTCGCTCACTTGGCTGGACAGTGATGACTGGAAAAACAGACAGACGCCATATTCTGAAATGTGATCATGTCTGTCAGCAATAAAACGAGGTACCTGCAAGTCTGGACACGTCAACTGGAGGTCCTGGATCTTGTCCTGGATCTCGCCGAGCATCTGGCGCTCCTTGTGGAGCTGCTTGAGCGCCTGCTTCTGTTGACGGAGCTTCTCTTTGTAGACCTTCTCCCTGTTGTTGAGTCACGTCAAGAGAGGCAAGAAAGAATATAAAGCGGAGGTGTGTGGAGGGGGCCGACTTTGACGAATTGACATACCTGGCCTTGCTGTAGAAATCCACGTCCGATCCACAGGGATCCTGTTGGGGTCCGGCAACTGGCGGGGGCCCCCCCGCACTCACTCTCGTGTTATTCTGCTGTTGGTGCAAACTTTCCTCCTCGTTGGCCGTGGTGGCGTCTGTGTCGTCGCTCTGGACGCAAGAGACAAACACTGTCAAAATACAAAGACATTTTTGGGAAAGTGGACATTGTTAATCTTACCACCTGGACCATGGCGACAAGGTCCTGGAGCTGGCGTAGCTTCTGCTTGGCTTTCTGCTGGTGACGCTCCTGGGAGAAGCCTGCCTCGCTGGCCAGGCTGCTGCCTGACCTGGAGCCAGATGCTCCTTCGGGGTGGGCGCCGGCGACTTCGTTATTGAGACCGTCCTCATCCTTCACCCAATTGTAGGCCGTGTCACGGTTGTACTGGCACTCTGCAGGGGTGGAGGAGCCAAAACCGGGTCAAATACAGTCTGGAAGGTGGCTCGTGTGTGCGTACCAATGGCTGAGGGGATATTAAAGCTGCGAAGGTTGCCCGCCGAGCGGTTGTTGATCTCCGTGTTGAGTCGACTGTCGCGATTGTTTGCGCCGGTGCTACTTGAGACGCCGCAGCGGTTGGCGACGCTGTTCAAGTCGCCCCAGTTGCCACTGCGCTGCGAGTTCCTAAAGCACACCAGGCAAGGTTTGAAATTTCACACCCGTGTGACATTCGAGTCGGGCGAGTACAAAAGCATCCCTCCCGTGAGGACACAAAGCCACGACGGATCTGCGCGCACCTGATGTTGGCGGGGGGCTGGCGATTGTCTTGCTCATAGTCAAACATGGCCTCCAGCATGGAGCCGTCCTCCGTCCCCTCTTCGTCTTCCTCCTCCTCGTCCTCCTTGACATTTTCGTTAACCGCGTCCACCATCATGTCTGACGTCTGCTGAAAGTACTGCACTAATTCCCGAAGCTCGTTAAGGCGCTTGTGGACCTCTTTCAGCTTCCTATTTGTGGGCAAAATGAAGAAAAAACAAAATCGAATTTACCTAAATGTCAAATGGAAGGCAAATATGTAATGACTTTGCAACAAGTGACCAAGAATTTGATGACAAATATTTTTATTTGAATAAATCATTTGGCTTTCGTGTGGTTTTGGGTTACCTGAGTTTGTCTGTGGAGTTGGCGGCGTCTGCGTGTTGCGGGAGCGAGGGATGAAAGGAAGCGGCGGCCGCGACTGCATTTGAGCAATCTGACGAGCCGCCTGTGCTCAAACTGCGCCGCGTTGACAACGCTCCACCTGAAAAAGAAAAAAAGAAAAACGTGCATAACTTAAAGCGGCTTAAATCACTTGAAAAGCTCATTTCTTACAATAATTGTTGTTGAGCGTCTGGTCTCTGAGGGAGTGCAGTTCGTGTAAGATCTTGTCCATGGTTTCCTTTTTATCTTGGAGCTCCTGGAGCTTGGTGAGTTTGGCGCTGGCGGCCGTCGCCCCGCCGTCAAGGCCGCCGTGGGGCCCGGAGGCCGAGTGGAGTACAGGCCTGTGCTCAGGGGGGCCAAAGGCCGGGGGGCCCCGGGACCAGCTGACTTCTCTGGAGAGGGAGAGGCTCTCTGCCTGACGTCGGTTGTCCGGCACCGACTTGCTCTATGGTGGGACAATATGAACAATTCCATTTTAAACACGCAAAGACTCCCAAGTCAGCCGAGGCACGAGTCGTCGTGTGCACGCTTATGACCCGACGTACCTGAGAGTCTTGCAGTTGGTTGTGGAAGCGCTGGATCAAATCGTTGAGCTCGTCATTGAGCTCCGATGTGATGCTCAGCCCGGACACGCTGCCTGTGGTTTCTGTAACCACTCAAAGACACGACAACAAAAATCCAACAATCTGCCATTCGTAGAGGTAGGCCGCTAGGGGGCGCTATTGCAGTGAAAATACCAATCCTGACTTGTGGTCTGAGTCTCACCTGCCGCATCCTCGATGACTGTGAGCGCCCGCTCGGCACTGTGCTGCATGGCCAGCAGAGCCTCCTGGCGGCCTTGCAGGGCCCTGAGCTGATCCTGCTGCTCCAGCATCTTCTTCAGCAGCTCGTGCTGCTTGCGAAAGTTCTCCAGTTCTTCCTTCAGGTCTCGCATGGACGGGTCGGCCCAGTCGCCCTGCAACGACGTTCGTATTTCCCAACAACTCCGACACACCGACCCTGAGGAGTATTTGCGAGGAGGCGTACTGGTGCGTTCGACGCGTCTGAAGACCTCACGTCGACGTTGAGTGAGGCGCTCTCCCCCAAGGAGCCGGAGCCCACAGCAGAATCCTGCGTCCTACCGTCCTCCTCCTCGTTCTCCCGAGCCTGTGGCATCAGCAGAGGCGACGCTTGCCCAGGTTCTCCACAAACGAAAAGCTACTTGGACAAACAAAGCAGAAGACCCACCAGCATTTTCTGCAGGAAGCGCAGGTAGGACTTCTCCTGCTCCTTGAGGTGCTCGATGAGATGAGAGAGGCGCTCCACGTTGGCCGGCACATCGTTCCTCTCCGCCAGGTCGTCGCGCATGGAGCTGGCCTTACAAATGTACTCGCGGATCTGCATCAGCTTGCTTACCAGCTGCACGACAAAATTTCCAGGGGTAATGGTGTTAAAAAGGTAAAAAGAGTGAGACGGAGTGAAACTCTTGGTGGCCAGAGCGGGTCGCAGTCACGAGGAGAAGAACCAACTGCAGCAGGCAACCAGAGTGGCGTATTTATAAACTGCCCTAAATACAGTCCTGCCTCACTTTCATCCTACTTTCTTCTCTCAGTCGTTAATTATATTCTCAAATACACATGATCACGAGAGCTGTAAATCTAAAAGTATTGATTAGATTTTAAAAAAGGCTTTAATTTCTACCCTTCACATGAAAACAGGAATTTACTTTAAATTGAAAAAAATAACCAAAAATGCTGATGCGGCGAAACAAGTCGTACCAAGCTGCTGACAACTTCTCCTTCCTCGCAGTCTGAGCGTGCTGCCGTCGCCACCGCTGCCGATCTATCAGCGCTGCCACGCAGTGGCCTCGTTGCCGTTTCCTTGGGGGTAGCCCCGGAGCTGAAGTCATCCCTCGCTGCTGGACTCTGCTTGCTGGTTACCTTGACGACGGCGGCGGCGGGAGTGGAAGGAGCAGAGGTGGCGGGTAGGAGCAGCTCCTTGCTCTTGTTGGTGTTGACGTGCAGCGGGACCAAATTGTAAGGTTTCTTATTCTCCGCCATAAGCTGCCGCTGGTTGTTGGCGGCTGTCACGCGGCCCTGGGAGTCGCTACCGATGCTCTGCGATGAAGAATTTGAAGAAGTCATCACCTGCATTGCAACTACATGAATGTAATCATGTTCACCTCATCCAAGTCAGAGAAATTGATCCTCTGGTGGATCTTGTCCAGCTCCGCCTGGTCCGGGACGGAGCGTTGGCTGGTGTATTTGACGTGCACGGTCTTGCGGCGGACGCCCCACGGGGTGGAATTGGGCGAAATGTCGTTGGTTAGGCGGCTTTCCGCCACCAAGGAAGCTGACAGCTTTTTTTTATTTTTCTCTGATGAGCGGTTTGGCTTCTTCTGCTGCGTCCCACTCCAGTCCTGAAATGTCACAAGCATCGATATTAACATATACAACAACAACAACAAATTCTGAAAGGTACACAAATGTGTACAATTGTGCTTCTGATGTGTCAAATGTAGTTTTTACTTATTTAGTGTGGTTTTACCATGTTGTTGAGTCGGTCCTCCAAGCTAGCGTTGGTGACGCTCCAGTTGTGCAGCTCGTCCGCGCTGTCATCCAAAGGAGCGCCTCCGGTTGCCATGTTACCACCCACTTAGCTGAAAACAACAACAAAAATGCTCAAGAATGACTAAGTTTTGTTTATAAACCAACCCGAGGCTCCAACTACCTTCAGTGTTTAACTACCACCCCCTCGACGTTTTCACACGGGCCGAGCTACATGACTCGCGTTCCCCAAGTTGACCCCCTTGCAGTTAGGCAGCGGTTACAACGGCTCTGAAAGGCGTCACTTGTGCGTCATAAAAGGGAACGCAAGAAAGAGCCAACCTACACGCAGAGCCCTGTCAAAGCGAACCGCCACGAACGATGAAAGGCCGAAAAACTACTGCTGGAAATGCGGACATGTTATCTCGCGGGAGGGAAGGGGAGGGGGTGCGCAACTTTGAAGTGGTTCCGAGCCCCGGGAATCACCATGGCAACGTCCCCACGACCCTCGTTATGTAGCTTCTGAGTAGTCCAGCATCGGTCTCACCTCACGAAAACAAAATTTATGCTAACTAATATTATAATAAATGGCTGTAAAGGCTAATGGCGTCACTTGTGTGGGAATGAAACGTGTGTGAGGGTGGGGGGGGTTACCTGGCTAATGCTACTGTTAGCATCTTGCCATTAGGTCACGCCAACTGTCTCCCAAAACTATAATCCAGCTAAACTAAAGCCACCTGACCAAGTACGGTACAAATAATCCAAAATAACAAACGAATTCGCACTGTTTTCGGATACTTAGCGTGTGAGTAAAGTGTTAGCTAACTTGTTTGATCAAAGTGAATTAATATAATAATTACCGTAGCTTTAGAAGTTGTGCTTCGTTGGGTCCATGGAGAAAATGCCAATGCTGTCAATCACGTGGTTTTTCCGCTTCTATTGCGTTTGTTTGGTGTAAATAAACCAATTGTTTGGGTTGTCTTGTTGAACCACACTGTCCGAAAAGCAGTATGTCGTCATCAAAGTGCGACAAGGATGGCGCGACTAGTCTTAAAGGCGCAGTGCCGCCTCGGGAAAAAAATAACGCAAAACCGACTATGGCTAATTTGACAATTTTCAGCATTTTACCTCATCTTGTTTATACGTTAACCGAGCTCTCTACACTCATAGACTTAATTGCGTGAATAAGTCCGTGGATGTATTGCAGTTTTATGCGATAAGTTTGTAAGACGTCACAAAACTGCGACAGAAAAAATGTCGCAAACCCTTAAAGGTACAGTACAAACAAGTAACTCAAAGGAATAGTCGAAGAAATGTCAATAAATTTGTCACCTGTCTTTACAAAGACTTCTCAAAATGGAGAAAATGTTGTTTTTAGAAAGTATTTTAATAATGTTAATAATTCTGGCTAAATTTGTTTTTTTCATTGAGTTTTTCCTGTATATCATTATGATAACAAAATATAGTATTTATTCTCTATCATTCTTTCTGTACAATAATTAACCTATCTATAGTTTGGCTTTTTCTTCAAATCTATTTAAATAAACGTACTATTTTAATGCTACTTGTATTGTGTTACTTGCTCTGTAAGTTATTTGCACATACAAATAAGCACTGCCAATTCAAAACAAATCATATAAGCATACGCATTACCTTTACATTTCACTGATAAGCAAAAAGTGCACCAACATGTAAATTGTTTCTGATGTAGTTTGTTCAAAATTTACATGGGAAAAGTCAAATCAGCAGTTTTGGCGGCAGTTTGCCAATGCTGCACATCAATAAGCCGCATAGCCAATTAGCCTTGGTGGAGCAATTAGCAGCCTCAATTAGCATATCAGCATCGATAAGGAAGGAATGGTGTGATCTCAACAAAGTGGAACGTGATACAGTCGCAGTGTTTCATCACCTGTCATTACATCACTCATGACCTTCAAGAGCTGGCTCAAATTCGATCAGAAACACTGAGCATAAAAAAATTGGTGACTTTTTGAATCTGGGAAAGCCCTCAAAATATCCATTAACTGTACTTGGCCCACGAAGCAATTATAGAAAGGCCTTTGCAACCTTAATAAGACCATATCTACCAAATCTGCAAACCACAGCACTTATTCTCCACTCTCCAAAGTGTGTGTGTTTGTGCGTGTGTGTGTTGCCTAAATGCTGGTGAGGTACTTTCACAAAGTTTCAGGGACGCACGGATCGATGTTGGCTTTAAATAGGGACACAAATACCTGCAGGGAGCATTAATCTCAATACTTTGGATGCAGACATTTTGCTGATCCGGACGCATAGACAATGTGTGTTTGTGTATGTGTGTGTCGCACAATTGAGTTTCTTCAAAGCCAAAGTTTGTTTGCAAAAGTCTCTCAAGGTTTTTCTTCACCAACTAAATGGCAAATAAAGAAAACACGACACGCAAACCAACACAATGGCACATGCACACAAAAATATGCACTCACAAATATGCAAATTTAAACATGTGCATTATAACGCACTCTCAAAAACACGCATGCAAACGTGTGTGCGTGTGTGCGTGCACACGAGGGATTTGCAGCGGCCATGTTTGCGGTTGGACAGCTTGTCGGTTGGATTGGCGGCGTGACGTCAGAATGGCGCTACCTGCAGAGTACCTCTGCTGCAGGCCGAGATTAGCGACAACAGGGACAGCGTCTGATAATCTTGTAAAGGTTGTGGAGATTGTGGTAGTGGTGGGGGGGTACTAGCACAATCATACCAGTCCCCCCACCACCAATGCCCCCAATGCCATCCCACCTTGACCCCCCACTCCAGGACTCTGAAGAATGGCATGATGACAGCATGCAGGTAAGCAGTGTGTTTGGTTTTGTGTGTGCGCGCTGGAGCATGTGGCAGGAGATTAACGACGCTCGTTGATAATGTCGTTGGAAATAGTTTTGAAACGGCGCACAAGTGGTTAGCCGTTGTGCCTCGCACTGTTGATCTGCATTCAAATCTTAGCGCGCATGTTCTCCCGGTGCTGGCGTGGGCGTTCTCCGTGTGCTTCAGCTTCTTTTAGCAAAACAACCACTTAGCCTAAACTGCCTCAATGCTACCATCCAACGGGAAACGCTAGTATTGGCTGATGGGTTCACCATTAGCATCTGATGATGGTGCTTCCTTTTAAGCAACACATACCTGAACACAATTGTGCCGCTGTCGGCAGAAAATATCAACAGTGTACTCACTAGAATATATTCTTTATCCTCTGCAAAGAACGGCCAATATTAGTGACGTGCTGAGAAGCTGAGAGATTAGCTGAGCCTCAATTACAGTATATCAATATGTCTTATACTGCCCCCAGGTGGACAAGGTGCATACAACATAAGGAGAAAATGTAAACAGTGTAACTATTTTTAATTGTGCTGAAATATGTCCGGCCATAGTGAAATGATTCGGCTAGATAGGAAAGAGAGAGAACATGAATGAGCGAGAGAGAGAGAGAGAGAGAGAGAGAGAGAGAGAGAGAGAGAGAGAGAGAGAGAGGTAGATTCACGCACAGATTGTCAGACTCACTTGCAAAGGAGGTGACAGTTGTACCGTAGTAACACACGATACATCGACATTATTTTGCAAAAGTGTGTCGCCCACTTTAGTCGTTGAATTACCGTAGTTAGTTGGTGCGTGCGCGCGCACGCGTGTGTGTGTGCGCGTCCGGGCGGATGTTTGGAGCGGGAGTCCGGGTTGCACTGCCTTCACGGACCTTCTTCTTCTTGTGGGACTTCCAGCTCGGTGGTGACGGCCCCTCGGCGTCGGCACGGCGGCGGAGCGCGATGGGGGGCTCACGGACGAGCGCGGCCAGCGAGCACAAGAGCACTTTAGCGGCGTCCTAAGCGCCGCTCACCGGGGGACCGGTGACCGGGGCGACCGCCCGGGGCGAGCGCGGGGGCCGGTCGGGGCAGAGGCGTTGGAGGAGCCGCTCCCGTCCCGTCCCGTTCCGCGCCTCTACTCCACTTGCGCTTGTTGGGTCGGATGGAGCGAGTCCCGCCGGCGTTGGCCGCCAAGATGCGCTGCTTGACGCTGCTGCTGGCCGGCTTGAGCGTGTGGGCCAAGGTGGGCTTCTGCGTGGACTACGACGACCGCGAATACGAGTATTACGACGATGACAGGCCCGACACCATCGACTACAAGGACCCGTGCAAAGCCGGTCAGTCGCATTGCATGCACTTTATCGTTACGCTCCGTGCGCGCGCGTGCGATAGCGAGATGCCAGCGTGCTTATCAATAGTTTTGCATCACTTACATATATCCGAATATATTATTAAAGTAGCCTTCTATGTGATGATAATATTATTTTGAAGCGTAAAATACAGCATGCATCAGGACACTACATATGCTTGATTAATAATGAAAGAGTGGTCAATTCTTATGATTTATATAATATAAAAGATACTTAATCTCAAGTCAGTACTGGCCAAGTTTTTCAATAAACTTTTCAAAATGAAAATTTTACACTGATTTAAAATCTGCCCTATTTGTTTCCCCGGCACATCGAGTTTTCATGACAAAACTATAAAAATCACATAAATTGCAATATATTGAGCAATATTTAAGAATTAAAGGTTAGGTTCAATAACAGGTGGGATGTTTTTTTTTTCTGGAACAGCATAGCAATAAATTACAACACTGGTATTGTGCAAGCTTTTATAGGCCAGACAAAAAAAAAAAAAGAAAGTATCTTAAAAATCTTAAAGTGTGTTGCTCCCTCTAGTGGTACACCACAGCGATTTCATAATTTTATCTGCAGGTGTATATTACAGTGAATGAGTTCGCACAGTTCAGTTGTATTTCACTTTTAAGTAGCCTGCAACACAGTTGCATTCAAGTATTTTATTTTAAGTACATTTTAATTTATGCATTTTTTAAAAATTATATTGGTATCAATAAGGTGCAGGCTGCCGTATAAGTCCACAAAAGTACTCGATTACTATTGTACAAAATCCCTGGAGAGGGTGACGTGCGTACAATGCAGATATTCGGGGCTGTGACGGGCTGAATAACAGCTGGCTAATAAAGGTTAACCTCAGAGGGCGCTAACTGCAGCCAAAATGTGACTCAGGGCATCCTAAGGGACAGCTAAAGTCGGGAGCGGGGCGACGTGACCGCTAGCTTCGAAACAATACCGTCATAAACGTTAGCACAGATGCTAACGTGGTGGACAGGCTTGCAAAGACGCCCGACCCAACCCAAATTTTTTAGGACATTTATCATTTGCCCGCCCGAACTTTCCCATTTTTCGCACATTGCTGACTTAGCAAAAGTTTGACCAAAAGCTTGTGTGAAAGTGCCAGATGGGCTTCATGCATCTCATCAGCTGAAGATTTTAATTCCCTCGTTCAGTGAATTTGATTTTTTTTTGTGATGTGCTACAATAAAGTAGTGAACACAATGTAGCTCAATGTAACGGAGTAAAAGTAGTCTTCCTAAAAAAATAAAAATACTCATTCAAACCACTCTGACAAATGTAAATATCTCCCCAAAACTACTCAAGGTAGCAAAATAATTCAAAATACACACCTCTGCTAATAACACACACTGACTATCCACCAGCTGACACCAGCAAACACTTGCACACACACACACACTTGCACACACATTCCTGACATTCCAAATGCATAAACCTGACAACCTTTTGCCTGTGTGCACCTTACTCTCATCTGTGTGTGTGTGGATGCTTAATCCCGTGACTCAGTCGTGTGTGTGTGTGTGTGTGTGTGTCGTGCAAGGAGACAGTAAGTCTATATACGTCGGGCGGGAGGAACTGAGTGAGTCTTGTAGGTTAAAAAAAGCAGAGTCGTTCGTGTTGGTGTTAAAAGAATCTCGTACGTAAAGGCCTCTTGAATCTTGAATCATTGAGTCGAGCATGTTTACATCTGTTCGTGTGTGCTTCGTTCGGGCTCGTCCGCATGACGTTGCCAATCAAAAGGTTCCGCGATATCGATTGACCGTGCAGGAAATGAATCCTTGGAATTCTGCACATTCCATCACCTCCCTTTGTGCTGAGTCATCATTTTTCAATGTCACCCAGCAACTTCGACGAGATACAAACGAATGAAAAATAAGTGAACCGACCGTTTATGTTAAGAGCTTCGGCGGCCGATACATCGGAATTGATCGGAATATTGTTTCTTTGTGATGACCGCGTGTGGCTAGCGTTCATTTGATTGGCTGACAAATGACGAGGTTGACCAATGGGGCGCATGCAAACATTCCAACGTGTGCAAAGACGAGGCGATTCCAGGCACTGACCCCGTGCCATCGTCTGAACGCGTCGCTATTCCGCCTCCTGTTTTCACTGGGAAAACATCAGCGCGCTATTTGCCTGTCTGCTTATCTTCTCCGAGGCCCGCGCTGCGAGACAACACGCACACACACACTCTTCCAGGTCTTTGTGATTTCCTTACGTGGACACACACACACACACGTAGCGCTCACTCCATTCACCCGTGCTTATCTCTTCCTGGTTGTCTGCATCCTGCCGCTCAGCTGGAGATGACACACACACACACACACACATGCTTAAACACAGAATGCTCCCAAGTCATTCATGCTTCCTTCCAATATCATGGCTCTCAGAAACACACACACACACACACACACACACACACACACAAACACACACACGTTGCGAAGCAGTAGATTTCTTCACCAGGAAGCCTAAAGACAAAACTTGTTCGTTGTCCTTCCAACGCGTTCGAACGCATTGAATAGTCAAGGCAAGATTTAAATAAATCAATAAATATATATATCTAAATGAAAAAATATATAAAAAAATAAATATGATATATAAATATGATATATTATTATACTATAAATATATTTTTTTCTTTGATGAAAATTTGTCACATATTTTTGCGCCCAAGTCCAAGTTTGAATCATTTTCTTTTAAGTATCTCACTCCAATTTAAGCTTGTCAAAATTTCTATTAAGTTGTATTCAATTTCCAATTCTTTGTTTTTGTTCACGAAAATGCGTATGCAATCGTTCGAGAGCCGCTTATCCGATTCCCAATACAGCGCCTGGAGTAAGGTTAGCGTTTGAAGGGCAGCGCATCGGTCGGTGTCGGCCGACGCTGCTCTGCGGCTCCTGGTCAGGAAGGAAACGTGGCTGGCGTACATGCGGCTTTAAACAGGATTTTCCCGAGGCTGCCACCGAGCTTCCGAAAGTCCTCCTCAGGATTCCCGCCTCAGCACAAACACATTCACTGTTTTCTTTTGCTCATTGTTTTTGCGCAGCGCGGGTGGGCGGTGTTTCATTTCAAAGCGATGAGTCGGCCATTCTGCCTTACTCCACTCACCTGCTAAGCGTCCGCTCGATTGCGATCAATATTCAATGGGTGCTTTACTCGGAAGGTAAAGTCACCTTCCTCGCTGCTAACGAATCATTTTTTGTTAGCGACTTGGGGCAAAAGCTCCGCTGCCCCTAGCAGGAACAGGAAGTGACTTCAAAATGGGGGAAAAAAAAACAACTTCACAATAAAGTCGTGACTGTTGATTTCCGAATATCTAAACCATCTAGTATCTGGAGATGCCCCAAAACGACGCTCAGTGCGGATCAACAAGCGGCTTGTACAATGATTACTTTCAGGGCAAAAATCCTCCAACGGGGCAAAGAGATAATCTCTTTTTAATATGCATGTTCACGGCCAAATGCGCTGGAATAATATTACAAGGCCTCACATGGAGCGGCGCGTGCACACTTTTCGGCCAACCTGCAGCGTGACCTCGTATTTGAACTCTCGAGTCCAAATCAAAAGATCAACCGATAAATTCATTTCCCCCAAAAAAATAGCAAAACAGGTTCATCTTGGGTGCTGATTAATACAACGACGGAAGAATGATTAAACCGAGCGTGATGGTTTATTTTTGGGGCTGTACGGGAAATCAAATAAATAAAATCCCAAGTGCTCCAACCGGACTTTGCATTTTATAGGAGGGGAAGCGTTGCGACAGCAGATGGAGGATGCCCCTGAGTCTTGAATATTTTAGTGTGTAAAAAGTGTGAGTCACTCCATGCGAGTCGGGAGAGTTCACACGCGCAACGTCGCCGTCACTTCAGGTCAAGCATCCGGTTAGGATTTTTGACAAGGCGAGGGGGGAGGGGGGGGGGGGGGAGCTTTGAATGTGAGCACATGCGATCTTATTGAAAACATCCATAAAACAGAAAGGAGGCAAATGGAATTGATAACATCTCATTCCAAAACGTGCTGATAACCATAGAAGAAAAAATGGATCATGTGGGCATCTGCAGTTTGGTGCATTACCGTGAGTGCACGTGGACGTTGACCTTCTCCGTATGCACGCTTGACTTTGTGCTATTTACAGCAACACTGTGGTTTTCCATTCACGTGGTTTTCTTGTGCTGGAAAAAAAAAAAAAAAAAAAAGGAAGACGTTAACTGATCGAAGTGATGTGCGCTCGTTGCAGCTGCATTCTGGGGCGACATCGCCTTAGACGAGGAAGACCTGGAGATGTTCCAAATCGACAGGACCGTGGATCTGACGCGCACCCTGCGAGGACACACGTCGGGTGAGTGAGGTGGGCGGGGCTTAATGTGGCCAGGCCCGTGCTAAGATTGCTCACTCTTGATTTTTGTGGGTGTTTGCGTCAGGTGGTCTGGAGGAACCCCGTGTAGCAAAAAAGAGAGCCTCCTTGTACCTGCTGCTTGAGAGGATACGAACTTTCGGTTTGGGTAAGATGACGCTCAACCACCTGATGGAAAATAAAAAAACTCATTTACTGCCAACCCAGTTGTTTTGCTTTGTAGACTTTCTGCGGAAAAACTCCAGTCACAAAAGTCAAAGTGGCAAAAGCATGAAAGCGGGATACAAAAGCCGCTTTCCTCGAGCAGCCACCTCCCGAGCCGAGAGGATCTGGCCCGGCGGGGTCATTCCCTACGTCATCGGCGGGAACTTCACCGGTGAGATTTTTGGAACTGGTAGTCGAAGCCGTATCCTTCCCGCTCGGCTCTTTAACACAACATCGGATCAGGATGTCTGAAACCAATTGATTGGATTTCTATTGTTTCCAATGGGAATCGTTGCTTTGGATTTTGTACCATTGGGTTTGATGTATATTTGTTTCACAGGTAGTCAGCGGGCCATGTTCAAGCAGGCCATGCGACACTGGGAGAAACAAACGTGCGTGTCTTTTATCGAGAAAACCGATGAGGAGAGCTACATCGTGTTCACCTACAGACCATGTGGGTGAGTTACTGCATAGCCAAGTTCTCGTCCCAATTGATGTTTGAGTTTGCTGAAATTTTTTCACAATCCTCGTGGAAAAACAATACCTGAAAAACGACTTACAGTAATAAAGTCTTTATAGTTTTTCTTTTATTTACTTCCCAGCACTAGTGTGTGTGTGTGTGTGTATGTGCGGACATGTGTGTGTGTGTGACCTTGTCACAGCGTGAGACGATACGCTCACTCAACAATGGCTCCGCTTTCCTTCCTGTCCCGCTCCTGTTTCCACATCCCGCCAATCACACTGCGGACTTTTAAGTGTTTGTACGCTCGGCGGGTTTCCTCGTGTGTGTGTGTGTGTGTGTGTGTGTGTGTGTCCACGCTGCTGAGAAAGGCATTGTTTGGCCGAGCAGTGGCATCTTAAAAGTGTTTGCAGCTTTCGTTTGTCGCCAAGCATGAAAGGAGGCCTCAAATGCCATTCATTCATTTGAAAAATATTCGAGATTTTTTTTCTTAAAAGGATTTAAAAAAAAAAAAAAGCTAATCCGTGCACACATCCCGGCCAGTTAAAAATGACGATGATGATGATGGCGGCCGTGTCAGAGATTAGATCCTTTTTAATCGGATGGACAAATACACGTGCGCCATGAGGGGGGAGACAGACAGATGGACAAAAAAAAATAAAAAATGCCAGTGTGTGTGTGGCACGAATCACGCCATTGAACAGATGAATGAATTAAAGAAACAAAAGTCGCAGACCTCCGATTGCAGTTGGCGGGATAACGCTAATCAGATTTGTTAGCCTAGCTCGGCAAAGCAGAACTGAGTTACGAAACGGCGCACGATCCAAGTGTTGGATGTAAATAAATAAATCCTGCTGCTTTTCCTTTGCTGGATGTAATACGAGGCAGGAAATCCTGACTGTGTGTGTGTGTCAGAATGTGTAACACAATCCAACTAAGCTGTCAAATAAAATAAAATAAAATTAACAAAATTGACAAAAACTCTGCTCAGGTGTTGCTCCTACGTGGGTCGCCGTGGCAACGGGCCCCAGGCCATTTCCATCGGCAAGAACTGCGACAAGTTTGGCATCGTGGTGCACGAGTTGGGCCACGTCATCGGATTCTGGCACGAGCACACGCGGCCCGACCGCGACGACCACGTCACCATCATACGCGACAACATTCAACCAGGTGAGGACCGCGCTACCCACGAATATCTGAACACCAACAGTGGAGCAACACATGTAGACAGACAAACGCTCATTTGATAATAAAACTTTTTTTCGACTCTGTGTTTGTGCGTGTGTGTGTGTGCGGGTGTGTGCGTGTCCGCTTCACCCAGGTCAGGAGTACAACTTCCTGAAGATGGAGCCAGGCGAGGTCAACTCTCTGGGCGAGCCGTACGACTTTGATAGCATCATGCACTACGCCAGAAACACCTTCTCGAGGTAAACAATTCGTCAAATGTCAGAATAAAACATTCAGATTTTTTTTTTCCGATAATGGAGGTGTTCCTTCCGTTTGTGTGTGTTAAAGGGGGATGTTCCTTGACACCATCCTTCCATCCAGGGACGAAAACGGCGTCCGGCCTGCCATTGGCCAGCGGACTCGACTCAGTAAAGGAGACATTGCACAGGCAAGGAAGCTCTATAGATGTCCAGGTACTCATTATATTTACTCTGACACTGCTCTGTACGCGTGTGTGTGCGGCCATGTGCGTGTGTGTGTGTAAGATGAGCTCATCATCAGTGCTTCCGTCACATTTTGCGTTCCGACGGCTTCCTGCGCACGTTTGTGACATTCCTGCGGTCCCCTACTACCTCGTTGACGTCAATTTGGGGTCAAATTTATCACCGAGGTTTACGATCTCATCTGTCGAACGACATCAACTGTTGGGCCATTTTATTAAGTACACCCAATCTCCAGCACGAAGAAAACTAACTGACAATATAATGACTTTTTCATCGTCTTAAAGCGTGCGGAGAGACCCTGCAAGATTCCACAGGCAACTTTTCATCTCCCGGTTACCCCAATGGATACCCTTCCTACACTCATTGCGTGTGGAGAATATCTGTTACGCCTGGAGAAAAGGTATACACACGTGTGTATATATTATATATAACACACAAATATTTCCAACTTATTTCCAATGTCTACGCATAAAGGTAAATTTGCCCCTACCAACATGGCCGCCATGCCTGGCTGCTATCAGGCGCCGGTTAAGAGCCTTTTGCATCATGTGATTTTCGATCATGAAAATTATATTAGGAATGGATGAAAGAAGTTTGACCTAGCGAACCACGATTTTATTTTTTTTGACAACAGATCGTGCTGAACTTCACCACCATGGACCTGTACAAGAGCAGCCTGTGCTGGTACGACTACATGGAGGTGCGCGACGGCTACTGGAGGAAAGCTCCTCTGCTGGGTCAGACGCTTGCAACACACACACAGAACGATAAAAAAACACCGGTGAATCATGAAAAAAAAAATGAGACGTGCGAACTACAGGCAGGTTCTGTGGAGACAAACTTCCTGACGTCCTGACCTCCACCGACAGCAGAATGTGGGTCGAATTCCGGAGCAGCAGTAACTGGGTGGGGAAAGGCTTCTCTGCCGTTTATGAAGGTAAAAAAAAAAAAAAGAAAACTACTCTGGAATTTTGTGCACTTAAATATACGCCGTCGTGATCCACGACTTCTCCTAGCGATCTGCGGCGGCGACATCATCAAAGACTCGGGACAGATCCAGTCGCCCAACTACCCCGACGATTACCGGCCCTCCAAAGAGTGCGTGTGGAGGATCACCGTGTCCGAGGGATTCAACGTGGGCCTTAGCTTTCAGGCCTTCGAGGTGATTAGGTGCCTATGTCGTGTCTGAGGGAGGGGTCAAACTCTGGGAGGGGAGGGGCGGGGGGGAGTCATATGGATTTAAAGTCCAGGAAAGTCTCACGAGTGTGCGTGGGAACGTCTGGTTTGGATTTCATGCTCTAATAAGATGGCAATCTAAATGTCTGCGCTAGCATGTGTGTGTGTGGTCTAGAAGTCATCATGCAGGTTTGGAATTAAAAAGAAAAAAAAGTTACGTGACTCCATCAATGTACAGTTTTAGATTTTCGTCATTTGACTACGTTTTTACTACGTTAGATCGAGCGACACGACAGCTGCGCGTACGACTACCTGGAGGTGCGAGACGGGCCGCTTGAAACGAGCCCTCTGATTGGCCGATTCTGCGGCTACGACAAACCCGAGGACGTGCGCACGACCTCGCACACGCTCTGGATGAAATTTGTGTCGGACGGCACGGTCAACAAGGCGGGCTTCGCCGCTAACTTCTTCAAGGGTGAGCTTGGATTCTAAAATGGCGCAAAAAATTTCGATTTATTGTATGTTATATATTCAGATTATTTAAATTGTATATCGTAGAGGAGGACGAGTGTTCCAAACCGGACAACGGCGGCTGTGAGCAGAGATGCGTCAACACGCTGGGAAGTTTCAAGTGCGCCTGCGATCCGGGCTACGAACTAGCGCCGGACAAAAAGAGCTGCGAAGGTAACACTGACGAGTGTGTGTCGCTGAAGTGTGTATTCTCTACTCACCCTCAACTTTGATGACGTGTGTCGGGAAGTGGAGAAGCGCTTTTCCTGACATAAGCGCCCTTCTTTCCAAACAGCGGCGTGCGGCGGTCTTCTGTCCAAGCTGAACGGCACCATCAGCACGCCGGGCTGGCCCAAGGAGTACCCGCCCAACAAGAACTGCGTGTGGCACGTGGTGGCCCCCACGCAGTATCGCATCTCCATGCAGTTTGAGGCCTTTGAGCTGGAGGGCAACGAGGTGAGATCAACCTTTGCTGCGGCGCCATCTGCTGGAGGTGCCACGTCACCGTGTCTCGATCAGGTGTGCAAGTACGACTACGTGGAGGTTCGCAGCGGCCTGTCGCCCGACTCCAAGCTGCACGGGAAATACTGCGGCACCGAGGTCCCTGAAGTCATCACGTCGCAGTACAACAACATGAGGATCGAGTTCAAGTCGGACAACACCGTGTCCAAGAAAGGCTTCAAGGCGCAGTTCTTCTCAGGTGAACACACCTTGATGTGGCTTCCTGAGTGTTACAGAACATGACATAGCAAAACAAAATATAGCACCGAGCGTCAGAAGCACTTTGTGTTCGCTAGCTTGTTTTAATGTGCGCGGCTTTTGTGTCAGACAAGGACGAGTGCAGCAAGGACAACGGCGGCTGCCAGCACGAGTGCGTCAACACGGTGGGCTCGTACGTGTGCCAGTGTCGCCACGGCTTCGTGCTGCACGAGAACAAGCACGACTGCAAGGAAGGTGCGTCAAAGCACAACCTTTGGCTAAGGTCGTCCGTCTCATGCCATTTGGATGAGATATATTTCGCAACGGCGGGCATAAAACCCTTGAGGGTGATTGTAGGAATCAATATATTGATTATTAATTTCGTATTGATGTGTGGCTATAAAGCAGAACTTGGCGCTTGCGGCATATTGCTGCGTTATCGCGAGGAGTGTGCGTGTAATTACACTCAGCATTGTTTGCCGTGTCCATTTCACACTCAAGTTGTCAGCGTGCTTTTTTTTTTTTTTTTAAATGCCTCCCGCTCGCTGCTTCCTGTTCCCTTTCCATTTCCTTTGACCTCTTCCTGTGCAGCCTTGATTTCAACTTCCTCTCACCGTGCGTGTTTGCGTGTATGTGCAGCCGAGTGCGAGCACAAGATCCACAGCGCCAGCGGCAGCCTGAGCAGCCCCAACTGGCCCGATAAGTACCCCAGCCGCAAGGAGTGCACCTGGGACATCACGGCCACGCCGGGACACCGCGTCAGGATCGTAAGTAGACCCGTGACATCATTTTTTTCATAATCTAGATTATTCCGTTTACAAAAAGCAACCAATTAAGTGCCATGGCATATTTTTTCATCAACGACAAGGTTAATTTGCCGCCATCTTTGTCCGTCCAAACAGTAAAGTTGCTTTTTGTAATATTTTCCATGCGCCACTCAGAGTTAAATCAAAGATGCACTTTTCTGTAAGTGGGCTAAAACGTGCCGAGTGCGTTCATGCAATTGAAAAAGGCCTCAGGTTACTTTCCCCATCTGCTTCCCTCACACATACACACGCAAACGCAGTTGTGTGTGCACATTCATACGTTCATGCATGATATGGCCGAATGTGTGATGTGTCTTTGTGGTAAGATAAATAAATAATAATAATAAAAAATCCTGGGAATAATAACATTAATGATGTATTTGGAAAAAAACATTAGTAAGTAAATTTTAAATTTGCTCCTTTAAGACTTGAATACATACGTGCTGCTAACTTCTGGTGTTTCCTTGTCACCGATTACTTGTAGTAAAGGCACATCCAGTAACATGCTGCCCTCTGCTGGTTTGGAGCGTCACACCTGCTTTCATAAAGTAGCCTCATTTGCACATCAATCATTTTAGTTTGAATCCAGTATTTAAAGTATGTAAATAGTAGATGGATCAAAATTGAAACTATACGACGTGCTTTTGCTTGAGGTCTTAAAAGCACACACACTCATCAGAGCCAGTTGTAACCTGGTTTGCCCTCCGCCGTTGACGCGGGGTCATTAACATTTAATTCCGTAATCTCCTAAAATCGCTTATGTAAGTGAAAATGTTGAACAAACACGTGGTAGACATTATGCCCCAGAATAAAACGTGCTCAACCTTGACAGTAAATACCCCCCCCACACACACACTTTTCATAAAATAAATATGAAAATTGGGATATAACAGTACTTTGAAAGCAAATAATTTCTTTAGTGGTAATAAGTTGAAATGCTACAGAATATTTTCAAAAATCTTTGTTCCTCCCTTACCGTGTAGACGTTCAGCGAGTTCGAGATTGAGCAGCACCAAGAGTGCGCCTACGATCACCTGGAGGCCTTCGACGGTGACGGCGAGGCGGCGGCCATCTTGGGGAGGTTATGCGGCAATAAAGTTCCCGAGCCGCTGGTGTCCACAGCCAACCGGATGTACCTCCGATTCATCTCCGACGCCTCGGTGCAACGGAAGGGCTTCCAGGCCACTCACGCCACCGGTACGCTAAACCACAAGTGTTTTTGTTAATATTTTCAAAAAAATACAAACAACAAAGCCATTTGACATTCTCAATGACTCCAGTAAACAAACCGGCGCAAGTAAAACTTTGGCTGGATCAATGTCTACATCTAGTGGCTAACATAAAAAGTACACCCACCGGCAGTCTTTTTTTTTTTGCACTTAAAAGCAATTTAAATTGTTCTTTAAGCTGTTAAATGCAGTAAATTTCACAAACTTTATTTATATAGAGCACATTAACAATCTCAGCTGTAAGCTAGTTCTTTGCATAAAACACCATAATAGTAATTAATGTAATATTTTTAAAATTGTGTACAAATAAAGGCCTCCCCGTAATATTTAATGTATTTTTTTTTTTTTTTTTTGCACTTTTCTTATCTCGAAATTACCCAAGCTTGACAAGCATTGTTGTCTTGCACGCAGAGTGCGGCGGCCGTCTAAAGGCGGACGTCCGGCAGAAGAACTTGTACTCGCACGCCCAGTTCGGCGACAACAACTACCCGGGCCACAGCGACTGCGAGTGGCTGCTGACGGCCGAGCAGGGCTACGGCATCGAGCTCAGCTTCGTCACCTTCGAGGTGGAAGAGGAGGCCGACTGCGGCTACGACTTCATCGAACTCTACAACGGCTACGACGCAGACTCGCACAGGCTCGGACGATTCTGCGGGTCGGGGGTAAGAACGTGTGGAGAAAAAAAAAAAAAAAGTCCAAAAATTTCTTCACCTCCAACTGAGGGGGAGAAATTATTTTTTTAATTTTGTTGTTACATTTAAAAATACAAAAAATGTCCGACTTGGGCGAAAGTATGCCTTTTTTAAGAGTACTTTTTGAATCAGATTTATTATTATTATTATAAAATATCATTTCAAACTGGACAATCTTTTCCCTCCCCTCAGCCCAGGGAAGGAATCTACTCACCAAGCGACGCCTTGCTGATCCGTTTCCATAGTGATGACACCATCAGCAAGAAGGGCTTCCACATCCGCTACTCCAGCACCAAGTTCCAGGAAAGCCTTCACGCCAGGAAATGACCTCCCGAAAACCTTCTCGTCCCATGGACGCCGACATTGTTACCTCCCCCCAAAAGAACACCAGGCGTGGAATTACGCAGTGAATTCCAAACGTTTGTCGCGGACGTCTAAGCTGCTCGTTGGATGCGAGAATGACAAATTGCGGATGAACTAAAGAACCTGCAAAAATGGAACATTTACGCATCCTCCATTCTTGGACTGTACAGACTATTGAATTTTTTTTTTTCCTATTTACCGCTCCCAAAATGGCTTCACGTGTTGTGTTGACTGTATGCGTGTGTGTGTGTGTTTGTGTGTGCCCACAGAGAGAAGAAAAAAAATGATCAGACCTCCAACAAGGCCAAACAATCTGAAAAAAACGTGGAGCTACCTGACTGGCAGTGCAGTTCCTTACCAGTCCACAAGGTGGTGGTAACGCGCAGTAAAATGGGTGCCAACGCTGAATCTTGAGGCTCACTGGCTCCCATGCAAACAGTCTAAAAAAAAAAAAAAGACATAACCAAATATAATAGTTTCTCAATTACCGTATGTATTTGTGCTTAATCGTGTTAACTCACAGACGAAATGCAATGAAATGTAGCATTATTCACACTTTAGAGGTAAAAAATGGACAAAATAAACTGTTTTTTTTTCGGTGGATATCAGAAAGGGAATATTCACGACGGGCAAGGAAAACGTTCCCAATGGTGCTACAAGGACGGACACGACGGACAGCACTAGTCGTGTGGAACTACATTATTGCCTTGTCATTTTGTAGCTGCTCGCCATTTAAACGCACGTTCCTTTCCTGCATCGGTGTGTAAGAGATGATGTGTGTATGTCAAATGTTTTGAAATGGAAGAACGACAATTCGCCCTTAACGTGCCAAGCTCGAGAACATCCCCAACTAATGTGTTTTAATATTATTATTAAGAGTCTGTGTCTGTGACGCCGACAAGTGCTACACGTCCTCCACATTATTAAAGTCCACAAAAAGGTTGAAAAGATCGACAAATGCATGACTTACCTTTTTTTGGCCGAGTGAGCCACGTCGAACCAAAATGGTCGTCCTGAGGCATCCGGTTAATCACGGCCAAAAAGCCGGGAAAGGGCACAAAAGTCATGAAAATATCGTAATTAAATATGTTAAAAGCGCATTAAATTGGTGTATTATTGTCACAACTAACATACACGTAAAGTGGATATTTTAAAAAATCGACAAGGGGTTCTTGTGATTTAAAAAGATGAGACCAAGATTAAAACTTTTTCCCCACAAAAAAAAAAACAGCTGATGGGTTTAATTAGAGGCACTTTAGATGGTTAACCTAAAAATAATTGTGTTGACTCCCATTTAACAAGTTTGAATGTACAGAGGTACAGGTCAAATTCATGATGGAAAGATTTTGGTCTCATTTTGTAAATCACAAAGACCTGACATTTGGACATGGGTGTGTAGAATTACACAATATAAAATTACAGGAATGAGATATCAGAAAAAAAATGTCAATTTTGCTGTGGTCTTTTCCAGAAATGTCTATAAGTAAAAAAAATACTGTATTATTATGTACAGATATTACAATATTAACTGTTTCTAAAAGTGAACTGACTTTGGCTCTTTACTTTACCTCCACCTGTTGTCCATCAGCGGTACTGCAGTGTTTTTTCCCGCCCATTCAAACAAAACAATAGATTATCTAAACGGCAATAAAACTTTATGAATAAAAGACTAATTTGGAAAAATATATGACCAAAACACTCACCAGTCACAACAATACGTAGATCTGTGCAATTTGGATTTTTTTTTTTTGGGGTGAGGGTGGGAGATGTTTTGGGGAGAATCGGCAACAGCGTGTTCAAACGACGTCAGCCGAATTCATTTTCTATCCAAGATGCCGTCGTTGAGTTCCAGAGTAACTGGAACCCATCCCAGCTGACCTTTGGCGAGAGGACCCGAGGTACTTGAAAACAATTCTTCGGCTAATGAACAAAATGTCAAGTGTAAGGATGGAGGCCATTTTGTCCAAACCTGCTTTTTGGTCACATAGCATCTTTAATACCACCGTTATAATAATTAGGATATCAAAAGTATGGAGTATACATTACATCATTTGCATCGCGCCACACAAACCGGAGCTGATTTATGTCGGTATTATCTTTCCTTATCCCTCCTTCTTCTT
Source organism: Syngnathus scovelli (assembly GCF_024217435.2). Classification (NCBI taxonomy): domain Eukaryota; kingdom Metazoa; phylum Chordata; class Actinopteri; order Syngnathiformes; family Syngnathidae; genus Syngnathus; species Syngnathus scovelli. The sequence goes on along the minus strand of NC_090851.1, from coordinate 1,396,736 downwards.
CTTCTTGTGGTGGTCTCCACATTGTGCTGATCCGTTGAGCCTTTGTTCGGGAAGAAGAACACTGAATTGGACATGAGGTGATAGAAAAAGCTTCCAAATGTTACTTGAATCCTATACTCTACTACTTTCCCATACCGGTAAATCTCCAGATAAGTCAGCAAAAAGTCTTCTGTGAAGTCTTCTGGCCTTTCCTTATGATTTTTTTTTTTTTTTTTTTTTGCAGTCAAGTTCTTGTTGAAGCTGTGGGAACAGTCTCTAGAAGCCATGCCTGTTTTTTGTTTGTTTGTAACAGTCCCAGTAAGATTCTCCGGAGTCCCAAGGTGTGTGAATGTGTGAGATACCAGAAGAAAAAAAATAAGGAAAAGCAAAAAAAAAAAAGAAAGTCGTCCCCTGGCTTCTACACGCTGGTGATGGAGGCCAGGCAGTTGGCGGGCTTCTGCAGTTTGTCGGGCTGCGACGGAGCGGGCGGCTCGGGGATGGCGCGGAAGCTGAAGGGCAGTCCCGCGCCGCCCGGGCCCACGTGGTGCCCGGGGCTCAGCGCCGGGTTCTGCCGCCTATTGCTCTCCACGATGCTGGACGTGTTGGACGCCAGGCTCTCGCGCGTCCTGCGAAACATCAAGCGATGAAAAAGAGAGTCGCCGCGGCATATCAAGAACCGACCGTAGAATGGGCTACAAAAAAAGTCCACCTGGCTTTTTCAAATTCAAACTTCTCATGTATGAAATGAGCCACAGTATATAAATAAAGCACATTAGCCAGCTAGCTAGCTAGCTAGCTAACCAAACAAATGTGGAAAAAGTATCCAGCAGCTTTCACTTTTTTTTTTTTAAATGGTCTTTAAACTGAATTATTAAAATATGAAACGATAAATTTGATCATGGGTTTGTTGTCGATGTAATGAACGACTTGACGCGTACCTGGGCGAGTTGAATCCGCTGTCCACGGTGACGCTGCTACTGTCCATGCTGTCCAAGCGCGCCGAGTGGGCCGACTTCTGACTGCTGCCGTTCTCCGTCTCCTTGGGGCTGAGCAAGGTTAGGTTGCTCTCCAGTTTGCGCTGCAGATCGTGCTCCTTCTCCCGCTGCAGGAGCCACTTGATGGTTCCCTCCCCGGCGCCACCGCCGCCCACCACGGTGCCGCCGCCGCCGTTACCGCCCGCTTCCCGATGGTCCTTGCCGTCCTCCGCCTTGGCCAACTCTTTGTGCGAGTCCTCCTCCGCCTCCTCGTCATCCTCGTCGTCCGAGACGTTGTAGTAGTCGAAGGAGGCGGGCGGGACGGTTGGCTCGAGGCAGGCCTGCAACATGGCGGGCGAGGCCGAGGAAGCGGCGGAATTGGAAGGCTGCTGGGGCTCAGGATTGTCGAGGGCCTCTGTTGATTTGGCGTGCGAGGCTTTCCGCAATGTGCCAGACTTGGTGTAGCTGCTGTCCGCGTAGCCCGCGGACAAGGCATTGTGTGGGGGGGGTTTGAACAAGGTGTCCTTGCTGAAGATCTCCTTCCTCTTGATGGCGCCGCCGCCGCCGCCCCCGCCGGGGTCCACATTGTGTTGGTGCGGCGTCAGGCGGGCGCTCTGCGCCGGCTCCGGCGTCTGGCTCGGCGTCAGTCGCAGCGATCCGCCGCCGCCGCCGTTTTGACCCTTGGCCGCCGACAAGTCCTCCTTGTACTCCATCTTGTGCGGAGAAGTGAGGTGAGGCGTTTGGCGGTCTGCCGGAGAGCCCTTTCGGCGTCCTCCCGATGAGGTTAACGTGTCATATTCTGATTTTGCCTGAGGCGAGGGGGCAGTTAGGATTGTTTCGTTTGACGTATTGCACTGGAAGTATTCGTCCGCCGAGGGCTTGGGAGAAAGTCCCATGAGCTCGTTGTAGGACGGCAGGCTGTCTCTGCTCTTGTTCCTCTCGGCGCTACTGCGGAGCCTCAACTCGTCCGCGCTCCCTTTCCCCAAATCAGGCACATTGAAATCCGAGTGGAACTTAGCAGCAGAGAACATGATCCTTGAGTAGTGGGCCGACTTCTGCGAGGCGCGCAGGGTGCCGTCGTCCGTGTAGTAGTGGGCGGCGCCGCCGACGCCGCCCCGCTCGTCCGCTCCGGCCTCAAAGTCTTCGGGCGGGCCGAGCGACGGCCCTTTAAGGGAATTGTCCATGGAACGCGAGCGCTCCTTGGCCTGGTCCGAGCGGTCGTGGCGCGACTTGCGCTCCTGATTGTGACTGTGACTCCTCTGCACCCTGGACTGGCAGGTGCCCCGGGAGGGCTCGGGGAAGGGCATCTCCGTCCTCCTCTTGGCCAGCTCCCCGGACACGTCCCACTCGGGCGTGACGGGGCAGTAGGACTCTGTGATGTTGGGGTTGCTGTGGACGAGGTACGTGGCGGCGCCGCCGCTACGCCGCCGCTCCAGGGTGTACATGGCCTCCCGAGGGGAGCGGACCAGCGAGTGGCTGAAGAAGCGGTAATCCCTTTCCATGAAAAGAAGATCCCAGTTGGAACCCTCGGAAGGCTCCCCTCGGGAAGTCCGCGGCTTGCTGTGCGAGCGAGACTTACCGTGCGGGACCCGCCGGTGGCCGCGGCCCCGTCGGCCGCGGGCGCTGTGCTGCGCCGACGAGCCCGCCTTGTGTTTCTGCGTCCGCTCCTCCTCCAACCGCTTCATCACGGCCGTGTGGCGGGCCACGTTCTCCACCGTCAGGTCGGGGTTGATACGCCGGATGATCTCCATCTCGATCTCGCGGGGGATGGGGGCGGCGGGGACGTCCTCGTCGCGCAACGGCCACTCCTCCGGCGGGAACTGCGCCGAGAAAGTGGCCAGCTGCCTCATCTTGTCCTTCTTGAAGCTCAGGCGGAAGAGGCGCAGACCGAAGCGCTTGGATTGTTTCTCGCCGCTTCCGCTGGCCTCTTTCTTTTTGGTCAGGGTGTCCGTTTTGTACGGGAACGACGTCACGCTTTTGCTCTTGTCTGCCGGATCTTGCTGGACAGGGGGGGACGTGAGGGGGGGCGGGTAGGGGTAGGACGGCGGTTCTCCTCGCTGCTCCTTGCTCGCCGGAGCTTGGCCGTGGTCCTTGGGGGTCTTGCTCTGTTGCTCCTTCGCCGTCTTACTCTGAAGCCTCGGCGGCGGCTCGTCGCGTCGGGAATTGTACGAGTCACTGTGATTCTTCCGGGAGGGCTTCTCCGACGGGCAAGCGGGCGCCGACGGCGTGACGTTCCCCGACTTGGGCGAAGTACACTGCTGAGGTTGCGGCGGCACCGGCGGCACCGGCGCCGCTTGTCGCTCCTGCAGCCGGTCGTCCAGGTGGTACCACTTGTTGTTACTTCGGATGAGGGACGGCGTGATGAAGTAGGTTTGGGGTGTGACGATGAAGTAGCCCTCTGGAGTCGGGTAGATCTTTCTTTCTCGCACCAGCATGTTCAGGGTGTGTCGCAGCACCTCCAAGCTGGGTGTGGGCACGCCTTGGATGGAAAGAGAAATGGGTTGGGAGTCCACCCGGTCGTACCCGCCGCCGCCGGAGCTTACCTGGGAAGCTGGCGGTGAGGTGCTCCACCAGAGCCTCCTGGCTGACGGGCTTGTGGGCGGCGTTCATGGCCGAGATGGCCAGGCACAGGATCTCGCCCAGCGGGATGAACTGTGACTGGCTGATGGGCGACATGCTGATGGGCGACACGTCACCTGCCAGAGACAGCCAGCGGGAGAGAAAAGAAAAGAAAAGCATGGCTGGGTGAGTGAGAGAAGCTATGACGTAATGGTCAAACGGCTCTAGCTCCACCTCGTCCTCTCTCCCTCTCTCCCTCCCTCCCTCCCTCGCTCGCTCATCTTCCTGTTTGTGTGCTAGCTGCTGCGGCAACCGTCGACAACGAGTACTCGCGCGCCACGTGCTGTCGCCTTTGTCGAAGTGAGCAGGCTCTGCCGTGATGTCACTCGTAGCGAGCTCACGGTCCCCGCCGTAAGCTCCTTTCCGTAGCGCCTCCCGCGACACCGCGCCGGACGGTCAGTGGAGCGACGCTATGACGTCATCGCTTCATGTCACCCAACGTAGCCGGCGTGCACAATTTGGAGTTGCGAGGTTTTGCCATCTTTTTTAGTCAAAGATGATTTTTTCTGGCACTACGTTCCTTCTTCTTTCATAGCGCCAAAGCAAATAGTACAACAACTACAAATATAATCTCTACACTAGTTAGACAATTTCACAATAGATTACGTCATAGCACGTGAATAAAAAGGTTGAAAATAGGTTCAAAATGGCTGCGGCGGCGACCATATCTAACTTTTTCAACCATGACAATGATGGGATGAATGAGATGAATGAATCTTATTAGTGGTTCGAAAGTGGCCCAGTCACTGGGGCAAAAAAATAAATAAACAAAAACAAAAGTAGTGCAGAGGAAAACAGCCAGAAGTGAAAGAGTGCTGCTACGCATGTTGAGAACAATTTCAATAATTTAAAAAAAAAATTCTTTCAATGAATTGGATATTTTTAAATATCCGTGACTACTTTCAAAAACAGGAAAGTAATTCGAATTGACAATAAAGAAAATACGCAAACTGATTATTTCTTTAGTAATTGGTTTGGGACAAATCCGAAAATCTTCCAAAACTTTGATTGTTTTTAAAGTAATAAATGTTTGCTAATGTAATAAAACCTACAAAGATTGTTTTTCGTTCTTCTTTCATAGACTAGAGACTGAAATTCTGATTCATTTGCCGGTCGATTACTCGATAAACTGTGAAAAAAAATCAAATCGGCGGGTTTTCTAATGTCTTACTAATTTCGCTACTCCCCCTTTTTTTTCAAGCCCAAACATTAGATCACAGAGTTGGTACTCCACTATTTCAAGCTAAGCGAAAATGTCCTGTTCTTTTGGTGACACAATATTGTTTCTTGTTTTTGGAGTGTGGTGAGGTGAATGGTCATCCATGGGTGGATCCTTTTCGTGGGGGGGTTTTGAGGTGACGCACTCACCTGATGCCCGAAAACTCGGCGGGGACGGCGAGAAATGGGGAGGAGGAGGTGGAGGAAGGTGCTGCTTCTGCACGCGGATGTCTTTCTCCGAGCCGGCCCAGGCCCGCCGCACGTTGCGGTTCTTCTTCATCGTGACCCCCTTGTTTTTTTTTTAGGGGAGGTGGGAGGGGGGGGAGAGGGGTGGTGAAGGGGGGGGGCAGGGGGGAGGTGGACCAACCTCAGGGGCTCAGCGCCTCCCCCTCATGGGGTAGCGAGCGTCCCGCTAGAGCGATGGCCCACTGGACATGGCAGGAAGAAGCGGCGTGCGTCTCATTGACGAACAGCGACGCGGTGGCGGCGGTGGAGGCAGCGGCGGCGGCTCGTGGCGGGCTCCCTCCCGGGAGGCATCACCCGGCCACCATTTGCATGCGCGGGGGGGCACATTACGCTCCGATGCGGGGGAGTGGGGAGGGGAGGGGAAGGTAGGAAGGAGGTGAAATGGGGTAAATATAATAAAAAGAGAAAGGGTGGAGGGGGCGGGAGGGGGGGGCGGATGTCGTTTTCAGGATTGTTCCTTTCCCATCGAGGCCTGACAATAGCTCAGCGTCGTCCGGAAAAGCGGCAAAAAAAGCTGCGTCCAAATCAAAGCTCCTGCATTCAGCCCAACGGTAGTACGCCGAGCGGCGGGGACGCCACGTTCACCTCCATCTTTATCCCCGTCGAGCGCCGCCACACACACGCACGCATGCACGCACGCACGCACAGACACCCCCGTCGTCCTTCTGTTTTTTCTCTCCACCCTTGACAAACACGAGTGAAGGGCGGGGAGGGAGACAACAAAAACAAGCCAAAACGGGAGAGCATAGGAAGAAGAAAGAAATCAAGTCAAGAATAGACATCCAGCCTCGATGGCGGCGGCGGCGGTGGCGGCGGCGGCGATCCGTTAGCCGTAGCATCCATTCATTAACGCAGGGGTGGGTGGAGGGGAGGGAGGGACGGAGGGAAGGGGGGCGCTTGTGTGTGAGAGAGTCGGTCGGGGAGGGCGGGTGGAGGTGGTGGGGGGGCAAACTCCAGTCAACGGCTCCTCTTCCCGCCGCTAATGCTGCAGCTGCTCCCAGCACCTCCAGGAAGGGTGTGTGTGTGTGTGTGTGTGAGAGAGAGAGAGAAAGTGTGTGCATGCGTCTGGATGCGAGGTGTGTGTGGGGGGGGGGCATGGAAGGGGGGGCGTCCACATTAAAAAAAGCTCGGATGAAGTCAGCTGACTGCATCCTCACCTTGGTGACTTTTTGTTAAAAGAGGGGGTGCACACGAAATGACGGGGGGGGGGGGGCATCTCGTGGTGTCACAACCAATCTGCTCCAGTTCACCGATACTAAAGAAGAGAAAAGATGAGGAGGAAAAGGGAAGGGGGGTGAACTAGCACGCCAGCCATTTTATTCCTCAGTAGTGCTGCAACAGCCTTTGTTGCCATGACGACGCAAGCCGATGAGCTCATAGCTGTTACCTCGCCGAGCACCACCAGAGCCCCCCCCCCCGCACACACACAACCCCCCCCCCCCCACCTTAAAGTGGCAGTTGCTCACAATAGAAGATGGGGAAGATGTCATACGTCATGTGACTTTTTATTGATTTGGCTTCATTGGTATTCAGTTCATAGGTAAGCATATGCAGCACGGTGGCACAAGTGGTCGGCAGTCTTGCCGTGGTGGTTCTGGGTTCAAATCCGGTCGGTTCGGTAGAGGTAGTGTCCGCAATGGTTAGAAGAAAAAAAAAACCAAAGACTATGGTTTTGATGTTTACGCTTTGTTCTCGAGGTTTTTGTGTCTGATGTTTTTTAAAAAAAAAATGTTTTCGTTTAGTATAATATTTTCAAATGAGGTACACTGACAATTTAAAATGGTCATGTTGTTACAGAACCATTTGTGATCACTTGGTTACTTGAAGGATTAATAAATCACAACACAGAAGCTACTTAGCATTAGCATTAAGCTAGCAAGGACTTTGCTTTGTGTTTAGTTTGACAGGAAACTTCATTAAGCAGCCTTTTTTTTTTTTTATGAATTGTGCACTATTTGTCAAACTAATTGTGAAGTGTGTTGAGTTGAGTTTACTTCCACCCAAAAAAAAAAAAAAAAACTCAAGTCGGGTCACTCGAGGGACACTTTGGTTGGGCCTGTAACTTCTTTACTAGCCTGAGTGTTTCTGCCCTCTAGTGGAACTTTTAAGACGCCTCATGTAAACTTCATCTATAGACGGAAAAGGAGTCAAAAACAAATTCCTGCCGTTTCCCGTCATTCTGTGGCGGGACGCTCCCTTTCCTTCCAGACAGCACTTTTCAGGATACACAAAAAAAAAAAAAAAAAAAATGCTTTTCCTTCCTGCTGCCCCAATTGTGTATCCAACGGATACCAAGACCCCCAACTAATGGGATTTAACGCTCGCTGCTAAAACCCCTTTGACGGAAAACACACAACCTTTGTCCGCTGCTTTAAAGAAGGGGTGGGAACCGCAAAGCCACATCAATATAGCGAAACGATAATTTTCTATCAATCCAGCTAGCTTTTCAAATCGAAATGACCAAGGACGATACACGAAACATGACTTGTGACATAATCGATAAAGAACCAAATCAAAACTTATGACACCATCAATATATTGATACATTAACTTTCATTTAACACAATGACAAAAAAATGTGAATAATATCGATACTTGGTATCGGTACTCACACACTCCGAAACAATGTAACAAGCGATGCTATACGATTTTGCATCGATATTTGGCCCCAACCTTCATATTAATTACTCTTCAAGGATAAAATCATCACGTAGGGCTGTTTTTTTTTCTCAGTCACACGGCAGTGTTCCGTATACTGGTACGGCAAGTGAGCTATTAGCTCCAAGACAAACATTCCTGTGCTTATCGGTGTTTTGCTTCAGTCTCCACACAGACAACTACTCGAGCGCAAACGTTCACCTTTGGACGACACCCAAATGTATGTTGTGACCACAAGCAAGCATCATCAAGAACCCATCGATAACTCATAAAAGAAAACTGGATGATGTCACACAAGGCATCAGTTTTGCGAGCATCAACTAAATATTTTTTTTTACTTATGAATGAATGAATAAATTGGCATTTTGCTGAACAATGGTGAACTTTTTTTGTTTGTTTGTTTTTCTTTGTTTGTTAGTAGACTGTGGGAAACCTCTTTGCATATTTTTATGCAATATTTATTTAATCAAGTTTATGATATTAATGTCAGGAAAAAAAAAAGTTCCGACTTAGGAACATTTTTTTAGATAGGAACAACCGCTGTGGTGCCAAATACTGACTAATTACCTAGTGTTAATGGGTATAGTGTATTTAAATAAACAAAATGGAGGACTGGACCCACCTAAGGAGGTGATGTGGAAACCCGGCGGAGCCTTCAGGGTTCTTCTTGTCCATCCGTTCCGCAGCACTTGCAGGTGATCTTCTCGGCCGCGGATCAGCAGCACGTGTTCGTCCAACCAGCCCAGGAAGAAGACCTCAGCCAGGGCCCGGGTGAGCGCCTGGTTCCAGAAATGTTGCATGTTGGTGGCCTTGAAGTCCGCGAACACCTGGTACCCGGCCGCCACTGCTGCTGGCACCGGTGGGGTGACCGACGTCTCGTCCTTACGGTGGCCGCTCAACTTCGACAACACCACGGCCAGGGAGTGCGGGGCGATCCCGAGCACCTTCTCCTCCATCACTAAAGTTCGAAGTCACAAACTCGACTTCGAAACAGCTTCATTCTGTCAAAACTAAAGACAATAAAAATAAAATAAAAGGAATTTGTGGAGAATATTTAGGTCGAAAATAACGAGCAACCGAGGAGCAGCGTGTGACGCCGTTGGTGCTTTTGGGGTCAAGTTTGGAGCGGGCAAGTGTGGGGAGAGTGTTGCGTTCAAGGTATACTCGGAGATTTTTAAATTACTATCCGAAAAGGCGACAAAAACAACGATATTTGATTATCTAAGGTTGAAAGCATCTTAATTAGTCGGACTTTTGAGTTACTGCCCACAAATCTAAACGTGTTTGAGCACGGTGTTGAATTAATAACGTGTTTTTAGAGATGAGTTTAGGGAATTATTTAAAATCCGCCTTTACGTAAAGGCCTCGTTGTTTAACTTTTTTAGTACCATAATTCAGAGACAACTTGTTTATAATACCTTTAAGCAATCTTTTACAAATGAAAAATCTCAACACTCGCCTGTAGGAATGACAGAACCGTAAGACAGCATTTCTCAAATTGAGTTTTATTTTGACATCAACACGTAACCCTTACGTCACAGTTTAAAAAAAAAAACGCACCAAATTGTCAAAGTCAAAGTCAAAGTCAGGTCACAAGATTGTCAATCCAAATCATTACCAAAAAAATTGAATGAAGTCAAACGGAACATTTGTAACATATTTACTGAAAACATTTCAAACTCGGGATTGATTTGAACTTTTTGGACTCTCATGCATTTAACATTCAACCACACGAGTTAATTGGCCCACTCAGAATCCATCGCAGCCTGGTCAACCTTCTCAAGGTTTCTTTTTTTTCCTATGTTTATTATTATTATTTTTTTTTGTCTTTGCTTTCCATCTTGAAATAAATTTGACTTGGTTATTTTGAAATGTCCTTTTAAATTTATATAATTTATAAGAAATGCAATTGTAAACAGTGATAATGAGAAAAAAAAGAGATTTCAAGTTTATATTTCCATTTTCCCAGCTTATGCCTCACTAGTGGCTTCACATCTACCTGAATTGTGTAAACAGCAAACAAACGTGACCCTTTCTCATGAAATACTTAAGACAAATATGACTAAATAATGCCTACAAACTCCGGTGAAATACGTGTAAACCCAAAAGAATTGGAAAAAGAACGAGTATGGGTCAGGGCGCAAAGTACATCTCCTTGGTCAGCATGGACACGATGCACGGGATCTGCTTCTTGGCGTCAAAGCCCGGCGTGGTGGAGATTGACTCGAACTCCAGCGCCACCTTGCGGTTGACGCGGGTCAGGACGTGCAGGAGCTCCAGCGAGCGGCCGTGCTCGGTCAGCATCTCGCACAGCGATTGGATGAACCACGAGCCCGTCATGGTATTCCTCCACGAGTAGTAGCCTGCACGCATGATGAAGAAATAAATATATGGATGGGGTGGAATTATTATGATGACATTAAAAATTAATTAAAAACTTTATAATAATGACAAGAAAATGATAAGTTTCTTAGAAAAAGACATGCGGCGAGACCTGGCGCAGTGGAGTAGGCGTAGAGGAAGTCTGCCTCGACGGGGATCCTGGTGGTGCCGTCATCGGCGCTGTCCGTTTCGATACCAGCGTCCAGTTCGGTGCCCCTGCACGCCTTCATCACAAAATCCATTCTGTTTATTTACAAGACAACTTTTTTCTTCATTTATCGTTCTATTTCTTGTCAAATGTACTTTTTTTTTTTTTCTACCAATATATCACAAAGGTACCTGTATGAAGAAGAGTTTGGGCTTGCCCACCAGCGTCTTGCAGCGATCCCCGCGGAAAAGTGAGGTGAGGTATTTTAGCTCGATGGAGCCGTCGGTGCCGAAGAAGACGCCTTCGTCGCCGTGACTCAGCAACACGCACACCAATGATGCACAGCCGCTGTGATCATCATTAGACGCTGGGCGGAAAAATAGTTGATAAATTGGAAAAAAAAATTCAAATGAGCTCAACAGAATTTAGAATTTCAAATGTGAAAGATTTGAATCTGTTGTATTATAATTGGAGATTTGGAGTGTGAGAGTGGCTTGCTGTGCTCACCTGCAGTTAACACCTGTTTTATTTGCGTCACTGTCTGGTCATTGTAGACTTTGCATTTATAACCCAACTTGGCAAACACTTTCATGGCGTTGGCTGCGTCCACGTCGGTGCCATTTCGTTGATTCATGCCTGCGGCAACAAAAATAACTTTGGAATTAAAGAGACTCACTTTTTTAATTTCCTTCAAAAGAGGAAATGTGATGCACATTTGTGGTTACGTGCACTTCCTGCCAGATATCTGACATGACAATTTCCAAAACGAACAGCAAACACATTGACATCTAAATTCACAGCTCAATATGATATTTTTGTTGAGATATCTTGTAAAATTCTTTTTTAAGACTTCATTTATTCCCTCCAAAACTGCTTCTGTTTTTACAATACTATGACTAAGCCCCATAAAAAAATATATATATTTATTTTCACGTCTTCTTGTCAATATAATATTGTACATCACACAAACCTGTCCTCTTGTCAAAATTCTTGTTGTTGATGATGATACATTGTCCAATGGAGGGGAACGCGAGGCTGTATATGTGGCTTTGTGCCTGAGCCTTGCGGGCATCCACATCCGTGGAACTCTCAGATCTGGTACCAGAAGAACAGACAAATAACTTTTAAAAAAATCAAAATAATTTTACAAAAAACTACACAATGTGGGTGTTTGGTTTCTTTGTCAGCGGCGACAACGAACGGTTGCTAGGTGGCTAATAAATAATTTCAACTCACGCTTGTCCGTCGCCTCTTCTCGCGTCCGTGCAGTCGACTCCCACGGGTCCGTTAGTCGACATATTTACACGTTTATGATTGAAACGTTTTTCGCGTCACAGGTTATGAATTTGCAAAAAAAAAAAAAAAAGTCCACGCCCGTCGATAAGGAGGAAGACTGGAAGGGAGGTGCGACTTTAACTGCTCGCAAGCAACATCGGTCGAGTAAACAAAAGACTGTGACGTCACGCCACTTGGGGCGCTCGTTTTAAAGAACGCGCTTGCCGTGCGAGCGGTGAAACCGGAGAAAAGCCCTAAAATCGATGTAAATAATGATAAATTAAATTTGTAAAAATATCCATCCATGCATCATCTGCTTATCCAGAATCCAAAAACGTTTCTTTTATTTTTTTCTTACATAAAAAAATACTAAAAAACAAATTTTTCTTATAACAATTTTATTCTTGTAAAATGTAATTTTTCACCCATATTTTCTAAGAAAATTATGCATTAATTATTTTTTTTGTCATTGCAATGCACACCAAAATTATTGTTCCTACTTCCAAAAAAAAAAAATGCAAATTTTCTCTCAAAACCGATGTCCCAAAAATCTTGGAAGATTACAACTACACATCTCTTTTTTTACCCTGTAAAATAACACAACAATAAAGCTCTGAAAGTTCTCAACACCAAAATGGAGTGCAGATCACCGATATCTCAAAACCACCAGGAACAATGTATTCTTTACAAAGTATACTCATGTACATTTTTGGTGCAGAAGTAACAGACGAAATTACAAAAAACTGATTCCGAACACGATTGTGAACCATGAAGCTTGGGAGAAAGGGGCAGTGACACCTTGAGATACGAGTGGCGGGTGACTCAACTCAAACAAAGCAGCCCTTTAGCAAATATTCCTCACGCAAGGATTAAAGTTCTTTGACGCCACGCCCACTAAACATAAAACAAGAGAATAACAATGTCTTTAAATTAACCGCCTCAGTAACGTCCCGCGACACTAATGCTAACATATAATGGAAAATGTCATTGACATGCTAACTGTTAGCAACAAAAGTCAGGTTTTTTTTTTTCCAACAACACATGTGGACAGATAATATAACAACACTCATGAGTCCTTTATGAGAAAGGATTACAGCATCTTACAATTGTAGTACTTTTTTTTTTTTGCTTGTGTCTACATGGCTGTATGTGAGTTACGAGTATTGATGTGGAATATATCAAACTCGTATGTCAAGGCACCACAGTTTGAGGGGGGGGGGGGAGATATACTACAGCATGTAAAAATGTCACTCAGTATTTGATGACAGAAGGTAAGCACACTTTGAAAGTGGAAAACACGGAATGATCTCATCCACTACAGTCCTTCAGTCTGTAGGGAAGCAAAGATTGTACAAAGTGCAGAAGAAAAAAATTGTTTGCAGCCTCAAGTATTTTATCTTTGTTTGAATTGAAAATGAGCCTCCGAATATTGTCAATTTGAACAAAATTCTGATTTAATTCTTTTTTTTTGGTAACCTTTTCCACCATAGCCTATGGTCAGAAGATGTTGGGGCAAAGGTCCCAGCCGCCGCCCCCGTCCTTGGTCTCCCAGTAGCCGCCCTTGTAGACGTGCATGGTCTCTCCCGACGTGGGGTCGTGGATCTTCTCGAACCACAGCGATTGGTAGCTGTCTGGATGGACGGCTGAAGGAAAGAGCAAGAGGAACGCAATTACTTGCATTGTGCGTTAGCGTTAAGCTTTCGGGTTTAAACAAATAGTCCTTTTAAATACCTGATGTGTAATTCTCTTAATGTTTCAGAATATCTACAGTTGAATAAGAACGTTAGGAAGCTACTTGCATGTGACAGGAGGAAGAAGAAGAGGAGGAGGAGAAGAATCAGTGTGAAGGTTAGGAGCGTCCTCCGTGTCAGCTGAACGTCAGCACACACAAACACGGTTTGTCAAATCATCAGCAGTCCGTCACTTGACTATTACACGACTACGCTACGGTGATCTTCACTTCTAATACGAATGTACGCTACGAAGCTACGTGGTGATACTTGCTTTCGTCCGAAATCTCACTGGCTTCCGTTCCGATCTCATCGGCTCCGGCTAGAACGCAAATAAGACTAAGGTGAGGAATGACAACACGAAACACGCAAGCCATGAAACTTAGCTAGCTAGAAAGTGACATCACTATCTTGGAAAGAGTGCAAGATGGCCGCCTCGAACTATCAATTGCCTAGAAAGACACAAAACTACTAACCACTAAGATTCCACATTTGAATAGTTAAACCATAAAATGATGACAAAAACATAGATGACTTTACATGCTACATACACCACGCACTGAGTACCACTAGGGGGAGCCCTTGTACCACATTTGGGCTATCATGACAATGAGTACTTGCTTTTCAAAGGCGAGTCACTGTTTGAATCCTGAGAGGAAGCTTAGTGTGGGGACACAAACATGCAAAGAGGAGACAAAGACACACAACACGGACATAAATGTGCCGACTTTGGCTGAGTCATAAGCGTTAAGCCACGTGTCAAGCCGGCTTCTTACCTTCGTCGGGCGTGTTGGCCGCCTTGACGACCTCCCGCTCCCTTTCCCGACGAGCCGTCCGCTGCTTCTCCTCCAGCCTCTGCTTCTCGGCGTTGGCCTCGTCCCAGCGACCCTCTTCCATGAGACGCTGGTCGGGCCGCCGCCGGCTGTCGGTGGGCGCCACGTCTTCCTCGGGTTCGTTGAGCGTCAGCGCCAGCGTGGAGAAGAAGTACATGCTCTCTGCTCCCTCTCTGCAGAAAGAAAACATCTCAGGCCATCTGCAACTGTTTGCTCCGGCCGGCGGCGTGACATACGGCAACGGGTTCTTCCTCCATATCTCCTTGGCTTTGAGAGTCTGGTAGACGGTCCTCTGCTTGCCCTCGGCGCCGTTTTCGCTCTTGCTGCTCTGCATGATCCTGGAGAACTCCATCTTCTCATCCCACGTGCCCGACAGCACGTAATGCGCCTTCCCGTCTTTGTCCGTCACCACGCCCGTCACCTGCCCGCGCAGAAACAAGACATCTCGATAGCGTTCTCGGCAGAGATCATGAATAGAGAATGGACGAGTCACCTTTCTTGGCACATCTCTGGAGAAGTAACTGTAGGGAGTGAACTTCAAGTGGCAGCGATCGCCCGTCTTGTGGTTGACCACGTCGATCTCCCCTGACTGGAAGGGCGGAAAAAAAATCGTTCAAAAAGTTCTGACTATACTCTGACAGGTCATCATCATACCTGATCGATCCATAACTTCCCCACGATAATATTGTGCACCGTGGTGGTCACCTTCTTCCAAGAGTAATGGTTGCCGCTCTTGGCAAAGATGCACTGAATAGAGCCTGAGCAAGATAAAAATATATATATATTTTTTTAAAAAGCGCTGCGTCATGTTTACTCGGAAATGTGAACTGCATGAAAAGGTTGACTCACCTAAGGGGATGATGGACAAATATTTTCCTCGGAACTTGCTGGCTAAGGTGATTTCCTGTCGGAGCGTCCACCCTTTCTCGGAAAAGGCGTGGTGGGCTGCCGCGGGAGGGTGGTGGCTCACCTGAGGGCACAAACAATTGGACGGAATCACGTCTCCGTCAAATTAGAGACTATTACACGATATGAATGAAAAATACAAATTCCAAGTTGAGACTCTCTTGGCAAGTCAGATCTCCTAACTTTAGAAGTTTACAAGCAAGTCGGGACCTGCTCGCAAAGAGAGCGGTAGCCGCACTCTGGCAGGCGATCCAGCTCGAAGGTTTCCCCCAGCAGAGGGTTGAAGGGCTTGCCGGTGCGCTGGACGGTGGTGGAGTAGGACGACACGGTGAAGGCGGCCACGTAGCACATCTGCTCCAGCGAGCTGGAACACTTGGCCGCCTTGTCCAGCAGCTCGTAGTACTCCAGATCCTCGGACAGGCGTTGCAGCATGGACAGCGGCTCGTTGAAATTCACCTTGAGGGCGGGGGAGACACGACGTTGGCGTTACCGCGTCCGCGCTCGGGTGGGAGGCGGGCCTTCTCACGGGCATCGGTATCTTGGAGAGCTCCTTGCCGATGCAGTTCTTCATGATGCTCCACAGGTTGAGGTAGTAGTTGGGTTTCTCCGGGATGCACGTCCGCCGTCGCTTGACCGGTTCCGGCTTCAGAGGCGGCGGGGACTCCGGGCTGGACGCCAGCGACAGCTCGTCAAACTGAATCAGGAGGAAAACGAAGATCAGGACAGAGGAGCTCGCTCGGAGTGATGGAATCGGCTTCGGTCTCATTTGGGGAGCTCGATGATGAAATACTGCCTGAGCGAGTGAAAATGTCTGTCTTTCTGTCTTCATATTCCGCTCGCTTGCTTTCCTCTCTTCTCGCTAGTCGTAACACCCTACCTCTGCCCCTATCGCCGTGGTAACAAGAGCGTGTCATGCCGATGTTACGTCAACGTGTACGAAGGCAACTTTACCGACAGGTCGTCCGCGCCGGTCTCGTTGCTCAGCCTGCTTGCGTCGCTGCTAGATCTCCTGTAGAGCAAAAATAAATAAATAAAAAATTCGTCGAGCAGCGCTGAGTCTCGGAGGAGGTACAAGTGACCTGTGATATTTGGGGTCCGCGGGAACGGTGATGAACTCCATGGCGTCAAAAAACTCGTTGTCGTCATCCTCGTCGCTGGCATCCCCCTTTCCCGACAATCCGCCTGAAACAAAGTACGGACGGAGGATCACACCTCACGCCGGCTTTTATTTTCGGCGTGAAGAATTTGAACCTTTGCTTCCTCCGTCCATGTCGTCGTGCGACGGCGGCAGCACGGTGGCTCCTCTGAAAGCTCGCTCCAGGTGGTTGTGCTGCTTGGCCAGCTGCTCCAGCATCTCCTCCAAGCGGATCCTCTGCGCCCTCTCCAGCTGAAAAGACTTCTGCCAGCGCTTGCTGTGGTTCTGAGCCATGGCCAGGAAGTCTCGGCACGCCTACGCAAGCGGGTCCGTCAGCCGCGTCGTGGATTCACCGTCGGCCGGCCGGGACTTACGTTGATCATTGCGTTGGAAGTGATTCGGAAGAGCGTGGCCCTCTCGGTGACTTGTCTGATCTTCTCGCCCATGTCCGCTGCGACGTGAATGCCCTCCAGTTCTGACAAAGATCTATTTGGGGTGAAAAAAAAAGTTGTCAATCCTCAGGCCGGCTGAGGATCTCGGGTTCCTACCTTTGCAGGGCTGATCCGTGCTTGACGATAAGATCGTTGCAGGTGTTGAGGTCCTCCACTTTGCCGTTGAGTGTGCGCAGGGTCGATTGAATTTCCATGCTGCCCGAATCATCTGCGGACGACGACGACGGAGGGTCAGGGAGGCGGAACGTGAAATGGGAAATTTCAGCTCACCGGATAGATCCGGCGAGGGAAAGGCTTTTGTTTTGGCCAGCTCCAGGGCGGTAATCCAGCGCTGGCGCTCCACCTCCGAGCTGGCCTTCAGGTGGTACGTCTGCGCGCCCCCGTTGGAGATAACAAAGCTGCACGAGTCCTCCACAACAATGTTAGCCGTGGCCAGGTTGATGGTGCCGCGGCACGTGTGGCCCATCTCGGCTTGGCTCCTGCGAACAAGATCCTTGTTGATCTCATCATCGGATGTAAGAGCACTATGACATTCGTTGAACTATTTTTGTAACATTTAAATGTCTCATTTCAAGGTGATGGCAAAGGATATTTACCGGTAATATGAGAGCAGCCCATTGTTAAGGACGAACCAGCGTCTTTGGTAACCTTTAATGTAGTTGGTCCACTTGAAGAGCCAGCCCTTGTACGAGTCTCCCAGGGTCGGAGTGGGGGGCTTGGACTCTGAAGATGACATCACAGCAGCCTGGAGGGAGAAAATGGTAAAGCTTATTGACATAACAGACCAAAAGTAGGTGAGGTTTATTGACTATACATAAATGTACTTAAAAATAATGGGCGGAAGGAAGGAAGGAAGACGGGAAAGCAAGAACATGGCTTCCCAAGACACATCAAAATAAACACATAGAAAAACTTGAAACCCTAACACTGACCTGGATCTCTACATTTGAAATCTTAACTTTAATTGATGAGATTTTATTCAATAAAAAAGGTTTAGAGGGAAATGTAATAAAGTGACTAATACGCAACATATGACGCCCTGTGATAACACACAAGTAAACATAAGCTCCTCTCGTCATCATTATGACAAGCCGGGTAAAATGGTTGGACAAATTGACATTCAAAGCGGTATTGATTATATTAAATTTGTTTTAACACTCAAGCAACTGTCAAGTATTTAACTTATAACACACAGTTGCGCGTGTGTTTGTGTGCGAGCTGTCAGCTGAGGGCAGCCAGTCGCCGGTGGCGAGCTAACGTCTTTTCACCGGAAACTTTTTTTTTTACCACATTTTAATGGAAACAACTTGGCTGGCAACATAATCTAATATTGTAAATAGAGCTGTTGTGTAGCGTGGAGCAATAACCAGTTACCTGAAAAGAGCAGGAAGCCAATTCAAGGCATGAAAATCTCCTTAAACTCTCGCCGCCACTCTAAGCTTGCTAGCTAGACCGGAAGTGGTCATCCATCCCGGCCGGACACGTCAGACGGACAACAGCCACCTTTCCTAAATTATACAAATTGTAAACAATTACGTTGTATTTTAAATTATGTAATGTGGAATGTTATTTATATGGCAACTTTTTATGGGGCAGATATATATTTTTTTTGCTTAGATTGTTGACAGATTTTGCAGTCAAGAGAAGTCAACTATCAAACTTTGGTTCCGCCCACAAACGTCACGTAAAATGTTTGACAATTATAAAATTATATTTTTAAAATAATGAAACATTAAAGTTATTCGTGAACGGACGGTGTGTATTAACCACTAGCTAGTAACGAAAAAATAAAACTGAAAATTTCATTTTCATAATGCAAATGTCAATCGAATTCCACGAGGACAAGTCCAAAATGTCAGTTTAGATTATTTATATCAACATTCACTACATGCAGGATATTTTCTACAAATATTTTTATGTCAACGCTATTTTACTTACCGTAACATCCATTTTCTTTCACCAAACGTGTGCAGTGATGTCATCGTGTCGACACTATTGCTTACCAAAGCTGCTACTTCTATTCATGGATTTTAATAAGACATATATGATTCAGTTGCAGGTATTTTTTGCATGTCAGAAAATTGGCAAAAGTAAAATTTGCTGGCAAATATCTTTCTAAGGAATCTGAAAAAAAAAAATGTCTGCAATCATTTATTGTTGAGTGTGACAGTCCAAGGATTTTTAAACATTGTTTCTAAATCATTTCCAAAGTTCTTTACAACAGTTGAAGTTCAGTTCAATTTTAAGTAGCATGTACGTGACCAAGAAATAAAGAAGGAAAAAAAACAATCATTGTCTACATTTTATTGACTAACTAGCACACCTACAACCATTTTAGATCTGTAGCAATGACTGTAAAACACAAGTACTAGGTGTGTGTGGGGAAAAAAAAACAACAACTATCTATTTGGTGATGGTGTTGGCGTTCATGCTCTTGCCGCTTCCGCTGAGCACGATGTAGGGTGTTTTCTGCGACTTCTGCTTCTCCTGAAGCAGCGCCACCGTGCCCAGCGGCGTGTCACTGCTGCTCATCTTCTTGAGCAGCGCCTCCTCCTCCAGCTTCTTCATGCGGCGCTCCGTCTTCATCTTGCCCGAGCCCTTGCCGTGGAACCTGTGCGACAGCTGCCGGAAGGCCTCCTTGGGCGTCAGCTTGCGGCCCGACTCGTCCACGTACTCGATCTTGACGTCGGGTTTGTAGCCGTCCTTGTCCTTGAAGTCCTGCGTGAAGCCGCGGTACTCCTCGCGCCGGCTGTACTTGTCGTCGAAGCCCATCTTGTCCTCGATGCAGTAGTTGTCGTTGGGCAGGGCGCCCTTGGTGGCTTTGACGCGGGCCACTTTTTGCATCTCCGTCTCCAACAGTCCTTTGTTCTTGCACAGGTGCAAGGCGGCGGCCAGGCCCGAGTTGACGATGGGCTCTTCGTCCAGGATGGTGGCGGAGGCCGTGGCGAAGTCGGGGTGCTTCTGCTCCTCGTCCAGGTTGACGCTGCTCCAGCCCACGTTGTCCTCGGCGTCCGAGTTGGAATCGCCGGCACCTTCCCTCTCCTCCTCTTGCTCAAAGTCCATCATGTCCTCTTGGTCCTCCCGGTTGCCCGACAGGCCGTAGGTGGGAATGTCCCCCAAGGTCCGGCAGAACTCGGAGGTGGCATTGAAGACAATGTTGCTGCGCTTCTCGGCGTCGTCGACGCTCTCGTCTTTGGAGAGCCGTTTCACCCGCTCGGCGATCTTCTCGCCGGAGTCCTTGAGGAGCCGCTTCTGCCGCAGCTTCCTCTGCTTCTCCAGCTGTTTCTGCAGCTCCTGCTCGGCCTCGTCCTCCTCAATGACGCTAGGCTCGGGCGGCGCGAAGTCCTCGTCGTCGCTGATGTCCATTTCCGCCGTACGGATGTCGTCCGACTGATCCGTCACCACCGTTGTCGCCGCTGTCTCGTGTGGCCAACTGCCGTCGTTCTCTGCGTCCTCTTCGTATTCCCCTTTGCGTCCGCGCCCGCGCGTCCTGGAGCCAAAGTCCGTCTTGCGCGACTCGTCCAGGAGCAAAAGGTCCGCCACCGTCGTCTTCTCCTTCTTCCGGATTTTCCTCACACGCCGCTTGGTCTTTTTGAATCCCACCATCTCCTGAGGAGAGTAGTACTCGGACGCAATCATGAGCGAGGGCATCTCCAACGACTGCGCCTGGCTGTGGAGCGTCTCCCGCATGGCCTGCAGCTCTCGCTCCCGCTCGCCGTCGGCCACGCCGCCCGTCTGCAAACGGAAGCTTTTCTTTTTCTCCCCATCGATCTCCTCGTCGTACTTGGACAGCACGGCGCGCGACTTGAACGTCAGCATGTCCTCCACGCTCTCGTCCTCCTCGTAAGGCTTGTAGTCGGGCTTCTTCTTCTTCAGCTCCACATTCTTGTCCGCCTTCTCCTTGTCCACCAGCCCAACGTTCTCCAGCACGTCTTCCTCCTCCTCCAGCACGCCTTTGTCTTGTAGCGTGAGGATGACCGTCTGGCCCTCGCCGAAGGAGTCCACTTTGTGCTGCACTTTAAGACCTTTCAGATCCCGCGCTGTGTATGCGCTGTTTTTCCGTCTTTGTCCAAACTCCTCCTCCACCAGGGTGCTAACGCCAAACTCCTGATCCATCTCCTCGAGGAGTTTGGCTCTCTTCTCCGCCATCTCTTTCTCCTTTGCCGCCAGGCGGTTCTTCTCCACCCAAGCGGCGGTGTCCTCCAGCCAGTCATCCTCAGCCAGGGTCTTGACTTTACCAAGCTTCTGGTTGAGCAGGCGCTTCTCCTTCATGGCAGCCAGCTTCTCCTTCATCTCTTTCTGCTTTTGGATGAGCGCAGGGTTGATGGTCTCCGCCACAAGTGGCTCCTCTTTGGTGCCAAGTTCCTTCTTGGTGTCATTCATCTCTAGAGGTTTCAGGCCCAGCTTGGCTCGGAGCTTGTTGGTCTCGTCAATGCTAAGAGATGCATCTCCACTGGCGGACTGAGCTTGCACCTCACCGTTTCCCTCCTCATACGCCTTATCAATTTTCTCCTTCTTGATGCGTGGCTCCCCGCCGCTCCTCTCGGTTTTGCTGCGGCTGTCGCGTCCGCTCCTGTCTCTGGACGCGGATCGCTTTCGTCTCTCTTTCTCCCGAGCACCATCTCGGTCCGATGCGTCTCTGTCGCGCTCCTTACGGCGGTGTTTCTTGTGCTCGCGACGGCGGTCCTCGGCTTCCCTGTCGCGACTCTTTTCCTTATGTTTCTTGGATGAGCCCATTGTTATTTCCTCTGTGAAAACAAATTCGGAACAAAAATTCGTTTAGGGGATCTCGGCTGTAAACAAGCGATGGCAAAATGACGCTAGCTTCGAGTTGCTAACAAGCTAGCATAGACGATTTGCCCCAATTAAATATTTTTACTCACTCAGCAAGCGGAGAAAAGGGAATCCCCGCCCCTGTGCTCGACGTTATGCAAAGCAATATCAAGATAAGTGAGCTAAGGAATCCTTTATGTACAACTTTGAGTTTTCGCCAAAGCTCCGACCATTCGGGTAACGAAATGCGGACGACACTTTCCGTTGAAAAAGTCTTTTCCGGTTGTGTAAAGTTAATTGACTGCCATCTACAGGTCAGGCGGATTATTGCAGCAGGTACGCGTCAAAAACAATTACGAAACTTTTGTTTAATTCATCACATTAGGTACATTTCGAGAAGATTACATTTGTTGATTGCAGATCAGTTGTGTGTTATGTACAATACTGTACATTTTGCATGAAATAATTCAATTATTTTTGTTTTCATACATTTATTCAGTATTTATTTATTTGCAATTCATATAAACTGAAACCTGATTTATATGGGGGGGGGTTTCGTGTACAGGTGAGGAAAATAATTTTTAAATTACCAAATGAATGACTAAAATCAGAATAAAACACAACAGGGAAATTCATCGGTACGGTGTTGCCAGACATGTGGGGAACCGTTAAGACGGACATTTTTAAAACACCATTTCATATTTTTTTTGTTCATGTACCGGTAAATGGGAATTATTTCTGATTCTCTGCAACTCTTGATTGGCAAACCCGTGTTTATCAACATGATGCATTGAATGACAATACAAAAACAGGTTGTATTTGTCGGAACTGCAGGGGAATTCGTTGTGATGCCGCGTTTAAGTGTAAGTGTAGAAACCCTGTAAACTACACTGGCTTACGGCGATTTGCAATGTTCTATTCAAAATTGTTGCCAAACACCCATGAGTCAACATCAGCGCAGATATTTGAGTCATTTTATAAACATCTACACAAACATTCATATTCAATTCGTCGGAGGTTAATTGAATTCGATTTGAAATCGATGGACTTCCCACAGTCCTTGAACGCACCACCAGCACTTCAATTTTTCACGATTATCTTCTATTTCTTTTTAGGGGGGATCATTTAAAGAAATCAAACAGAACAAATTGACAATTTGTCTCATCATGTCGCTCGGAGACGGTGAGTCTGCAAGGGTACACAGTGCTCACTTTGACGAATCTCCAAAATTCCAAGGGAAGTTCCCCAGGAAATCCCCCGCTCGGTTATATTATCGTCGACAGCGTGAAGACGCACCGCCCTATCAACAGTGCGTCTTCCTCGGCTCAATTCGAAGGGAAACACGGCTCGGGAAACCGTCAAATGGTGGCTTAGTAAAACTTAACAGAAGCCAAGAAGAAAAAAATGGACCCAGCCGACGCTGACAAGAAACGGAGCTACAGCACGCTCAACACGCTGTACCACGAGAGCCGACAGGAGATGGAGCTCCTCGCAAAGCAGCTGGCGATCAAGGACAA
This sequence comes from Syngnathus scovelli, assembly GCF_024217435.2. NCBI lineage: Eukaryota > Metazoa > Chordata > Actinopteri > Syngnathiformes > Syngnathidae > Syngnathus > Syngnathus scovelli. The sequence continues at coordinate 1,373,891 of NC_090851.1, read as the reverse complement.
CATCATAGCCGAGCTCAAGTTGAGGCTGGCCGGCCACGAAAGGATTTGCATGGCGGTGGGCGACAAACCGACGCTGGTGGTAGGGCCGTCCAAGTCTCTGCTGGAGAGTTTGTGCAAAGAAATCTACAAGATGAAGCAGAAGAGCGTGGAGACGGATTTGAAAATGGTCAGACAAGAAGAGGTAGACATTTAGATTTTCTTCATTCATGCTATTTAGTTTTTACGGGTTTAGGATGACTGACGCAGGGTTTTTCAAACTGTGGATTGGGTTCCCGAACTGGGTCGCTGGAGAACTTTGGAGGGTCATGATTGTCAAAATAACATTTTCATTTCTCTCTAAGCAGGCAATAGTTTTAGGCAATCTTGTCAATTAGAAAAAAAATCATAATTCGAACTAAAATGTGAACCCAAAAGTTTGAATCGTTAAAAATGGCGAGAAAAAAAGTCTGTACTTTGATTTCAATGCAAATTTTCACAATGCAAGCAATCTTGCTTTTTCTCTTTCTCAAAAATGTTTTAAAAAAAAAACTGACTCACTGGCTACATAGTGATCACAAGAGCTCTTTCCAGGAGATCCAGAGGCTGAGCGAGCAACTACGTCAGAAAGATGAGGAGCTGGAGAACGTCAAGTGCGGCGCAAAGAGCTGCAAGGAATTGAACGGGGAACTCGAAAAGGAGCTGGAGCTGCAGAGGCTGCGCTCCACCGAGGCCACCAGGGCCGTATTGTGCACGTCGCTGGCTGAGGAGGCCGATCAGCTGCGGGGCCAGCTGGGTGCCACCGTCCAGGTGTGCCGCCAGCTGATGGCCAAGCTGGAGAAGAGCAAGGCGGGCGAGGCGCAAGCGGGCGACCAAGCTGCAACGCAGGTGGGCGCCCCCTATAGTTTGCCAACCGTAATAACAAGAAACAATCGCTCTATAAATTCCATCCCTTATTTCCATACAGCCGCCTGAGACGCCAGACAGATGTAGGAACTCCCAACAACTTGAGAAGGAGAATCAGCAGCTGAAGCAGCGTGTTGCCTACGTAAGAATAAAAACTCGTAAAAAAAAAACTCTTCAGAGCGGAACACCGTCCAACTGACGTGTGGTCGCAGGTCCAAGGTCTGAACTCGCAGTGGCAGAAGTACGACTCCAGCAGGGAGGACTACATCCGAGGACTGTGCCAGCGCCTCAAGAGCATGACGGGGACCCCGCTAGTTCCTTCGCTAGCCTCGGCTAGCGCCGCCTTGCTCCGTCAAGAGATCTGCCGACTCAACGGCTTGCTGGAGGACAAACTGAGCGAGTGCACCAGGCTGCGAGGAGAAGCCCAGAAAGCCGGCAAGAAAGACCGGGAACGCATCCAGACACTGGAACAGCAGGTCGGTGCTACCTCACCTTTCGATAGAATCATTTTTGGAGTGCAGGCGTTTTTAAAAATAAATAAAATTAAAAATCCATTTTTGTTTTTGCTTGATTCTTTAGGTACTCATCTACACGGAGGATTTTAAATCGGAGCGGGCCGACCGGGAGCGAGCGCAGGGACGGATTCAAGATCTCAAGGAGCAAATTTGTCACTTGAAACAGCAACTACACAAACAGGTGAACAGAAGCTAACAATGATTTTTTTAAAATGATTTTCCATCACTGAAACTGGACTTTTCGGGAATATTTTTCTTCTCAGAATTATCATGAGGTTATTTTTGCACAGTTATCAATTCTCCTGTGTCACGCAACATGCTAACGGCTACTCAATCTCTTTAGCAGGGAGCTAGCCGGGAAACCAGGCAGGCCCCCGTGTGTCATGTGCACATCGGCCATCGCACGTCATCGACGTCGCGGCGCCACCATCGGGACGCTGGGGACCGTGCGGGGGCAAGGGTCAACATGCAACGTCAGTCGGCTCCCTCTGATGCGGTGCCGTCGGCGCTACGGCACGACGACGCCCCGTCGGATCTGCAATGCCCGCGCTGCTTGGCCACTTTTAGCGAGGACGACGCTGCCCGGTACCTCAACCACTGCGAGGAGTGCGCCACCTTGTGAGCACAACCGGGACAATTTGCGCACTACATGGAATACCTCAACCTGGACTTTTACTTTGCACCTTATCAGCAACAATCATTTAGGACTCAGGTCACGTGTTAAGTCGAAGGCCAGCACATGGTTAATAATGGGCAAATATTTTTGGATCGGAATCCATTCTCTATATTTCACCGTTTTTGTGCAATTTTTATATGGAAAGATTGTTTTGGCGCCATTCCCTTCACAAGCACGTAGCGTTTAACGTTTTCGGAAAACCCACCGAAAAACAACAATACGCCATTTTTTTAAATTACTATTTTTACGTAAAACCCCAAAACTAATAAAAATAGTAAACAGAAACAAACCCCATCCAATCGAAAAGATTTTTGTCAAAAATATCACAATGGGCCGAGACTTCATTCACGTACTTTGATGCCGACTGCATAAGCTTCCTCTTATTGAATTATAAAATTTCATTTGGTGCTAGAAATCTATTCATAATTTATTATACTACACAAAAAGCCATACGATATTCTTACACTGTTAGATTTTTATATCAAATATAGAAATATATTTATTTAATTTGTAATGTATGTAAAGAACGCAATTTTGGAAAATATGGTGCTTTTTTTTCCCCCCCATCTGAGGTGATTGTCTATTTTTATAATAAAATATTTAAAAATAAAATTGATTGTGGGCTGCACGATTTCATGAAGCACTTTTACAACATGCCCCTAATGCAAAATCACCACCACCCAAAAACACACAGTGGCTTATATGAAGTTACATTGCATACATTCTAAAAATACCTAGCGACAAGACATTACGATTTCCTAGGAACATTGTAGAAGTGATGATTGGGAAATAGATGAATATCTGACTATACATATCTCAAAATGTAGCTCTCAGTTTCAAAAAGGTCAGCGACCCCATAGCGAGTCACCAAACATTTACTTACGTGTGGTGGGGAAAACCCCTTGGCCTGCCTCCTGAATGGATCATGTGACACACAACACACACACACACACACATACAGTCAAACGACTAGTGTATCATTACAAAGACATGGGCGGCAACAAAGAAATATGTCATACCACTTATGACACACTGCATTTGAATCAGTCACGAGTTCGGTGGAGTCTCGTAGCAGGAAGTCGGACATCCCCTGCTTGAGAAGGAAGTAGGATGTCTACAAAGCATGTCCATAAAAATACGGGTGCGACGATAACGAATTACAACCTAAGTATTATGGAGCTAAAAGAGCTTTTTTAAAAAAGAAAATGCTAACTTATTTAGCCACCATTTCTCATAGCAGCAGAGATGACTATGATTATCCTGTGTCATTTGGCTGAAATAAAAGACCCTAAAAAAAGCCCCCACTCCCCCAACAGGATAAAAATAACTGGACGCCCCCAACACCACCGCCTCCAAAAAAAAAAACAGCTTTTAAGTCGCCCACCTGACTGCTGTGGGAACCTTTGAGGGATTCCACGTTTACAACCACTTGGAAAGCTGCCCGATAGTTTACGTGACTACCTTTAATCTTGGGAATGGGAATTTCCACACACACACAAATGTTCAAATTGAGTTTTCTACTTTTCTCCTGTACCTAAAGAGTCCATCAAAAATACACCTAGAAGGTTTTTCTTTTTCTAAAAAAAAAAATGACAGAAATCAATGGCTGTAAACTTTTTGACACTCACCACTTGCTCATTTGCATATTGGCAGGAGTACCAAGGGTGAGCACCTATTTTAAGATGACACACGCTGTCATTCTTTGAATGCAAAATGAACACGAGGATGCATGAGTCACTCGAGTTTCCAGCTGGGTGATGTCTTCAAAGACGTGACCATTTTCGTGCTCCACATACCTTTCAAAGGAGGCACCAACCACACGGCGACCTTTCACTTCCTCATCCTGTATCGCACAACTAGGTAGATACTGTACAGAACCAGAGCTAAACTAGTTTTGGATTTTTCTAGGTTTTTTTTTTTTTAATTCTGTGATTTTTCCTCCATTTTTAGAGCAGCTGCTAGTTTTAATTTTCTTCTTTGGGAAACAGTAAGTTACTAGATTCTAGATAAAGCAATTTTCTTACTTGTTCACGGGATGAATATTCAACCCATAAATGAATATTATTGCACACGTAATATCAATGATGCGGCCACAATTGAAATGTTCTTCCCACGTCCTGTCTGGGGCTCCATCTGCTTAAATGTTTCACATCTCCATGACCTCATTTGACGCCGTCTGAGTACGAAGGGAATTTACTCCATTGCACAACGACTTTCTCTTTGCACTATATGATGATAACCAAACCCGATGTGAGATGTGACGCACCGTGAGCGGCTGCATACTTTTACTGGATCTCGTTTATCTTGCTATCTCAGCCCAGAAATCGCTCCGACTTGCACTTTAATTTGTTTCTTAGATATGAACTGTTCATACATTCACAAACCCACAGCAAGTATGACTGGGAAGGTACAAATAAATTGCCCCAATTATTAAAATTAGATTTTTAAAAAATATATATATAGCTACTGATTTTGTATTATAATTGTCATATATATCTAAAATGAAAAGATAAAATGTAAATGTTAAATAAATTGGCGTAATTGTGAGTCGTCCCCGAGCTAAGCTATGGCTAAGCTAAATGCTAAGCATATTTAAATACTTTGTCTTACTCAAGAAACGTAAATGCTTGGTTAACACTGAAGGCAATTGCTATGCTAAGCTAATTCACCACTCAGCATATTTCAAATATAACTACAAGTTTGTCCACTAAAAGCACAGATGTTGCACTACTTATGTAAAATAAAAATCTAAGTTAAGCTAACTAGTAGCTAACTGTAGTTTTGTGCTAATAGGTTACCCCCCCCGGATCATATCCATAAATGCCAGAAAATAAGACAACAAACGACAAGCCTGCCATACTATAGTGTATTCCATCTTTCAAAAAGAAAGACATGATTCCATATTACTTAACAATATGTTAAAAAAAGTAGCCAGTCGGGCTTTTTCAGTGTTAATACAATAGACGCTCTATAATCGTTTTGATAGTGAGCTCTTCTCTCACTGGCGCGCAGACAAGATGGCTACGCAATGTCAAAAAACAGGGGAAAAAATGTATCTGGTAACATTTTTTTTTTTTACTTATTTTTAACATGAACTATAAAAAAAAAAAAAGAAAAAACTGTCAAGTATTCTGAGCGGTTGCGAAAGGAGTGGACGCCGGCTGACCAAAGCCCCTTTTGAGACGCCGAGTTTGGGAGGAGAGGTAGTGGGGGGGTTGGGAGGGGAGGGGGGGCATGGGGATAATAAGCCACAATATGTCAAATACAGCTTTTTTAATTAACAATAATAATTCTCTTTCTTCCACTTTCTCGTAATCATATCAGACCATGGCTTGTTCAGTCAGAGAAAATGGCCGACGAAAAGCACACAAGCACGCGGGGAGGGGGGGCGCTAATTCCGGATTTTGCTTTTCTTCCGAGTTCAGCAGGTCCGTTTGGGCAAGGGGGGGGGCGGGCAAGGGGGGAACGAAGGAAGAAAAAGCAAGGCGGCGTCAGGAGAGAAACAGTCGGGGTGAAAGGTCGATTGGTGGCGAGTGAAAGTAGAAAGGGGGGGGGGGGGGGACGCGTGGTGGGCTTGTTTTTGGAGGGATGGGCTGAGCTTAGTGTGCTGCGAAGGTGGCCTTTTTCAAGCTAAAGTTGGACCAGTTGATTGACAGCCGCTGACGCGTCTGCCGGGCCGAGTCCAAACAGAACCTGAACACACACATGATGAACAATTAATAAATACGCCGGTCGTTTTAAGAGAGGTGCTACATTTTGGGGGAGAATACGCCTCCAAATACGAGTCGCCATATTTAAGGTTTGAATTGCAAAATGAAATTAAATTACAAAAGAAAATATTTAAAAAAAAAACAGATTCTCCTGTTTTTTCCAATGGGGTGGGAAAATAGTTCCAAAAAACACAAACCGCCATCACATCAGCTTTTTCAAATTCCGACAAAACATTCGTACCTTTTGAAATACTCCACCTCTCGCTCCGTCTCGTCCATCTCAGTGCTGTCCAGATCGATGTCTTTGGGCAGGAACACGTCATCTGAACACAAAAGAACGTATTAGCATATAAATACACAACGTCTATTACGGTCGTCGAAATAACGTTGGGTTCGTTTTGTCGATGGCGTGGAAGCCGAATAGAAGGACACCAACCTATGGAGGTGTTCATCTTGTCCCCCTTCTTCTTTTTGTTCTTCTTGGCTTTGCCTTTGGGTTGGGGGGACTCTGCGCTGGGGGGTTTACCGTTCTGCTCCGTGTGTTCTGATTGGGAGGGGGGAGGATGATGAGGATGAAGATGCAGCGGCGGCGAGGGCGAGGGGTTGGACGCCAGCGGGCTGCGCCGGTGCTCTTCCTTCAGCTGCCTTTTCCCGCTGGCGCTCCGGTTGCTGCTCCTGGCTTCCGAGGAGGGAGTTGCGGGCGCCTCGACGGGCCCGGTGCGGGTGGCTTTGGTCTCTGCGGGGTTGACGGCGCCGTTGGCTTCCGGCTCCTTCTTGACGGGAGCGTGCTCGCAAGCCACGAGCTTGGCCGCGGGCTTGGCTTTCACCTTGCCGTCGGCGTTGTGGTTGTGGAGGTGCGAGAAGCCCCGCTCGCCGTGCTGGTCGTTGGCTCGGGGTTCCGGCCGGAGGTCCTTGGGGCAGATGAAGCTCTGGAGCAGGTGCGACTTGCCGTTGCGCAGGTGGTCCAGCACGTTCTGGGCTGTCTGCTTGAGAGGCTGCGGGTTGTTGCTGTTGTTTGGCGTGGGCGCCGTGTTCTCCTTGGCTTTGTCCTTCTTCTTCTTTTTGGCCGTGCAGTGCTCCTGCAGCCGGAGGAGCTCGCGTTGGAGCGCCGCCTCTTCCTCTTCCTGCCGCCTGCGCTGCTCCTCCTGCTGCGCCTCGGCCTCCTGCCGGGCCTTCTCCTCCATCTTCTTCTGTTTGTGGCGAGCCCGCTTGGCCGCTTTGGAGCTGGACGCCGGCTTGCTGTCGGCGCTGTTGATGAACTGCAGCAAGTCCTCCACCCGCCGGTGGTCCTCCACGCCGCCGCCCGTGCCGTCGCGCTCGGGCGCCGGCTGATGCTCCTCGCGTTTGGGCTGCTCCTCCTTGCGCTTGGTCAGGCGGAGGCGCAGCTTCTCGCGCATTTCCGCGTAGTTGCGGCTGGTCGGCGCCGCCGGAGGCTGCGAGGAACAAAGTTCCAGAACCTCACACGTGACTTCTAGATATTAAAGGTCAAAATGCTATCTTGCGTTCTCACCCCGCCGTGCCCGAAGAACTCGCAGTAACAGCAGTCACAGTACTTTCCTTCCTTCTGGTTGGTGGAGGTGGAAGTGGAGGAGCTGTGTTCCGAACAGCTGTCCTCATCCTGGCTCTCCTCGCCGTCGTAGGGCGGGTGCTCGTACGCCCTGTTCCCCTCGCAGCGGTGACCCTCGCATTCGGGATCGCTGCGGGGCGGACGGGACAAAACGTTCAGCGCGCCGACACCTCGCGCTCAAAGCGTGACGCCGACCTACCTGCAGACGCTGGGCGGGGCGCTGAGCGGACCGTCCGACGAGGAGATGGCCGGCTCGGCCGGCGGGAGGCACAGCCCGGGGTGGATCTCCCCCAGGTCCGGCGCCGGGGCGGCCATTTTGGGGAAGGACTGCGGCCCCATGGCGGGGAGGTGCGGGGTGGGAGCCGGCGGAAGGGAAGGAGCGGAAAGCGACGGGAGGGGGCTCAGCGTGCTGGGGTTGCTTCGGGGGGCGGCTGGGGAGACTTGCCTGTGGTCCTCTTTACCTAAACTGTGAAATACATCATCTGGGGAGACAAGAAGACATCCATGATGATCGAAAGCAAACACAGAAGGACATTTACAAACTAAAACTTCCATAGTGTCTTATATGACGGACACTCGTGTCCCATTCACTCAAACTTTGGACCTACGGACGACAATGCTCGTGTGTGTATTATCACAAACAGACATTTGCGTACGCACTAAAATGTTGTCCCCGTTCCACAAAGTCCTTTAAAGTGGAAACGGTTCGCCACGGATGATAAGACGTTTCTCGTAAAACATGAGTCATCATTATTTGACTGCTTCTTTCCAAAGTGGTAACCATGACACATGATTTTGTAACGTACAGCTCGAGGGGGGGGGGGGGGGGTGATGAGTTAATATAACAGTGGCAAAAGTTACTGGGTCGGCCAGGCTTCTTGTTGCCAGAAACAAAAGCCGCAAAATGTCAGGCAAGCACTGCCCTAGCATTGGCACATCCTGTTATATCACAATATGTAAGTACACTAAAAAAAAAAGTTGATGAGGAAGTTAGGGCGAAATTTCAGGATGAATCTAAAATGGACTACAGATATCCTTTTTCAGGTGACCCTAAATTGACCTCTTCTAACAGGGAGCTGAGGTAAGCCTTAGTTGTGTGTGTGTGTGTGTGTGGAGTCACGTCCATTCGTAAAAGCACGAACCTAATCTCAGATTACCTAAGGAGGTTTTAGATGCTAGGTGGATAGGTAGGTTATTACTTGACTGGACAGTGGTGGCGGTGCACGACACGGACGCCATGGATGCCGACGTCGCCATCGCCACCCGGTTGGTCTCCATGAAGGCATCTTGGAAGTTGTACAGACACTTCTTCTTGGCGCCGCTCTTTTTCTGATCGCGGGCCTCGGACGACGAACACGAGGACAGGGACGAGGATGACGACGACGAAGGGTGGGGGGCGGGGGTGGCGGGAAGCAAGGGGTGGTGGTGATGGTGGTCCGCTTGGGGGACTGCCGGCGTTGGCGGGAGAGGGACGTCGGCCAGGGGAGGGTCCAGAATTTCCCCTGGGAAAGAGGATAACATTGGTTGAGGTCAGACAAATACAGGCCAGGAAAAATTTAAATTCACAGTCGACCCATTTATGAACAACAGCAGACAATACCGCCCCCTAGTGGCCAAAGACGTTGTGTCGCCTTCATGCTGGTCACCTTGAAGCAACTCTGGCAGCAGCACTTGACTGATTGATTGATCCAAGCTCTTCATCACGGCAGCATCCCACAGGCTTTCAAAGTTGAGCGAGAGGCACGGCAGCGAGCTGTTCCAGTCGCCCGCGTTGCCTCCGCCGTCGCCGCAATCTCCACCGTCGCCTCCGTTGCCCCCAACGCCAAAGCTGTTCTGGTAGACATGCTCGGGCGGCCCGGGGCTGAAGGCCGGCTGCTTGGCAGCCGAGTGGTTGGTCGTGAGGTTGGGTGGCAAAGGCTTGGAGAGGAGAAGCAAAGCAGCCGTTAGGTTGGCCAATACCAACTCGGGGCGCCGGGGCCATTCCGCCACGCTGCTTTCACCTTGTTGTGCGTGAGGGGAGGACTGGGCGGGTAAAGAGTGGGGTGCAGCAGCGGTCGGGAGAAGTTGTGCAAGGGCAGGTGTCCGTGAATGTGCGGGTAGAGGTGGAGGGAGGGCCGGGCGGGGTTGGTCGCCGCCATCTTGCCGTTGTCCGTGAAGAACTGGTTGCCCAAGGCGGCGGGGGGAGGCGCCGAGTGGAGTTGCCCGGGGGGGAGGCATCCGGCCGGGCCCAGGATGTTGCCAGGGGCGCCGGGGTCTTGGTTACACACGTGGCACTCGCACGCGTGCTGGACCTGCTCGACCTTTTGATGGATCAATAAAAAATACACGTTGGAAATAAGGAATATTAGAAAACACACCAAAAAAAAAAAAATACACTGTAGAAAAATAATCAAAATTATTTTAAAAAAAAATAAAGACAAAATACTACTATGACGTAATGAGGGATGAATCTAATTAGGCAAAAAATACCCAAATAGAACAAAAGTCACACAAAATAAAAATATTAGAAAAAAATAATTGGGGCAAAGAGAATGTAATAAGAAAATTTAAAAAAAAAAAACATATAGTCCAGGCCCATTCACTATATAAAAGCTTATATGTACCTGCTGCTGGTGGTTGTACGACGGAGGAGGACTGTTGGTCTCCTGCTGCCGCCTCACCTCCTCTTCGTCGCCGTCCGACGAGCTACCGCTGCTGCTGATGCGTGGTGACTGCGGCGGGGGAAAAGATTGCCATAAGGGCGACGCTGAGGAAACTAGGAAGCGCAATACTTACCACCGCATTTTGTGCCGCGCTGACGCCGCCGTTCACGTCGCCGCAGTGTCCGTTGAGCGTCGCCACGCCGTTGTCATGGTAGCCGCTGACCGGGTACATGTCCCCGTACTTGGCGGACATTGGAGGCACTTCGTCGTCGTCGCTGACACTTGGCGGAGGAAGCGCAATGAACACTCAGGCCTTAAATGTAGGTGCAAGCTGAAGGCTGTTCCATTTTAGCATCGGTGGCGCCCCCTTGTGGCGCAATTTGGTTTAGCATGCAAGGGACATTTTTTTTCTTTTTTTACAATTGTTTATGGTATTATGGAAAATTATGAGAAGCAATTTGTTATCATCGCAAACCATAATTTAAGAACAATTCTGCGGACTCACAAAGTGTTGCCGTCCCCAGCGGGCAGGACGAGTCGGGGATGCCGCTGGACGGTGATGGGGGAGCTGGAGTTGGAGCCCGACGGCGAGCTGCCCGAGGAGAGGCTGGGCGGGTGCACCTGGGTCAGGTAGTCCTGCGGGGTGTTGTCGCCCTGCAGCTTGATGGGCAGGTCCTCCGAGATGGGCGAGTCCATGATGCCGCACGTCAGGATGTGCGAGAGGCTGCAGTCGTCGCACGTGCACCTTCGGGCCGACAAAATAATTGCTTCTATGAAATCGGCAAATATAAATAGGCGTGAAGCAAAATCATCCGCTCACCTTCTCCGATAATTACAATTGGGACAGTCCGGAATGCTGAGACGCGACGAGAGCATTCTCATGGTGTCTGTGAAGTTGTCCCCGCATGCCAGCTTCTTATTGTTGGGCAACTGCCAAGAAGACCACAAAATGTATCAAAAGCCCACGGGCACATTTCTTCTGCGTTTTTTTTTTTTTCCGTCTCGCCCACCTGTTCTTCGACGTATCGCCGCTGCTTGAAGAACTCCCAGTCTTCCTTGAGCAGTCGCTGCTTTGTCTTTAAAGTCTGCGGGAGCCCCGTACGGTTGAAAACACGCCGAGTTCAGTTTAATCATCAAATGGGTGACAGAGGGGGGCTTACGTTTTTGCCAACCGGCGACTTGTGCGGCTCGGTTCTTTGGTTGGTAAAACTCTGGCCCTCCACTTTGAACAATAACTTCAAGAGAGACACGAAGATCTCAACGCCTTTTTTTCTTTCCTCGAAAGCACGTTGGACGTACCTGTTCGTCGACGTAGTCGTCGATCCGCTTCTCGCACTCCTGCCACTGGCCGGCCACGCTCGCCATCTCCTGCTCGAGCCGCTGGTAGCTCTCCAGCAAGGTCCTGTACATGTCCACGCTGTACGAGTCGTGCGACGCCGTGCCGTGTCTGGAAAAGGAATGCGAGTCTTGTTTTCTAATATTTGTTTCTAATCAGATGGATCGAAAGGGGTTGGTCTTGACTTTCTGTATCTCTTAGTAGCGAATCAGAAGCTTACTTGAGCTGTGCAACAAGTGCAGGCAAGCTGCTGTGCAAGATGGGCTCTGAGAAGACCAGGTTCTCAAAAAGGTGCTTGTTGTGCAGCTCCCACGTCACATGGAATTTCTGGAGGTGCTCATTCTCCTGCGCGGGGAGGGGGAGCAAACTCATCGAACCGCATGAGACTTTAAAAAAAACAAAAGACGAAGCCTAGCCAGCGACTGACCAGAGTGAGCAGGAAGCCGCTGATGGTGCGCGCCGCCTGGCAGAGGGCGCTGTACTCCTCCAGCAGCAGTGACACAAACTGGTGGGCCTGCGGGGGCCCCGCCGCGGCTCCCGCCCCAGCGGGACCCGGGGGTGTCTTGGAGCCGGCCGAGAGGTGCTTGAGGAGCCGCACCTTCATCTCCAGCACGTACTCGCGTGCCTGCTGCTCCAGACGCTGGTATAGCTGGTAGGGGTCCTTCTCGCAGAGTCTGAGGACGGAGGTTGATGATGTCATGCATTGGCTGGATTCAAAGAACGAGCCGTCAGTTAGGACAATTCCTCTGTCGTCAATAACGGGTTGAGTACCTGTCTACCAGCTCCTTCATGCTGTCCTTGTCTCGCTCCAGCGGATGGTCACGGTCGTCCGCCAGCGGCGTCCCGGCCTGCCGGTAGATGCAGCGCACCAGGTAGCGCACCTCCGACCAGTGCTTCTGCAGTTGCTGCGACTCCCGTTCCGACTCTGCCGAGAGCTCTCTGCCGAGCGGGGAAACAAAACAAAAAAACTTGAAGGATAAAGTTCGCCGGAGCAAAGGGAGTTATATTTTGTGCTCGGGGCTTACCGCCTCTCGTTGCAGGCCTCGCAGCCGCACGCGGTGTCGCCGGGTACGGGCGGGGCGAGGTCAGGGGCGGGGAGCATGGGCGGCGTGGGCGCGCTCAGTCTGTCCGCCGCTGCCACCGCGTCTGGGCCCAGGGTGCCGTTACCCACGGGCATGTGCAAAAGAAAGTCCTGACTCTGAAATAAAAAGCGTATGATGAGAGACGTAGAGGAGGAACTGGAAGGCGCAAATACTAACACTGCAGAGAAACCCTGCCGCACGTTTCCAAAAAAAAAAAAAAAAAATCCCAACACAGGGAAAAACAGAACGATTGTGTCTGATGTTGTGGTGAATCACAAGATTTTTCCCCTCCGCTATTTTTAGTTTTACAGGCAGCCCCCAATAGCGTCAATTATTAAAGACGGTCATTATTCAAAGACGAAAGCAAAGCGAAAAGATCAGCGGGCTTGACATGTCCTTCACATGACCCTAATGGGGTGTACGTTATCTCCTCGCGAGGACGTCGCACCGAATCACAACCAAAAGAGGCGACAAATGAGGCAACTTAATCCATTTGCCGGCAAACAAACAAGCTCGCTGCGTTCGTCGGCCAAGTTGCTGCTTTTCTCGACAGCTGACGACGTCGCTGTGACTGTTCGCCGTTTGTGTGGAAAATGCGGAATGTCGGAACTGATTGGCCTCAAATTCGCGCCGTGACCGGAGGAGGTGGGGGGAAAAAAAAGCAGCTGCGGGGCAAAACGTGCCAAACGGCGCGCCTGCTCCCACCCCAAAAAGATGCTGTGAGGTGCGAAAGACAAATCGAAAGTGACGAAACCTTGGGCTAGGTTCGCACGGCGGGTCGCAGCTGACATCAATTTCGCCCAACTCAGCTGCGCCTTTCGCTCCGCGCTTGTTCTTTGCTGACTTCTCGCTATAAAGTTTTGCCCGATTTTTTTCCACTCGCAAACAAAAACAAAGCGGGGAAAGGTCGACAACGATTGGCTGATCCTCGTTACTGATCTCGAGCGCTAATTGTGGTAACTTGAGATTGACTTTTTTTTTTCAAGGTCAAAAGTGACTCACCCCCAGCTGCTCCAGCGCAGTGTGCCGGTCCTCCTTCTCCACGGTGCGCCGGCAGTCCGAGCACACCCACATTGGCAGCGGGAGGGCGGCGGGCGGTTGGCCGGACTCGGGCGCGCCGTTCCGATGGTCGGGGACTCCGGCCTCCGAGGGCCAGGGCCCGTCTTTGCTGCGTTCGCAGCGGCACAAGAGGCAGCGGTCGCCGGCCGTGTACGGGGCTCGCTGATTCAGGCCGAAGGTGAAGGGCGTCTGGTGTGGAGAGAAAAGTTCATTTGAAGGCATGTTTCCATCTTTGGGAACTATCTTGGACCAAAAGAAGACTTTCGAAAGGTCTCGGAAGCAAGCACGAAGAAGTGATGCAGAGCTTACGTTGCCGTGACAACGGAGGTGCGGCAACAAAGTGACTATTTACAGACTTGAGACTCTTCCCAGCAGACTTCAAATGCTTGTGCAAAATCATCCCGAACTTTCTTCTCATTTCTAATGGAGGCAAAGTGCAATTAAAAGACAAGGTTACCTGGAGGACTCCAGTGAAATCAGCGTTGACGGGTCCTTCGGTGAACTGCGGCATAACGCTGGTGTTGACTTTGAGCTGCAGAATGACAACACACAAATGAGAAGCAAATAACGACACCACACAACCGGCTGTTCAGTTCATTTTTTTACTCTGAAATCATTTTTTTTCCTTATGCATGTTGGCGTGCCAAACTACACCGCATACTTGACCGTCATCTGCAAACTCGAGTCAGCTCTGACCAAGATTTCATAAACCCGGGTCCTTGACTTTCTTACTTTATTTGAATTCATCTGGTCTTTATTTTTCCTCTTGTCTGTTTATATATTTTGCACGCTCCGATGATACCAACATTTTTGACATTAGCACCAGTTTTATAATGTCATAATTTCCTTAATATCAGTTAAAGGAAGATGATACACAGGCTCCATTTTAATTTATTTTACTGAATATCAATCAGAGACGCTGAGAGCAAATGGAAAATATTACATACATGTTTTCTATATGGTTAGTGCATGTGCAATATGCGGCTACGAACCAAAACGCACATTTTTAAAAGTCCAAGTACGACAATTAGAGGAAATTACGAGTGTGAAATCCTATTTTAATTCCCAAACACACCTCAAAAGTAAACATTGCAGCTGTAGAACCGAACCGCCTCTAGGCCCGAGGAAGTGCAGCCGTTAGCATGGTTAGCATCGGTGTTTATTTTTGCGGCCGTGGTGCTTTGAAAAGCACTTTTCCTTTTGACTTGTGTGTCCTTTTATCTGAGGAATCACTCCTCGAGTCGAAATAGAACTTCATTTCGACCCAGGGGACTTAAATGGACGGGAACGTGTGGCTAAGATCAGCTTCGAAAGTTAAGCTAAGATGTGACCAAGATGGTCACGTCGGTTTTACAAGGTTGGACCTCCTCGAACTGTAATGTTTACGGTGGCTATAAAGGCTCAAATGGATAGTTTAAAAGAGTTAAAATCTCCCGGGAAAGACGCTTTAAGCGGTGCGCCCGGGTAAGGGCACCAGAGCTAGGCGTCTTCCTGTCATCAGTTTCGGGCCCACATCAGATTAGCGTCGTTATGTCTGTCGCCCTGTGCCGACATGCTCGGTTGCTTGATGGGGAAGGGAGGGGAGGGGGGTGCTTACCTCTCCGTTGATGCCCGACATCGAACCTATGTTGCCGCCCGTGGCAGGTGCAAGGAAGCCGGCAGGTGTCGGAGCTCCCGTGCAACCGAGGGCCGAGGCGACCCCGGCCTTGCCGCCGATGACGCCGCTACTGGTGCCGCTATTGCAGACAGCACTGCAGCTACTGCCACCGCCCCGCTTGTTCTTCCTGCGTTTAGCCCCTCGCTTAGCATCAGTTGGACTCATTTTTCTGCGACACAGCAGGCCGTCAAGGCTCTGTGGGCTCTCCAGTGGGACGCCGGACGCGGGTTATGTTTTTTAACGATTTTTTTTAACAAGGGGAAAGGCCGACGAGGAAAAGTGCAAAATAAAAGCCGACTTGACTGTGACCAATATGGCTGCTTTGGTTGGGTCTGCGCTGCCTCAGCTTGGCTTGGG
The DNA here is from genome assembly GCF_024217435.2 of Syngnathus scovelli. NCBI lineage: Eukaryota > Metazoa > Chordata > Actinopteri > Syngnathiformes > Syngnathidae > Syngnathus > Syngnathus scovelli. The sequence continues at coordinate 1,358,408 of NC_090851.1, read as the reverse complement.
TTGGCGTTGTGACGTCACTATGCGTCCGGTAGCGCGGGGAATTGTAGGAAATGTAGTTTTTTTGTACACGGGGGTGCGCAAACAGAACGAGGCAATTTGTGGTCAACCGCAAACGCTTATAAAGATATAACTAGACCCTCGTTTATCCGTCCTATCCCCCCACACACATTTAATTCACCAAAGATACACTTTATACACGAAGAAACGAAAGCCGTTCTTAAAACTTGCAAGCTGAGGATTTTAACACCAGGGGGAGAACTCAGTCAACAAATGGTCCACCCTCTCTGTCGCTCATCACTTTTTCCGGGGTCCAAACTCGAAGTCGGGTATACGAGCAAGGGCCCGACCACCGCGATCAAGAGGCTTTTTTGTATTTATTGTGTTACAAGGAACCCAGTTGCTGTTTCCTGGACGTAGGACACACAGTTTGGGACTTAACGACAACCGCTAAAGTTAGCCACGACGGCCATTGACAGGTACGTTAACTACTTCTTCTTCGTTTTTTAAACCCCACACAGTTATTTCCTTATGACGTGTGATCAGTGATTACCTATCACTTATGTGACAAAATTGGGGAACGACACGAATCTTTTTTTATTTATTAATTGGTGCAGTTTTGTTGTTTCAAGTGGCAAAATAGGAGTAGCTTGGGTTAGCTTGTACCTAACTCGCTAGCTACCCAGGTGGCTAAGCTAGCTGGTAAGAAACGTCACCGTCGTGGAAAGGCAGTAAAAAAATACTAAAGCACCACAATGTCGTAATTAATATGATTCTATGGATTTGTATTAACGTATTCCGTTGTTTATGGTCATAATTGGACTTGGTTATTCACGTTAACAAACGAGCTTTCTTGTTGGAAACTTTGCCTTTACATAGTACACGTGAAGGCTGACTCAAAATTGTGTATGTGGCCACATAATGACCCAGAAAATGCATTTAACACGTCAAACGTTTAAAAGTTTTATTTTTTTCATTTATTGCATTGTACTTTGAAATCTAAGCCAAGGAGTGGTTGTCCAAACTTCCTTTTCAAATATACTTCCTGTCAGATGGTAAATTTGCCAATCCAACCACAAAACCTTTGATTTTACTGTCTTTTTATTGCTGCAAGAAGATTAATATGTTTCAATGTTTTCCTTCCGACAAAATGTAAACTTAAGCAAATCAGCTGAAAATTCAGTATATTAGAAACACTTAAATTTAGCCTTTTAGTGATGATGACCATAGAATACGATCTTGAACTTACTGCAGTGTTGGCAACAAGTGGCACAATCAGTTGTCCCCCAAAATGTTTTTTTTGTAGACGGCGAAAATGATTTTGCTCAGTTATATATATATTTTTAATTGTCAATGTAATTGTGTGTGACTTTTTCTAAGGTAGTCACAGAGAGACGAGGAAAAAGTCAAGAAATATTGCAACTGAATTGCTAGGTTAGCAACACACAGCGGCTCCTCTCTGTCCGTTCTGTTGTTGGTGTTCGTAGTGCAAATTAGTGGGCATCCTTCCAAGTGATGCTTCCGTTCTTCTTGGGAAAATGCAGTTGTCTGCACGTTTCCGGCCATTTTCAAACATGTATTTTTGAAACAAACCTCTCACGGCGTCGTTTGGCCTGGTTGGGAAAAATCTAGGACCGGTTCATAACCTTCCATCTGTCTGTTTCCAGGTATGTCTGAGGGTAGTCTTGAGACCTCAGCCGATGACCCTCGCGTGGAAGCCGAGGAGAGTCCGCGCGTCGGTGACCCGTCACCGCCGTCTTCTCCGAACGTAGACGAGAGCGATAACGCGTCAGGCGACGAAGCGCTGTATGACGTCAGTATAGACAGTGGCGAGGATAAGTCAGGAAGCGGCAACGAAGATGTTGACCAGGGCAGGGATGAGGCTCCAAGTGTAGAAAATGATGGACGCCCGACTGTGGATGCAGCAGAGGAATGTGGAGATGATGACATTCGGACAAAGGTGACGCTTGTGCGCAATTGTGACCTTTGAGTGCTTCCTGTTTCTGGTTGGCGGTGGTGGTTTCTCTACTTCCCTGTGATTCCGCAATCATTCCTCTTCGATTGGCTGTCGTGATGTGATTTTTCTAGCTGTCGTCGTCTCGCTTGTGGTGTTAGCGATGGAGTTGGTCTAAGTGTCGCTGTTGTGTGGTTTGGCTCTGTTATGACAACAAATGTTCATTTTCTTGCCCGAAATGTTTTGTCCCAAATGGAATCAAAGGAATTAGACTCAAAATGGTGGGCATTGTTTTTGGTGATCTCTTCTTTTCCGCCAGCGTGCTGGCGTCAAACGGTCCTTTTAAGAATTTACGAGCTGGTCACGTGACACCGCAAAGTAAAAATGTTTGCCGCACACGGCAACGCTTTTATTGCCGGGACGTCGTGGACTTTGGGTTTGTTTCGTGGTTGGTGGAATGGTGATTTAAATATGTGTAGACAAGTTGTGTTTATAGTTGTGACCCACGTCTTGTTTCCTGGCGCTCTTGTTTTTGTCCTTCCAATGGAAAAAAAAAAAATTCACCACTTGATTTTTTTCTATCCTTTTCATTTATTCCTGGAACTCTTCATGTCTGCCAGTCAAACACGTGGGGAAAAAAAAAGTGATGTAACGTCTGACACTGCCCGTATTCAAGTCGGTGAACCCTGCCTCAAGATGGCGGCCCACAGCAGTCTCAAGTCCTCGTGACCTTGTAACGAACAAGGATGCGATTCTGTCCTCCCTATCACAGGAGGACGACATGGCCGAGGAATCCCAGAGGAGCTCGGCCGCTGAGATCGCAGTCACCAGCAACGGAGACCTGGACCAGAACCCGGACGAAGTGTTCTGCGGGGTGAGCATGACCGCATCGATTTTTTCTTCTACAGCTCTTAACCTGACATTTTAATATACGCCCACAGGAGTCTTTCCCAGGGAAGCCGGCATTCCCTGACGTTCCGGAGTCTTGCGTCCCTTCCAGCAACTATGCATCAACGACAGAAGGCGTTATCGAATCGGGACCGCACAAAGGTAAATCCGGATTGTCTTCTTCGGAATCAACGAGGACCTTGGCAACAAACCGTACAACGTCTCCTTTTCCGCAACGAGGCTGACGTCATTTGAATTCAATGAGCCTCCTCTCATCTTTAGCCCCGAAGCCCTCCACGTCGCTTTTCATCCTCCTGTTAGAAATGCAAATGTGAATCTCTGCGGAGAGATAATGCACGTTGCCATGGCTATTTTCCACGCTTCACGTCGCCTTTTGTTTTGCGGCCGTCATCGAAATGAGACGTGAACTCTCCATGATGCAAAACGTCCCCGATGTCACTTGTGACTATCTCCCAGGGTCGTCCAGCCTCCCCTCGTCCCCGGTGGCTCCCTTCTCACCCAGCCTGGCTGTCGCCAGCCGCCTGGCGCGCTCCTCCAGCGAGAGCCAGGCGGACACAGGTACCCACGGTGACGGGCCAGAGATGGAAACCGCTAGCGTACCTTTCTTGGGCTTTTTCTTCCTGCAGGCTCCATTTCCCAAACGCCTCCTCTTAACAAGACTGGGCTTTATCGATTTCCTTTTTGTCACCGCAAAATCGTGAGCTCTGAAACTGAGTCATCCATTAAAGTCTGTAATAAAAGTTCACATAATCAAACCTCAGAGTAGTGTATAAGAAATACATCTGGCTCTTTTGTCAAATTAAAAGAGCAATTTCAGTTTCAGGGCTTCTGGATGTGATCGCTTTGAAATTTGGATTACCACCAATATTTGACTAATTGCTTTCTTCTTTGTTCACCGCCATCCTCTCCTTCCTCCAATGCAGCTCTTTGCCTTTCATAAGTTAATCAGTCTTATCAATCGCGCAGATGGGACCAAAACGGAGCCACCGAGTGGAGCGCTGGTCCTGTCCGATGACATGAAGACTCCAGCCATGGAGAAACTGGACCTTGTTAGAAAGTGGAGCATCAACACTTATAAAGTAATTCTGTCTAAACGTTTTTATTATTCTAATTTCGTGTGTGTTAATTGGAGCGTAATTAAGCAAATCTAAAATGTTGTTAAAGATAAATTGCATAAAAATGTAATCAATTAAAAACCGTCTTTTCCAGTGCACCCGTCAGATTCTATCGGAGAAGCTCGGCCGCGGCTCCAAGACGGTGGACCTGGATCTGGAGGCCCAGATTGACGTGCTGCGTGAGAACAAGCGCAAGTACCAGCAAGTCATCAAGCTGGCGCAGACGCTGGCCACCCAACTGGCGCAGGTCATGCAGACGCAGAGGCAGCTGGGCGACGCCTTCGCGGACCTCAGCCTCAAGACTCCGGAACTCCACGTGAGTGCCTTCATCTGAATTGATGAGGAAAAAATAAAGGAAAAAAAAAATGAATAGTAGTTTTTTGCTTTTTTCCTAGGAGGAGTTTGGTTACAACGCTGACACTCAAAAGCTTTTGTCCAAAAATGGAGAAACTCTGCTGGCAGCCATCAACTTTTTCATCAACAGCGTCAACACCCTGGTGGACAAAACCATCGAGGACACCATGATCAACATCAAGCAATACGAGATTGCCAGGTCATCTGCTTTTCAAACTTCCTTAGTCAAAAAAAGCTTAATTCCCAAGGTGTGTCGCATCGATTGTTTTTCTCGCTGCATCTTGGCTACGCTAACGGAATGCTATCCCCCCACCGTTAAAACCGGATGTCCGTCGGCAGGGTGGAGTACGACGCTTACCGCACCGACCTAGAGGAGCTGAACTTGGGCCCGCGCGACAACAACACCTTGCCGAAGATCGAGCATTCTCAGCAACTGTTCCAGGCGCACCGCGACAAGTACGAGAGGATGCGCAACGACGTCTCCGTTAAGCTGAAATTCCTGGAGGAGAACAAGGTTGGCAAAACAGGGCTGTTTTGTTTTGTTTTGTGATGTCAGAGCTTTTAGAGGATGACCTGTTGTGGTTTTAGGTGAAGGTGTTGCACAACCAGCTGATCCTCTTCCACAACGCCATCGCGGCTTACTACTCGGGCAACCAGCAGCAGCTGGAGCAAACGATGAAGCAGTTCCACATCAAGTTGAAAGCGCCCGGCAGCGAGCGTCCATCTTGGCTAGAGGAGAACTAAGGAAGAATTTAATCTATGAGTAAAAACTACAGGGACCCCCCCCTCCTCTCCTCAGCCTCCTCTCCTCTCCCCTGTCAGGAATGATGGCCTTCCAAAACAATCTTTTTAAGCAACAAAAAAGTCCATAAAAATGTCATTTTCAATGCTACAATCTCTGAGGGAAAAAAAATGCACTTTTGACGTTTGACAAATCCATCAAACCGCAGTGAACGCATTAAGCAAGCTGTAAAAATGCCTTTTTCTATAAAAGCGATACGAATGTTGTAACCCAACGGAATTAAACTCGCGTTTTTGTCATCGTTTTTCAGCATGAGAGACCATTTTTAACATTCCGTGCAACTCTCGCTCAGCCTCTTCCTGAAGTTTAAGGGTAATCAAAGATTCCAAGCTAATGCTAAGAACCACTAATCAAAGTAGTTTGAGGACATTTGCTAGACTGACATACTTATTCCTTTCTCAATCCAAAAAGCACATTTTTTTTCTAACAATTTTTGACAAACGTGACATCGTTAGCTATTTTCAAATAATTACTCATAGTTTGTCCATAATCCCTTGCGCTGACTTCTGGCATCTTATTTTTCGAGAGACAATGAAGGACTGACTAAATGTTCGGACAAAATGTGCCTTGACTCCACTTCCGTTCCCATGTTACATGCTAATAGTCAAAAAGTTCTAAGCACTCCAAACTACTTATATTAACAACATATGAATCATTGTATTTTAAAACTTTGCATGAAAAATGTTTGGGAAGTACAAAAAGGTTAGGTGTGATGGAAAAAAAAACAAAATAGTTTATCTTGAGAAATGTTTCTTGTAAAGTTTCAAATACCAGCATAACTCTGCTTTAAGCTGCTAACACTTTTCTTGGTTTAAAAATAAAAAAATATATATATTTTTAAAAAGCTAGTATGTCAAACACTCATAACTAGCAGTCTCTTGTTTGCTCAGTTTTGTACCGCTGACTTTTTATAGTTTGCGAGTGTGACTCTGCTTTGACACTCCAAAAATGATATATGAAAAAAGGTTTATATATTTGTAATTTCGCCTAGTTCACGCCCTGTAGTCTAGGATTAGTGCATTTTTCCTACAGACTTCCATCGAACGAAATGCTAAGTGCTATGTGAAAGTGTATCTTTGTATAGGAAAAATATTCAAAAAAGTGTTGGGTTTAAAATGATTTGGAATGTTTAAGATTCAATATATACTTTGTCATGTGCACAATAAAAAAAAAGTATTTGGGAAAATAAACATACTTTTTGGATTTTCAGGACTTTGTTTTTGTTGTTGTTGTGTTAATTGATTTCAAAAGACATTGAAATTAATGCTAAAATGTCAGAAAACAGCCTTTTTAGGGATCGACAGCTAGGTTTAAATATAGCTAGCTAAATATTCATCGATCTAATAAATCAGACCAAAAGATAACACAAATAACTTATTTGGTAATATTGATAATTTTATACATTTAACATATTATGTCTAGCTAGCATAATCAAAGCTAGCATTGTTTTAACGGTTTGTTTTCCCGCTCATTCCGCTTACAACCACGTGACTCATCTCCTCGTGAACGCGCCCCCTCCACCTGACGTCGTGTTCGCGCACGAGCACGCACTCAGTACGTCCACAGGCTGCAGCTGGCTGGCCGGCTGAGCTTGGTGGTTCGGTTCCTCTCCCTGCACACTCAGACGCTCTGCGGCGGCAGACAGGTGGTCCTCATCCCCTTGGCGAGTTCTCTGCGAGTCCGACGGTGTCGGAACGGATTTTAAAAAAAATTATTTGACGTGTCCCGACCGAAGTGAACCATCCTTACCCGGTAAGTGAGGCCTCGTCTCACCAGTGTGTGTCTTTGAATGTGCGATGTTGGGAACTTGATGCGGACAGGTTCCCAGTGCCTTGCGGTGTGTAGCCGGTTTCGAGTGCGCCTTTTTGGGCCAAACGTGTGCGTCAGTACCACTGCGTGTGTGGACCTGCGGAGTCAACTCACTAAGGTCACCGTGAGGTGGTTCTGCAATGCAGTAGAGGTCCACAATGACATCATAATATAGTTTTATTTACTTTGTGGTTCCGAATCTGTTGCACTTATTGACATCTAATGGAAACTAAATCGTCATTATTACTATATTTGTAATAAAGTAATTATTGCTAAGTATTGAAAATTTGGCCCATTTTGTTTTGGTTGTGTTCAGGGAGTTTTTTTTTTAATTATTATTATTTTACCAAATTGCAAATTCACAAGTTTGCACGAACTTTTGGGGAGCAAATTATTTTCTGTTATATGAATGATGTTCCAAAACTTAAGGCAATTTTGTAGTTTTTTTTATGGTGATCAACGTATTGTTAGTTATAATTACTATATTAATTAATATGTTTATAGTTACTATTTTTGACGATTTACTTTTTTCACTACTTGTTTGTAGTGGATTCTTGTTATTTTGACAAAAATCATATATTATTCATTTGTAATTTTAAAAAACTGGTGACACTATAGTGTTAATTAAAACTCCCCATTATTAATAATTTAATCGGCCTTTGCATGTTGTTTTTTTCAGCAGTGATGGGTAGCATATTGCAATTTTGTTTGTTAGCAAGGCTAGCTTCTAGTTAAGTCTTTTTTTTTTCCATAAATTATTGAGCAATAGCCCTATTTGGCCGCAAATGTTAACTTCCTGGTTCATGTAATGAATCCTTTTTTCAAAGCTTTTCTGTTAGCTTTTTATTCACAGCTAGCAAGCTGGCCGTCTGAGAGCTCGGCACGACCTTTTAAAACTTTTTACAACTCTGCACCAGTTTGGAGGCAGCCTTTCCTTGGCTTTTGTACACGATTATGCCTGCTGAGATGAGTTAGAGGCCAATCCATTCAAGTGTGCGAAACAATACCCCAGTGGAAGAAAAAAAAAAAACTCCCCAGGTCGGGTCACTTGGGCGGGGGTGGGTAGGGTGGCGGTTGGCTGGTTGCTGTGGTGGCTGAGACTCACATTGAAAACTCAACCCTCTGACGTCATCCCACCAAGGAAGATTCTAAAATGGTGGTGGTGGGTGGGTGGGGGCTTGATTTATTTGTGTGAGATCGGGGCTGCCGGCTGAATGGTCGCTGCCAACGTAGAGTCCACTCGAATGTTCTTTATAGTCTTACCGATGTGAAACGTTTGGCATCAACGACTTCAAATGAAACACCTGTCCCACTCTTTGCTGTCCGCGATACATTTTTTTTAAAAGTCGTTCTGTGACATTTAAAAAGTCACCAGTTGAGGCCGGTGTGCACCTTTTTCCAAATCATGTCCAATCAACGGATGTATCTCACTAAATGTTTTTGTCCAGATGATTTGTATTTCCTATCCTCAAGTGAGTGTCTGGGTGCCCTTCGGGGTTTGAGGGGTGGCTGGCACGCAACATGTTTGCATTCCCCCCGCCCCTTCCCTGGTTGTCGTCTCCACAGCGACGACGCCAGCACCTGCTGCAACTTTAAATCACGACACCGACGGAAGTGTCGGCGCTAAAACAAACCGGGCCGAGATGCTAGCGATGGATTTGCCTTTTACTTTGCTTAGGCGGCGGATCGCATTGCTCAGGTGACACACGAGAGAAACGGCGGCCGTAATTCGACCGGAACAAAGCGGGACCAGTTTGATCATGTTGTAATTCTCTAGTGTGAATTATTTACGGTCTAAAATGTAATATGTTATCTATTGTTAGTTACTGTGCTCGGTTCTCATCAGCCTTTGGCCTGAAAAAAAACGACAGATTCATCAGAGCCGACCGGAAAAGTGAAGAATTAAAATAAATTGTCTCATGCTGCTTTTTAAATGTGATTTGAATGAATGAGCCATCCATGGGCAGTATGCAAATGAGTCAGCAAAGTGTAAAAAAAAAAAAAAAAAACACCATTGTTGCAGACAACCTGGCACACAAGTCCACACTTGCCTCAACAGTGACTTGTTGCGACTTTTCTAAGTCCCTCAAGTGAATTAAAAGGCTTTATTTTTTGCGTGTCACTTTGATGCAGTGATGGAAGGAGCCCGCCTTGTTCTATTTATAGTCACGTTGATGAATTGTGGGCCAGCCGAGTGTCTCATCAGGGACCAAATTGAGTTGCCCTGAAGAACGTTAGGCAGCAAAGCAAGAATAATACCTGCATTGTTTTTAAAAACCCAAACACTTGCTCAAAACCCTAAATTGAATGAATTCACGCCTGTCTGATTCTCAATTCCTTTAGCTACTGTAATCACTTAATCCGGGATTTTTTATAATAATGCCGCTCTTTGTTTTCCTTTCTTAATATAAGTGTTACATAAGAGTGTACCCAATCTAGTGTCCAATAAGTAACCTCCATCATCCCGTCCGTCCACGGTGGTCAGCGGGATGGAAAACCAAAACGGTCCGCTAACGAGCGTTCCCACGGCGACCGAGTCGGGCGGATTGTCCCGGTGCGTCCCCGTCGCAAGGCACCCCTTTGCCCCCGCGGCGTTGCTGAAAGACCTCCGGCCGGCGCCTCAGGAAATTGGAAGTTAGTGACGGGGGGATTAGGAAAGGCAGCTTGACCTTCATACGTAACGCAAATTGAAACTGAGTTTCTGCTGCTTTTGGAAAACTGGAACTCGGTTTTGGTGAGCTAAGAGCTGCTTGTTCCTAATTTTGTCTCAAAATTAGACGTCAAACTATGAATTGAATCTGAATTGATGATGACAATATTGTGTCATTTCATAAAATAGTGTCAGGGTTTTATTTTTACTAACTTTCTAAGGGGAGCTACAAAATTAAAAATGGCTGCTTCAAACCAAAATGGCCGACTTCCTCTTTCTGGAATGATCCTCGAGACTTTTATAAGCCGCCCAATTTTGTGTCAATCGGTGAAACGAGTATCAATTGCAGTTGGCTGGGCCTAAAGGAGTGTCACATGACATAATGTCGGGCGTGGCATTTGGAGGGATCACCCCGGGGGGGGTCGGCAGCAAGTGGACCCACTGGCGGAGCTAGGATTTTTTTTCTATGGGGGTGGGGGGGATGTGTATATCTCAAAACAAAAAATATTTTTTTTTACAAGCTAACCTTAGCCACTGACACACAGGGAGGTCAAATGTCATCGACATGAGCGTGATGAATCACCAAATGTCGGGCGGCTAACGAGACGTAATGTTGATGCGTCTCATTTGACACCAATGAGGAAAAAAAAAAAACTCAAATATTTGATTTGAATCTGTCTGTCCACCATTGTTAGTTTACAACAAAGGTATCATGTCACAAGATTGATGTCAAAGCAGTTTTGTCATCCGAGAACTGCCAGACAGTTTTTTTTTTCCACGCTGCCAGTGAACGCCTCATTTTTTTAATGCGAGGATTGTCTTTGTTGTCGTTTACACCATGCATGAAACAGGAGACCTTCGTGCGTGGAATTCACTCGCGAGATCTGATGAATTTTAAAATCCTAATTTGAAACTATGACATCATAATTATGTTATCATATTGTCACTTTTCCTTCTTGTTTTTTTAGCCCACTTTTTGCTGTGGCGCCACCCAGGTCCCCCTTTGAGTGATGAAGCCGTTCAGAACAGAAAGGCGCCGTCCCGACTCTTCCAGTACCTGAAAAGTCTTCAGCGAGAAAGTAGTTAGCATTAACGCTCCTATGCTAACAAGCGCTCCCCGCCATGCTGGCCAATGAGCCCCAGAGCCACGGCCTCGCCGCCCCGGACGCGGCCCCCCTTGCCGTTGTGCCGCCGCCGCCCCCTTTGCCGCCCCCACCCCCTCCTCCGCCTCCCCCCATGATGGCCCACCCCGGCAGGAAGAAGCGCCGGGTGCGCAGCTTCTTCTGGAAGCCCATCCCCGAGGAGAAGGTCCGCGAGAGACCCAACATCTGGACACTAGTAGGACGGCAGCAGCAGTACCAAATAGACGTCCGCTCCGTGGAGGAGCTGTTTGGTCAGCAGGATGAGGCAGGCCGAGGGGCGGCGTCCGCTCCCGGGACGGCGGCTGGGCTCAACCGGTCCCGATCGTTCAAGGAGAGCAGCAAGGAAGAGGTGAGTATAAAGCTCGGGGTCAGCCTCATTGTTTCTGAAGAGGTTCCAAAGAGTTCATCGAAAGTCTCATTCCTCTCCCATCCTGCATTTTACACCTACACAAAAAGAAAGTTGGAATTGCTTACGATAAAAAACGATTAGCATGGTGCTTCTGAGTGTGCAAGAGAAGCAGATGCCATTTCAAAAGTGTCATGGCAGCAACAAACACCGTGTTGACTGCTGCGTGTGCAACTAAATAATTTCCCTCGAGGGATTTGTTAAGTAACGGTGCCAAGTTACCTAGAGAGTTTTTTTTTTTTATCTCCAAAAACAAACGTGTTGCATCATGACTCACTCTGGGAAAACATGCACAGTAACCTGTTCTGTAATTTAATACTGCAGGCAAAAAGCAGGTGATCAAAGATTGTAGATGAGTTATTTGTTATTATTTAAAAGTGTACAAAAAAGTAAAAAGGACCTGAACACTTGCTTAGCTCATTGCTATTCTTAAGTGCTGCTGTTTTGGTTAGCATACGCGACATAAATCAATGGGTGGCGTTCAAAAGATCTCACCTGGAGAAGGAAGTGACATCGTCCCCTACTGGCCCGGCATGCACACTGCAGCGTATTCAGACTTCCTGTTCGGTTTTTGACATGTCGCCCCCTTGTGTCTGGTCGCAGATCAGCATCCTGGACTCCAAGAGGGGGATGAACGTGGGCATTTTTCTCAAGCAGTTCAAGAAGTAAGTCCTGCCCTCCGTCATTTGTTGGCTTTAAACAAACAACCCCTTTTTTTTTCGGTGGATTAATGTCGTAGCATGTGTTTGCTAATTAGCTTTGTCACATTTCTGTTTGTCCTTGATTAGATTAGGAAATGAAATTACGTAAGAACCCAGTGCGTCACACACAATATCGGGAGGCGACAGGAATGTTAATCCGTCGTGGATGTACGCATCATTAGCGGAGCAATTTGGAACTTGAAACAAAAAAAAAAATAGCACTTCTTAAGTCGCTCAAGATCAATTAAAATAAAAAGGAATTTTTTTCTGCTACATTTCCTGTGCATCAAGTTTTTATCTGGAAGTACAATTGAATTATTTTCTGAAAATGTATTCCCAAACTATGACAACTTTTTTCTTCTTGAAAGAAATGCCTTTTTTTTGTCTTCCGAGGCCTCCTGCGTGTTCTCAAAGGTTCTTTACAACCTGGCCAATGTAATCAAAGCGTCTTTTGTGAACTTATTGAAAAGGGCGCACCTGTGACACATCCTCCCTCCCTTTAGGTCCAACCGTTGCATTGTGGAGGACATACGGCGAGGACGCGGCGAGGCGTACGGAGCCCAGCCTCTCAAAGACCTCCTCAAGCTGCTGCCCGACACGGACGAGGTCCGTGTTGGAGCACGTCGACCGCCGCACCGCGTCACGTCACGCCGATGACAACCAAACAACTTCCTTCCTTCCTTCCTTCCCCTTTGCCTTCCGCAGATGAAGAAGCTGCAGGCGTTCCGAGGCGACCCGGACAAGCTGACGCTGGCCGACTCTTTTATGTTCCTCCTCATCCAGGTGCCTCGGTGAGTCCTTTCTTTGACTTTTTTTTTTTTTTTTTGTCAGGGGGGATTACTGCAAGCTTTGTGATCAGATAAAAGTTCATATTGAGTGGGATTCATGCAGAATTTTTTTTTTATTTCACCATGTACGTATCATTCACATATCGTTGATTTATTTAATGTATCATGCATTAAATATATTGTTATGGCAAAATCGATCACGTATCGTTTCATATATCGTCATTACGGCAAAATATTTTTCTTATGATGACTCAATATCACAATGTTAAATCGTAATAAATCATGACTGCAATATATCGTTATGGAAAATAACTATATAAATAAATAGAAATAAAATGATTAAAATAAATAAAAAAAATATTAATCAAATAATAAATAAAATAAATAAATAAAACATAATAACAAATAATAATAAATAGAATAATAAATGAAAATAAAATAAATAAATAACATCTGTCATAATCTTTTTTTTTTTGGGGGGTCAGGTTGGAAGTGCGCATCGAAGCCATGGTGCTCGGCGAGGAGTTCCTTCCATCCTGCGCGCTGATGAGTCACGACGTAGATGTGGCACGAGTCGCCACTCGAGGTAAGCGTGACGCACCGTGCGGTGTCTGCTTTCAAATGCGCTCACACCTGATACTCCATCGCCCATTTTGTCCACTGGACCATTTTTGCATTTTTTATGTGCTAACGATAGAGCGATCAACATTTCTTCTTAATTTTACTCCACAGAGTTGATGTGTTGCGAGGAGCTTCACGCCATTTTGCATCTGGTGCTGCAGGCGGGAAACATCATGAACGCGGTATGCCACGTAAGGTCAGGAGCGGTAAGACGATGAAATGCTAGCCGGTTTGTTTACGTTTGTTCAGGGAGGCTACGCGGGGAACGCGGTCGGCTTCAAGCTGTCGTCGCTGCTCTCCTTGGCCGACACCAAAGCCAACAAGCCGGGGATGAACCTGCTGCACTTTGTCGCTATGGTAACAAAACATTTTTTTTTAAAATAGCTTCATTGACATATCTTCATTTACTTTATTCCTTTTGGATTAACACACAAAAAAAATATATTTTAACAAAAAACATGAACCACACAAACATGCTTCTTCATTTAGGAGGCCAAGAAAAAAGACAAGGCGCTGTTAAAGTTTCCGGAAAAACTGATCCACATCCAGAGTGCCGCCAGGTAACGTCAAAAAAATAATATAAAAATCTAGTCAAGTTGAATTGATGAAAATTCAGTTTGTCGAGCGAGTAGTAAAACTGTGTTCTTGCATAGGATCTCGGTGGAGAACATGGAACTGGAGTTCTCGTCCTTGTATGTCCGAATCCGAACTCTGGAGGAGAAGGTTCATGAAGATCCCGAGTTAATGCCGCAACTGGAGCCTTTCCTCCAGGTCTGTCACTCGGTCGATCAATCGTCAAGAAATATGGTGACAAATCGATCATCGGGTCGTTACCAACTTGTTCTCAGAGTTCTATGAAGACTCTGACGGATCTGAAGCGTCGTCGTCTGGACCTTTGCAGAGAAGGCAACGCTCTGGTGGACTTCTTTTGCGAGGACAAAGACGCCTTCAAGCTGGACGAAGGCTTCCGCATCTTCCACGACTTCTGCGTCAAGTTCAAGAAAGCCGTCAAGGTTGGCTCTCACGCTTCAAATTTTCTCCTACGTTTCTAAAGGTGCTTTTCATTTCTCGCAGGACAACGCCGAGCGCGAGCTGAAGGAGGTGGCGAGGCAGCGTCGGCTGAGGGAGCTGGAGGAGAAACGACTAGCGTGGTCGCTCCAAGTCGGCGGCGGCGGCAGCGCCTTCGCTCGCAGCAGCAGCGAGAATGACGTGGAGACCCTCACCAAGGAAGGCCTCCTGGACTTCTTCCAGGGGAGGTCCAAGAGTCCTCACAGTCCGCCGGGACGTTCGTCCAGCGCCCGCCGCCACCGCCACACCCTGACGTCCATCGCAGACCGAGACCTCAACAGCTACCTGGAGCTGTTCGGAGACAAGTTCAACAGCCTGCCGCGCTCGGGCCGCGCCCCGCAACGTAAAAGCGCACCTTGGATGGACAACCGAGACCTGACGTCTCCTCGTGCTGAAACCGAACCCATCAGCCCTCTTGCCAGGTTTTCCTCGGCGGGGCTGAAGGCCGATGAGGACCGATACAACAACAACAACAGCAGCAGATACTCGTGTCCTCCTCCATCTTTCGGCGGCCACATCAACGTGAACGTCGAGAAGCACACTTTGGTTCCTTCTCTGCAAGCCTTTCACCTCCAGACTTTAAATTTTGTCAATCAGGACGACGTCCAGGTGATTGATCTGGAACGAGACAGGCATTCCGGAACTCTGGATACAGATCCGGGACTAGCGATAGATTCTTTGACGCAAGAGGACGAAACCAGCTCGGTTTCCTCGACAACCTGCGACACCCCCCTGCCCCTGGACACCCCCTTGTCCAATAAGAGGCCGGCGTTTTACGTCCCGGACTGCACCGAAGCCGACTGCTCGGTCACCCTGGATGTCTCAGAAGTCGACAGCTCGTCTCTTTCCAAAGAGGGACTTCATCCTGGAACGGGTGACAAAGGCAGGGAGAGCCCCGGAGAGCTCAATTCTCCGTCCGCCCATTTGGACTCTGGGGAGTCTTCGATACCGAGAACGATGGACGTCGCCTCTGCCACGCCGCCCGAGTGGGGAAGCGAAAGCTTTGACGACGCTGCGGTGAAAGAGACTCGGAGCGGAAAACCGAAAAACAAGGCCGGGGGTGAAGGCAGCGATGCCGCCAACGGGGGCGCTAGCTCTTCTAGCAGCGGTCTCGGCGGAAGCGGCGCCGCTGTACGGACGCTAACCAGCAGCGAAAGCCAGAGCATGCGGAAAGTAGTGCCGATTAGCCGACTCACCAGGACGGGGAGCAAAAAGAAAGCGGAGGCCACTCTAGATCCACCCCACCGCGACCAAAGCACCCCACCGAGAGGACGCCGCGAAAAGACCCTCAGACCCCAGCGACACTCCAGTCTACCTCCTGACGACTCCAAAGCCCAGCGAGGCGGCGGCGGCGGCTTCCCTATCGGCACGTCAAGATGCGCGTGCGATTCCAGTAACTTAAAGAAAACGTCCTCCCTCAATAAACCCAGCGCCAAACCCTTGAGGAATCTCCCTAAACCGGCGCCCGAAGAGAAGATGTGCCGTTCCACCATGAGGGCCCTGACGCAAGTCCAGGGTGGCTTGTTGTCGGAAAGCAGCAGCTCCAAGAATTCCCCCGACGTTCCCAGCTTCGCCCGCAACACAGTAGCGTCGTCTTCCCGGACCAAGAAGGAACGGTCGGCTCACGTCGCCGCCGCCGCCGCTTTGAGTCGGCAGGCGTCGGTCAAGCAGACGAAATTAGCCGTTGCCGGTGCTGAGGAGCGGACGGGCGTGCGGCGAGTGCACAGCGTCAAGGCGAGCAGTCGCGCCGCGTACCGTAGCCAGACACCGCCTGCACAGCCTCGGGATTCGGGGACGCCGAGTAGAAGCGTCAAACCTAGCTGGAAGTAAACCGCAACCAAGCTAGCGTCTTTGAATTCATCGGCAACTTTCTCAATAATACGATCAAATCATTTGATAATCGATGAGTCTTCGATTAATCGTTGCACGTCTAATTGTCATATACTGACAATCACCGAGATCGAAATCCTCCAGATTTGATAGTCGCCACAAAACTTAAAACCACATTCCTTTCTCGGTCTCAATGATTGTACGTGGACGTCTTTTTTTTTATGCTAACCCGCTGCATGATGTGGCCTCTACGTGAACATTAGCGCTACATTTCTAGAAATGTACACAACTACCACGTTGTAGAGAAACATGTAACCCGTTATACAACGTACGGTACTGGTTATGCCTGTCGGTAGTGTTTTGAGGACGCCCCCATACCGTCACGGGGAAGCATGCCACGCTACGACGCTAATGCTAACTGAGCATTTAAGACACTGTGATGTGAGTTTTCCTGTTATTATTATTTTGTTTTTGTTTTTTTTGCGGGAGTTGACAATTTGACTGTGAATGTAGCACCTGGTTATTTAATGTGTGTGTATAGCTTTAGCTCAGCTGGTCAAAATATTAGGTACACCTGAGATTTTTAAAGGGGTACCTAATGATGATGATGATGTTGAATGTGCGTGCGTCCATATTGAAGGTTATTTTGGACAAACGAGTGTTAGGGCTTCATTGGAAAGTAAAAAAAAAAAAAAAGAAAGAAACATTATGACAATAAAATTGTAGCTTTAAGAAATGAATGTTAATAATTGGTCTGGTAAAAGTCCCACTTCATTCTCTTTTTTACCAAAGATTCAACTTTGATGCAAAGAATTTATTGGCAATGCATTATTCCTTTTTTTGTATTTTCAGCAAATATAATTTTAATGTAATATTTCAACTTTTCTCCCAAAATGTTGCCTTTTTTTCCCTACATAATATCCCCAATTTATTCTTCTCTGTGTGGCCCTAACACTGTGTGTCCTTTTTTCGCTCTTATCATTTTGTCACGCTTGCGTGTCTTTTATTATCAACGTTGACATTGTAAAGTAAACTGTCACCATCTCCATGGCAACCACACTTAACACACACCAAACAGCCTGTTGCCTTAAAGCCTTGTGTAGCTCCATACACGCAGATTCATATCAAGACATCCATACAGCTGCTTTGTGTACATAATATAAAGACATATTTTTATGACCATTAAAGCTTTATATACAGTACTTCTCTCATCACGTGTGTGTGTGTTTGTGTGGATGAACGTTGTGATGCAAATCAAGCGGGCGGCACACAAAAGAGACAATGGCACATTGTCTGTGCCTGTGTGTGTGTGTGTGTGTGTGTGTGTGTGTGTGTGTGTGTGTGTGTGTGGTCTGATAACAGCCAGTTTATTGGTCAATGGTCATAATATTAGGGACAACGGCCACTATCATCTACTTAACAGTCAATGCATCATTTTGCTTAAAAAGAAAAGTGATAATAGTGACATTCTGTTCATATTTATATTAATATAATTAATATTTATTCTGGACTTTGAAATTATTATTTTTGAAGAATAAAAATAACACATAACTCCTTTCCTCTTTAAAGTATTTACTATGAATATTTTAACTAACCTCAGTAAAGAACATTAGTACAGTAATGTTCCTGCTATGCACACTTTGGCCTCTTGGGGGCAGTGTGGTGTCCGCATGCGGATAACACACCCAACAATATACTATTTGAGAGACCAGAAGAAGAAAGTATAAATTGAAAAGTAAAGTTATTTGTGTAGAAAAGAAAAGAAGCAGCCAAGTTGCCCGAGGTTTCGTACTGGTTTGCTTGACCAAAGTGCTCGCCTGCCCGCCACGACGACGGCAAAGTCACGACACATTAACATGGAACTCGGCTGGTTGAAACTCGTGGGTAAGACTTACGGTACAGATTTAAGTACAAGTTACACTTCTTAAAAAATTGTTAAAAAAGAAAGAGGCTTCTAACTAATGCCACTCCCATTTGAGGTTTACTGTCAAATCAACCATAAACAAAAGATAATTAAACATTATATCGTGAGAAAAAGTGGTTCAGAAACATCGATCTGTTTTACACTGCCCCCAGGTGGGCCAAGGTGGGAACAGCAGAAGGTGCATTCAATTGATGCAGCGTTAATCGCCAGTGCGGTTGCCATAGCAACTCAGTGAGCCGTCACTTAACGCTGCAAAAGTGTTTCTTTGCCACAAGAGGGCAGCAGAGGATTTCGCAGCGTCATCGTCTGGCATCCCTAACGTTATGTGCTTATTTTATTATTTGATTCAACCTTTTGGTTATTGGGTTAGGATCTTTTAGTATTGTTTTTTATTATTGAAATGTATTGTCAAAATATTAATATATTAAGAGGACAATGTGCACGTGTGCCTGTATTTTGTTGTTATTTCAAAAAGCATTTTTTTTTGTCATATGTTGAGGAGATGTATGTTTTAATGAGATGTCAAAGAAGAGGTGACTTGCTGTCCTGTCCCCGGTGACCGTGTTTGTGTTTTAGCGGTCATGTGTGAGGGATTATGCTCGTCTCAATCCTTCTTGATCCCGCAGCTCAATGTTACACCTCAACATTACTCACTCACTCACTAACATGTCATGCTAACTTTTCCTGACATACCCACCTTCAATGCGTTACTACTACTACTACCACACTTGGTGCATTTTTGCGTTAACCTGCAATGGACGGACAGGTTTTGCTGACATCACAGTGAGTCATGTCGTGGTAGCTCATGTTTTGAATCGGTGTTCTATTTGTTGATCTTGCTGCATGATTTGTGTAAAAGTCTTGCTTGCTTCTTTTTAAATGCAGATGAGATGAACGTGAGTGAGTGAGTGTGGATTCCTAAGAGGGACAAAAATGGAAAAAGACATGAGGTAAGACAAGTTTTTCTAGTAAGGCTATGCCAAGGTCTTCGAAATTGCCTTTTTGGCAGTTTCTTCACACATAGAAAAAGAAAAAAATAGACCACTGAATAGAGAGTCACTCAGCAACATGAAATTAGGGCAGCAATTTTATTATGAGAAGACCCACAAAATAGGAAGTGCCATTTTGGGTCAGACACCCTCTCCATTTTTAAAAACAATAATTTAGGCCCCAAAGGCTAAATTAAATTTGTCCATCAAAAGTAGACCCACAAAAAAACTCAAGAAGCTAAAAAGACATACAAAGTCTGCTGTTTTGATTGAACCGATCATTTTTGTTCCAAAATGAAAAGAATTCTTAGGGTGGTCCCGTGGTTGTGTACCCTGAATGCTAAACAGTCCAAGCCCCTCCTCACAGTCCCCTCCGACCACCGACAATAAAAGCTCTCATTCCATTGGACAAAATCATTAATGGCACAGAAATGCAAATAACGTTATCCTTCTCTTCTCACTTTTTTGTATTTTTTTTTTTTCCATGAAAGGAGCCTTTAATGGGATGCTGCATTGATGTAGTGTTGCCATGGTGACACCTTTCAGGAATTGTTAGCCCCAGAGCACACTTGCGAATGTGTTCCTTCGAAAAATAGTTTGTTTGTTACTCGATTTGAAATCATCATAAATGATAATTTTACTTTAATAAGCGATTTGGTTTCTAAAAGTTAATTGGACAATTTATGATTATTCCTGTTCATTATTGTGCTAAATTAACTTTATTCGTAAGCATTTACAGACAAGAAAAATAACTCTTTTTTTTCTTTGTTTTGATTTTTTTTTTTTTAAGGGGGGGGGCGTTACTTTGCATGTGATTGGTCGTGTTCGAGTGAACTGAGCTGGAAATGTATTGACGTGCTGCCAGTTGGTACGGGATGGATGCCGCGGTTTCCAAATGAACTTTCCGTTCACTTCATAGACGTCCAGTGAACGTTAAGAATGATCGTTCGTCCTCGTCTTTCACCGTTTTTTATTTTTCAAACCCAATAAAATCCAGGTGAGCGCTTAATTTGTTTTATCCAGCACAATAGATTATGTCAATGTACCTAATGAAATGAACTGTGAGTGCGCCATTAATAATTAATGAGAAGCCAAAAGTGAGTCAATTCGGAAAATTTATTCTAATTTTGTTTTTGAAGATGCAAAAAAGTTGATCTTCCTTTAGCGTTAAAAAATTCTGTCCGGCCCTGATTTTTTTTTAAAGTTTAATTCATCATTTTATTTTATTTACTAATTGAAAGTAATTAGGGTTTTTTTTCTTTAATTTTGTAGCTCTGCGGGAAGGTCAAATTATTAGAAACACAGCGAGCTATTAATAGCATTTATTGACATTTGTCTGTTGGTGATGAGTCATGTAGTTAATTATTGGCCTTTGCAGCTGACAAACTGGTACTTCGAGTGTGTGCGTGTGTTAATGTTTGGCGTGTGTGTATGTGTGCGGAAAAAGTCCTCCATGTGAACACAAACTGCTGTTATCGTAAGTGAAAAAAAAAATGAAGAAAAAATCTAAGTGATTAAAGTCCAACCCTACCTTATCGATTAAAACCCGTGCCTGCCAAAGAAGATAATTGCAAAGGTCAAATTCCTGATTCTGTGCCAATCGGACCCGACCGATGCCACATACAAAATAATATAATAATAAAACCCTAGAATACGTAACTCATTCACCCAAAAAAAAAAGTAAAACATCCAAAAATAATCCAATGGGATGTAGTGGTCATCAACAGTCGCTTCTGATTGGTCCCCCCGCTGCCACCCCCTTAAGTCCCGCCCCCTCATACACACTGTCTGGCTATCAGTCTGTTTGGATTATTGCAAGCATTCACATGCATTCCTGCCTTTTTTCCCATCCCGCATCCAAGATGAGGATTAGTTGACCAGCACCACACACACACACACACACACACACACACACACACACACACACACACACACACACACACACACACACACACACACACACACAGTCGGGCAGCCATGATGCTCTCGCTTGAAGTGAGTGGAAGGCAGGAAGTGGCGACTAACATTGAGGATGATTGACGTGACAAATGGATGCTGGCAAGTCATGTGAGTGACAAAAAATTCACTTTTACATTTTAGCATATGATGCTAGTTGTATATTTGTGTGGTCGACTGGCAATGTTGACATTTTTCATTCAAGTCTGTCTCTATGGTTTGTTTTTCAAATTAATTTTTTTTGAAACTTAATTCCATCACCTGCAAAACTGCAGAAAATCAAAAAAAATATTAACATTAGCTTGTCACTTGTTGCTTGTGTGCTTCAACAAAAAATAACAAACGGACGGTTTGTGGTCTTATCTGGCGTGGCCAGAAACGTGACGATGACAAGTGCGTTGACGTCACGTGATGCATTCGACACCCGCCAAGCCTGCCGCCGTAATATCACGTCGCCCTGCACCCGCTGGACGCTCCAGATTAGATTGGAAGTGGCTTTGCGTGACATCATCTTGAAGCGCGTTGCTAACCTAAACAGCAGCACCTACTCAGGCGAGATAACAGTTAAGATAACAACATAACAGATAACAATTTTGCTAATAAAAAAAAAAAAAATAGTGAATAACAATGAACTGTGGTGCAGCAGTAAATTTAGGTGCAAAATAATTGTCTCAATCTATGATATGAATTAAAAATAAACACTACAGAGAAGAATCAAACAATTTTTAATTGGAAATTTAAAGGAAATGATAAAAAAATCTAAATAACTAGAAGTATTTTTTTAAATTATGTGTTAATTAAAATCTATAAATAAATAAATACATTCTCATTTTCAAATGAATAATAACAGCTGGCTTTGCGGGGTGAGTCAGCATCCGAGGCTCCCCGTCGGGAGCGCCCATAATTCCATCTGCTCGGTCCCCATTCGTCATCCCCCCCTCTCCTCCTTCCCCTCCCTCCCTCGCTCCCTCCATCCATCCATCCCTCCATCCATGCTCCGCACGCTCAAAAGCAGCGAGACGACGTTTACTTGAGGACAAGAGGGATGCGACGGGAGGTAGCGGAAGAGACCATTCTCAAGTATTTACAAGTGAGTCAGCTCACGACAACGGTGACGATGTTTTTGTGTTGACGCCTGTTTCGTCCCACTTGCTCTCCGCAATGTTTCCATTTTTTTTTATTATTCTCCAGCATGTAAGCGGGAATAGCTTGCTTGATGGGATTACATAAGAGCCGTCCGTGTGTGTGTGTGTGTGTGTGTGTACACTGAGGCGGGCGCGCGCGGTTGTGTTAGCATCTAGCAAGTCAACCATGGTCGATGGATCATGGCATTTTCATTTATCACTTTTCAGCAGGTGTACCAAATGTCGATTTGTTTTTGAAAGAGTTTGTTTTCACTGCCAGAAGCGTGAAAATAAATCTTGACCACTTAGTAATTTTCTATTGAGGTGGTCGGTGAGTGACGTGGGTGTCAGCAAAACACAGGCTAGCGCTTATGGCTAACCTTTAGCCGATGTCCCGGCGGCATTATTTGACAGTGAACACATCGCATTACCTCATTGGAGTGCTAATTGAAAGCAGACCGCACTTTGTGGTGGAAGTCCATTTAGGCGGGGGAAAAAAAATAAAAACATAATCGAGAATAAACATGCAGTGCAGTTGAGCCCCAGCGGCTTTTTTTATTTATTTATTTTTTTCAGCTTGTTGTGGCACTGACACACTTTCCCCGGCCGGCTCTGCCTGATAACAAAAGTCACTTTGTGAATAAAAGGACGCTCTGACAGTCAAGCCGGCTGTCACTGGTGCATTGTGGGTAAGGCGTTTATTTTTGGAGCCAGCACAGAATGCCCCGCTTTCTGTTTTCTCCTTCATTATGGATCAGCCCCGTCGAGAGTGCTTCTTAAGAGCGACTCGCCGCGGGATGGCTGCTACTCTCAAGAATGGGGGGGGGGGGGGTGCGTCGCTCGGAACGTTTGTCAATGGATGAATTTGGATATAAAAGCAACACGGTTTAGCGCTAAATGAGGTTTGTTTCTGCTTTTATTATTAATCGGGTGCGCTACAACCTTTTGTATCTTTCCTTCAAAAGTTTTGAGAATGTGTTGCTGAAATATCAGCTGATTAAATCAGACAATTCTAAAAGTGTGCCGACACTGTTGGGGTCTTGAAGGTGGTGCGCCGGTGCGCTACTTCTTAAAAAACATTTCATCTTGTTGATCCCATCAGTGAGTAAAACGAGGGAAACTCCAAAGTGTTGATTGTCCTTTCCTCTCCGTGACGGGATAACGACAGCCGGCGCACCTTTTCGAAATAACGCCTTGGAGGAGGTCATCACTGATGGAGGTGATACTTTATGTCTGGCAGGGCTCAGGCAAATAAGAGGCAGAGCCGGGGCGGCCATTATCGAATCCCGCGTTTAGGATGGCCGCTGACGCCAGCAGCATTCCCAGCCCGGTGGTGCGCCAGATCGACAAGCAGTTCTTGATCTGCAGCATCTGTCTGGAACGATACCACAACCCCAAAGTTCTGCCCTGCCTGCACACTTTCTGTGAAAGGTGAGTTGTTGTTTTTTTTGCTTCGACTATGACACATTTTAAATAATGTCTCGCCTCAACCCAGGTGCCTGCAAAACTACATCCCGGCGCACAGCCTGACGCTGTCGTGCCCCGTGTGCCGCCAGACGTCCATCCTGCCCGAGAAGGGTGTGGCAGCGCTGCAGAACAACTTCTTCATCACCAACCTGATGGACGTCCTGCAACGCTCGCCGGGCCGGCGCCGAGCGGGCGGCGATCAGGAGGCGGCGGCTGTCCTCAACGACATGGCCACGGTGGCGGCGGGGCAGCTGCTCTCCTGCCCCAACCACGGAGGCAACGTGAGCATTGCCGACTAGCTTAAAACCAATCGCACAATGATGTTCTTCAGAATTTATTTTTGATATTTAATGATCCAAAGCTTTTTTTATTTTCATTTGTGTGTCTGTGTTAGCTTAAAAAACAGTTTTAAAAAATTGTCGTGGATATTTTTTTTTTCATTTCAAAATGGAAATGACAAACGCTCAATTGCGGCTCAGGTTATGGAGTTCTACTGTCCGCCGTGCGAGACAGCCATGTGTCAGGAGTGCGCGAGCGGCGAGCACGGAGAACATCCCACCGTGCCGCTTAAAGACGTCGTGGAGCAACACAAGGCTTCGTTGCAGGAGCAGATGGACGCCGTCAAGAGAAGGTACGCATTAAAAAAACTCTTTGAAAAGAACTTTCTGTCCTCTAAAAAAAATATATTCTCGCCAGGTTGCCAGAGATCGACGGCGCCCTGCTCACGCTTTCCGGCATCCTGCAGCGACTGACGGGTCGCAAGAGCGCCATCGAGGAGGACATCCACGCCGCCTTCGACGAACTCCAGAAGACGCTCAACGTTCGCAAGAGCGTCCTGCTCATGGAGCTGGAGGTCAACTTTGGCCTCAAGCAGAAGGTGGGCTGACCTCAAAATAACATCAGTTTACATGTTTGGCAGTTTAGAGTCTGCTAATGCTAATGAGTGAAGAAGAGTCCCGGTCTCGCGCTTGCTAGCCCGTTCCTCACCCCAAAAGCAATCATCTGCTCGGCTTGCTGGCCCCTGGAGCTTGATCACATGCCATGATGACTCACAATTGAACCAGCGGAGCCCTGAGGGAGGAAAGAGGAGGGAGGGGAGGAGGGGGGGGGGGGGGCAGCCTCGCCGTGCGGGCTGGCGGGTGGGTGGAGTGAGCGAGTTTGCGTTCCGTTCCGTCTGCTTGTAGATAGATGGAGCCAGTGTACAGGGTGCACTCACTGGCAGGGTGTGTCGCACTGCATCCGAGGACGAAGTCCTGCAAAGGGTTTCGGGGTCTCTTTTGGGGGAGGGGGAAAGACCGTGCACCACTAATGGGCTTTTGGACTTGGATGTAAAATCACAATGGCCTCAGGGGGTGAACCAGAAGACGAGTGTGACAAGCAGATTCACGTGAGTTTGCGTCGGTCCTTTTCAAAAACAAGACGGTGTCCGAGGATGATCATTTTGTGATCCTCTTCGGGGTACTTGATAGTCTTTGAGTGTCGGTGTTTTCCAAAAAGAACTAGACAGCGAGTCTTCTGGCCGCCAAAAGAGTGCTGACAGTTTTTTGTTTGTGTCCCAGCCGGTTTGCTGACGTAATTAATAGAGCACTATGGAACAATGCTGCCCCCTGCTGCCTGTCCTAAAACGTACAATCGGTTGAATGGAGACAAAATTGTCTGTTTACCGAATTGTGCACACTAATTGTAGTTTTTTTGTTTTTTAAAGTATGATTTTGACTTTGAAACGTGAGTTTTATTGAAGATTACATTTGTAAACGTGTTTACTAAAACACACAACATAAGGAGAATTGTTGATAACCACTCGTGCAGGTGCTGCAGTCTCAGCTGGACGGCTTGCTGCAAGGCCAGGACGGCATCCGCAGCAGCTGCGACTTCACCGAGCAGGCCCTGAGCCACGGCGGCGAGGCCGAGGTTCTGCTGGTCAAGAAGCAAATGAGCGAGCGTTTGGCGGAGCTGGCGGCCCAAGAGCTCCCCCTGCGGCCCGGCGAGAACGACCAACTGGACTTCCGCCTGGAGACGGAGGGCGTGAAGAAGTCCATCCACAACCTGGGCAGCGTGATCACCACCAACGCCGTGGCGTCCGAGACGGTGGCCACCGGCGAGGGTTTGCGGCACTGCGTGGCGGGCGTGCCCACCTCCGTCACCGTCACTACCAAGGTTGGAAATGAAAAGAATATTGTTCTTTGTAAAAATTATATTGAATATAATGCAAAACAAAAAAAAATAATTGTGTTTCCCTTTCTGGTGTGCCTGTTTTGGCCACAAGGGGGCAGTACAATACATTCAGACATTGTGTTTTAAATTCACAACGTAAAATCTTCTTGGTTAATTTTGCAAAATTGCAATCAGGGATGAAATGGGGGATGCCTGAAATGTTGCAAAATCAACCCATGTTTGCCTTTTGCTCAGGATAAAGACGGCGGCCTTTGCAAGATGGGCAACGCCGTCCTGACGGCGGAGATCTCGGCGGCCGACGGCAGCAAAGGCGACGGCGAGATCCTGGACAACAAGAACGGCACCTACGAGTACCTGTTCACCGCCCCCAAAGAAGGCACCTTCACGCTGTCCCTGCGCCTGTACGAGGAGCATATCAAAGGCAGCCCCTTCAGGACCAAGGCCAGCAAGTCGGCCGACGCTTCGGTCGCCTCCGACGGCGTCAAGAAGAGACTCAAATCGCCGGGCAGCAGCGGGCACGTCAAGCAGCGGGCCTTCAAGAGGCCCGCCAGCATGTACAGCACCGGCCGCCGGAAAGAGAACCCCATCGAGGACGACCTCATCTTCAGAATCGGTACGCGCTCTCGCATTTTGTTTGCGTTGGACATTTTGATGAACTTTCCAGAACGTTTCGCATCTGTGCAGGCAGCAAAGGGCGAAACAAAGGCGAGTTCACCAATTTGCAGGGGGTGTCCACATGTGTGGGCAAAGTGCTCATTGCAGATAGCAACAACCAGTGCGTGCAGGTACAATTCTACACGGTTAAGCCCTTTGCTATTTATTTATTGATTTATTTAATTAAAAAAAAAAAATCTTTATTTTACTGCTGTTATTTCAATTTTTTTTATTTTAGATTTTCTCCAACGAAGGCCTGTTCCGGAGTCGCTTCGGGGTCCGGGGCAGAACCCCCGGTCAGCTGCAGCGGCCCACGGGCGTAGCCGTCCACCCCAGCGGAGACATCATCATCGCCGACTATGACAACAAGTGGGTCAGCATCTTCTCCGCCGACGGTAAATTTAAGGTGAGCCGGGCAACGTACCAAGCAACTATCACTTGAGAAGCTTTATTTAGACAACTGTAGTGCTTCGGTGCCATCTTGGTGCCAAGAACAATAATCTGGATGGCTTTTTTGTTTTGTTCTGTAGAACAAGATCGGCTCGGGCAAGCTGATGGGTCCCAAGGGCGTGTCGGTGGACAGGAACGGTCACGTGATCGTGGTGGACAACAAGGCCTGCTGCGTCTTTATTTTCCAGATCAACGGCAAGATGGTCACCAAGTTTGGTAACCGCGGCAACGGCGACAAGCAGTTTGCAGGTGACGGCTAACGTGAACAAAAAAATTCACCCGTAAAACAATTTGGAGTTTTCAGCCTTTCAACTTCTTTTGATTTATTTTCTTTTCCCCCATTCAGGACCTCACTTTGCTGCCGTCAACAACAACAACGAAATCATCATAACAGATTTTCACAACCACTCAGTCAAGGTACGCCATCGCCGTACAGATTTCCGATCGATCGGGATTGAATTGTGGACAAATACGCCGCAGGTGTTCAACACGGAGGGCGAGTTCCTCTTGAAGTTCGGCTCCAACGGCGAAGGGAACGGTCAGTTCAACGCCCCCACCGGGGTGGCCGTGGATGTCAACGGGAACATCATCGTGGCCGACTGGGGCAACAGCAGGATACAGGCCAGTTACCATATTTCTGCATTGTATTTACTTTTTATTTTCTCATTTAAATGATTTTTTTTTTGTTTTGTGTCAGGTGTTTGACGGCAGCGGGTCCTTCCTATCCTACATCAACACGTCGGCCGACCCGCTGTACGGGCCTCAAGGTCTGGCGCTCACTTCGGATGGACACGTGGTGGTGGCTGACTCGGGGAACCACTGCTTCAAAGTCTACCGCTACCTGCAGTAGCTCCACATGCACTGAACACAAATGATCTCACACACACACACAAACACACACACACGTGTGTGTGTACACTTACGTAAGGAGCAGATTTGCACTCATTCACCTTCACCTGTTGTGCGCTATTTGTGCCACTGGGACTTCCTGTTTTTTTTTTTTTTTGTCCTTTTAGGAATCACTTCAAACCAACATTCCATCACAGCTATTCTGAATTGCAGTGACCAAAAAAAGAAAAAAGTCAGTATTTAAATTTTGCCTGATTACTTATAAAGTATTATATGAAGAAGTATAGGTGCCACAATGAAAAGGGGGAAAAAAAATGAAGAAAAATATGGGGGGGGGGGAATCATAGCCAAATGAATATTTTCAATGTAATGTGATCATTTCATTCTCAGATTTTAAGCGCTAAGCCGTAATACAAAGATTAAAAAAACTAACACTGTTGCGGAGAAAGTCTTGTTGTAGTTCTTCGGATAATACACTCAAGTTCCAAATAAAATATGTAGCGCAAAATACGTGCACGTCCGCGACGTAACAGTACGATACAACAACGCTAAATATACGCATGGCTCTTTATTAAGTGTCAATCCAAGGGGCAATCCAAAACAAACTTAAGTCACGTGCTACTGAGTCACTAAGTGCGATCTGCTATATTGTGACGTCTTGCACCTTCAAAAATAAACATTTTACACTTACGTACTAACAAAGTAAATTGTAGCAAATCAATAGTTTGACAGTACAAAGAACACATGGTTGCACAGTTTCTGAGAATTTTTTTTCTACACATTCCTATTAAATTATTACTTTTTTCATTTTTTGTTGTTTCTTTTCATTTTGAATGGAATTAAAATGTCCACCGGACAATAAAAAAACGATGTTTTGATGGCCTCTTATTTTTATGATGTGCTGTGTGCTAAATAGTTGAAAGTTGTAATTGACGTGAAAACATATTGTAGCATTTTGATATTTTATATATACATTTGTTGTAATATTACAACTATTATAAATGTATTTTATCTTTTTATTTTTTTTAAATAGTAGAATTCAGCAAAAGCAAAGGTGCCTTCACTGTCATCGGAAAAAGTTTAACTCACAACAATCAGTCCTTTTACCTGATTTTGATGATCTAAACATGAATTGGGGAAGAACGTGTATGCTTTGTGAAAACGCCAAGACAAGAAGATTTCTTTCTAACAAGACAAGAAAATTTCTTTCTGATACATTTTTCAACACAGAAATAGCTGCGTCGTAGCCATATTGAAGGTTTCATAATTTCCAAGATGCACGTGAACACAACACAGCGCGGTCATTTGACAGAGTTCCGCGGGAAATTCAGAGGCATTTCGACGCTTGATTTTCATTTTGAGCTAAAAACAAACCAAACCAGGCAAGACAAATACGACAAAACACGATTTAACGAAGATTTGTCACACATTAGAGGTGGTGGACGTTTGTAGGTGGCCTGCCCATCAAAATGGTGAGTTATTTTGTTGTCCCTTGTAACGTTTGGACGAGGTTCGAGCTGGAATTCCACTTAAGTCATATGTTAAAGAATAAACTTACAACAAATTCAAACGTTTTACTCTAATGGCTTATATTATTGAATTGTTGAAATTATTTCTTAAGTTTATGGACTGTAAAAAGTATTGATAAGGTCAAACATTCTGAGAAAATTGTTGCGGATTGGACAGTCGTCGTAAATGGATGCTGCCTGTCGCAAAAATTGTCGTCTCGACACAGAATTTCATTTTACGTCCCTAGTGGATGAGTTTATATTTTCAACGTAATATTAAATAATAATAAAAATACTTTTGTTAAATTAGTTTTATAATTATTAAGGGGCTTTTTGTACAAGGTTTAAATTTAGTAGGTTGAAGTTTCCACAGTTTTGTTACTTCTTCAAGGTTAACCATAAATAATGTGTTTAACAGTATTTGTGATTTTGAGTGTATTATTTGTGATATTGACATTTGTATTATCATTACTGTGTTTCAGTCCAAAAAGAAAGGATTAAGTTTTGAGGAGAAGCGAAGTCGCATGATGGAGATTTTCTTTGAAACCGTCAGTAATATTTTGTGATTTATACAAAAAGAAGGTTGTTGTCTCCAAAATAAATCACAAAACTGTTTTCTTTTTTTGTAGAAGGATGTTTTTCAGCTGAAAGATATTGAGAAGATTGCCCCGAAAACAAAGGGAATCCGTAAGTTAAAAATCCATGATTGGACCTCGCCCCAAAAAAAGCCTTTTAATCAAATACAAATTGCTATGGGCTTTCCTCCTTTTTACAAGTGAGCCGGAGACTCTTTTAAGCAGCAGTGCTACACCATGTAGCAAAACCACAGCACTCCAGTCTGTAAAATTGCCTTTACTTCAACAATAACAATGTAGATGTTCGGGCTGGGCTGTGATTAAAAGCACATGTTTTGGCGCTCCTTACTCGGGCATGATGTTGTTACTTAATGACGATGGGGAGAGAAGGGGAAGAGTTTTTTTTCTGCACCCCTTCCGAGCTAGTGTAGCTCTGAACAGAACGCTGCCATTTTTTTTTTTTTTTCTTTTCCTCAAAGTGTCACATTTCAGATGTCATTCTGGCTCTGCTACATTCTCTCCAAGTGGCTGACAGGCCGCAGATGTTTTTGCTTTGTTGATGTTCGAGAGGCACATGCATTTATTATCGTTTTATTGACTGTGCAGACGTTTTTGCTGCTGGTGTGCATCTACATTGCAAAATGCATGTTTATATTCTTATTATAATAATAATAAAAAGCTAAGCATGCCTAACTTCTTTCGTATCCTGCAAGCTACTACTCAACAACCAATCATGTTGCGTCTTTGATGTCTTTCAGAGGCCATGACGGTGAAGGATGTGCTGAAGAGCCTGGTGGACGACAACATGGTGGACTGTGAGCGCATAGGCACGTCCAACTACTACTGGGCCTTCCCCAGCAAAGCTCTGCACGCTCGCGAACTGAAACTGGAGGAGCTGGACAAACAAGTGAGCACACTTTAAAAAAAAAATAGATCATGAATGAGGTTTGATAGTACTTTTATTTATGATAACCATTATGTTTAGTTCATAGTGTGTGCAATCTTCTAATTCAGGATTGTCTTCGCTCAAAAGGTGTCTGAGGCAAAGCAGCGGCAAATTTCCCTGCAGGACGCCATTGGAAAAGCCAAAGAAGGACGGCAGGATACAGTAACAAAGAATCTTTTTGAGCATGTGAAACTTTTTAGTATCTTCACAAGCTGAATGTGTGTGTGCAGAAAGAGAGAAGCACCATGCTGAAGGAGCTTCAAGCGCTGAAAGACGAGCGAGCTCAGCTGCAGACCGAGTTGGACAAGTACAAGGAGTGTGACCCGCAAGTTGTCGAACAGATGAGTGAGTACTAGCCTAGCCCGATATTAAGTATCTTAAAATCTGCAAAAAATATATTGGCAGATATTTTTTTGGGGGGGAGATTTTTTGCCTATTTGTATTTTCTTTTACATAAAAAAAATCTGCCAATTTTTGCAGATGTTTCTTTCAGTTGTAAAATCAAAAATATATGCTAAAGTACAAAGTAAGTGGAAAACAAATGTTACATAACCACCATTGGGATTGTTTGTTAGGTGGAGCGTCTATTCAAATGAGGCGTCTATTATATTAACGACATCTATTAGAAGGATAATAAAAACTGAGGTGATTTCCGTTAACTAGCCCTATTTTTCTCGAAGGGCGTTTATTTTAGTTATAATTGATGGCACACCTCAGTGGCATGGCATTTAGAGTACTTAAAAGTCCACTTGAGGTCGGCGTTGATGATGTAAGAGTACAACGCACCTTGCGACTATTTATCAC
Organism: Syngnathus scovelli; assembly: GCF_024217435.2. Taxonomy (NCBI): domain Eukaryota; kingdom Metazoa; phylum Chordata; class Actinopteri; order Syngnathiformes; family Syngnathidae; genus Syngnathus; species Syngnathus scovelli. Next base: position 1,326,841 of record NC_090851.1, on the reverse strand, counting down.
AAACTACCCTAATAAACTTGGAGGTCAAAGCGTCTATTTGAAGGAATGTCGTGTAGAAGACGGCAACTTCGTGCGAAGCATCAATTACATGACATGCGAGGGAACGTAATGTTCACTTCGCATGATTGACAGACAGACTTGAAGCATCCACGATAAACACTTGCACACTATGGATGCGGTTTTACCTCAAGTTCCTGCAGCTTCATGGTTTTTGTTGACTATTTGGAGTTGGTGGAATGAAAAAAGTCAGTCAGATAAATTCAGACTAAAATTGCAAAACAATGAGGATTTTATTTTATTTTTTTTGTTGCACCGTATTCATTTTAAATAAATAATTAAAAACAATGCGACAGTCGTCCATTATCTCGTTCCCATTTATTGAAGATATAATTAGCCGAGGGCTGATCATCAATTGCTTCAATAATTCAGATTGTTTGGTGACCTAATAAAACGGTTATGTCGCAGTGAGTAATCCACTAACCAGTTTGCCTTTACACGTTTTGCAGGAAAATCAAACGTCGTGGCCAAAGAAGCCGTCTCCAGGTGGACAGGTGAGACATTTATGGGGAATTTTCCGCCACACCCTGCTCGCAATTCATTTCGAGGGAACGTAAATGCCGCTTGTGAAACAATTGACACGTGCAGGCTCGCTCTCTGTTTTTCGATTCCTCAAGTGTAACCGTGCTGACCGTTGACTATTTTGGTCAACCAAGGCCTAGTTAATTGCCGAGAAGGGTCACTATAGAAGATGGGACGGAATGTAAACAGGATTCCATTGATGGTTGGCAAAACCCTAGCAGGACTTCTTTGCCGCCTAAATGGGTTGCTATAGAAACAGAAAGTAAACAAGAGTTCGCGAGTGAAGGGCACAATTCAGTTTGCTGCCTAAAAAGTTTGCTGACGAGGCGTATACATTTTATTTTTTTTTGTATTTCTAGACAACGTTTTCGCCATCAAATCTTGGATTAAGAAAAAGTTTACGTTTGATGACAGCCGCATCGACCAAGCCTTCGGGATCCCCGAGGACTTTGACTACCTGGACTGACTGACTCGGTCCTTCATTTTTGCCAGATGAATCTCATCGCCCCATATTTGACTTTTTGGGCGAAGCCAGACAAAACAAGGGCATCCATTTTGTCGGCTTGCTGTCGAAAAACAGCTTGCACCTGTTAGTCTAAAAAAAAATGGACTTCCTGAGGAGTTCTTTTGTCGTTATTCAGCCATTTTCTATTGTTCTCATCATCGAGTTCCTTTAGTTCCTGGTTGTCCGTTTCTACGCCAGGCCCGTACAAGTCGTGTTTCAGTTCGAGCCAACAAAATGGTCTGTCGCGGCACGTCAGCGATGACTACCGGTGTCTTCTGAGAAGTAGAACAGAACTGCTTGTGTCGTAAAAAGATGTGGATGACTTTTCTTGACGGGGGGCTTTGTAGCTGCACACTGTCCACGTTTGTTTGTTGAAAATGTGCTGCCCTTATGAAGTAGCGCAAGAGAGAGGGAAAATTTTCAATAAATGCCTGAGTGCAAGTTTGTTTGGACACACCCACTTGACACGCTTGTTTGTGTGTTCATGTGTGTGCTTGCCCAACCTGTCTTCAGAGCCGATCGTCATGATGTTTGAATGATTGGGATTCGGGAAAAATGTGAATCGGAATTTCCCAAATTTTTGATTGATGAATTCTATCAATGAAAACGTGTGTTGTTGAAGAGTGTGTGATTATTTGTGGACTGTCACGTGTTCCCATGAGTTGACAATTCATGGACGACGTGACATATTTTTTTTTTATTATTGTGCCGTTTTTCGCGTTCACTTTGGGCGACCACGTCGGCGATGTAGTCGTGCGTGCGCCACTGCGCATGCGCGTGTGGAGTCCACGGAAAGAGGGAGGGACGGAGTACTCGCGGGGGGGGGGCGGGGGTTGAGCAAGCGGCTGTTGCTGTTGTGGCCCGAGATCGAAAGACGCACCGAGCGAGCGAGCGCTGCGGCGGTAGTGTGGCGAAACACAAGGCATGGCGGGGCCGCAGGACTTCCAGCAGGGCAGCTATTGTCACCGGAAGACGTGGCTCAACGTACTACTGGGAATATTGCACTTAATCTTACCGTGCGTGCAGTACGGAGGAGCCCAGAGACAAGGTCCGTCTTCATTTTTTTTTTCCTCCTCTCGTCATGTCAAGTACGCCAAATGTTGATTTGACAGCAGCCTCAAATGGAGCTTTAATACCCCCCTCCATCGCTCTATTTACGCCCACAGACTCATTATTATATTGTTCAACACTAATCGCTCAGATTAGTTGATCAAACAAACGCAACACAAAGGTTTGTTTAGGTGAGCAAGTTGGGTTAGCCGCCGTGCTAACGCTTCCTGCTAACTAGCGAGTCTTTGTCAAAGCGATGCCAAGTCACGTCACACTTGTCGCTTCTTTAAGCGAATACGGTTTATCATGAGCTACTTGAAATACCGCCGATGTCTCTCTCGAGCGCCGCTAAATAAACTTCCCGGCTCACATCTGATCTGATGTGTTGTTTTTCTCGCCCATTCAAAAGCTCTGAGTCAAATGGCCACCAGCGTGGTCGAGGTCTGGCAGCCGGAGGATGCAGACACGCTTGTCCCGCTGCAGGTAAATACAACTTCTTATTTATGCACGTGTGCAAATATTGTTTGTTCGGAAGTAATTTGTTTATTGATTAATTTTACTATCAAAAAGAGTTCCGATCGGGAGCACGTGTGTGACATCTATTGTTTGGCTTGTCCGGTGCACATGTGCACGTTTCCCCCTCCCCACTCTTCCCCTCCATTGTCCGCGCACTCCATTGACTATTATCGCAATTTTATTTTTGCATACACATTATGCATGTGTAATTAATGCAAATGTCCGATACATGCCATGCAAACGGAGCCTTGTGCCCCCCTCCGCCATGCGGCTGCACGCACCCCATGTTCCCAGTTTGCACTCCATTATGGAGGGTGCAATTGCGCATGGAGGGCAGGCGACCCCACGACACTTTGCAACTCCACAATATTAGGAACACATGTACATCCTGCTTTTGATTAAAACAAAGTTGATTCTGCACATAATCATTGTGCAATACTGTTTACAGCCATGATATTTTTTTTAATAACGTTTGTTTGATTCGTTATCATAAAGTACAACTTTGTAAAGGAGCAATAAAGATCCGCTTTTAATATTATTGGGTTATAGTGGAAATGTTTGCCGACACGCGTGTGATTATTCAACTTAGCTAAATAAAGAAACTTTGACTATTTTTGGTATTTAATATCCTTGGATGATAGCTGATTGTAAATGATGATACAAAAAAGGAGTGTCATTTAAATGACTCACTCTGCAACGATAAAATGTGTGAGTGAGCGAGCGATTACGCAAGCGCACGTTAACCGATAACTTCCAGCGAAGTCGCCAGCTGACTGTCGTACCTGAGGGAGGTGTGGAATTTGGAAGGGGGGCGGGGTCTTTTGTAAATACTAGACTCATGCGTGAGTCGCCCACTTTGTTACTCATGTTCTCAGACGTCTAATTGGTCTCTTATGTGTTCTTATGACAATTAGTGGGGGTTAAATGCTAATTAAAACAATAATTAAATGTTAATATGCATGCAACATGTTTTCCCACCGGTGAAATTGCTTAGACATGCGTGCAAAATGGAGGTTGATTAGCGTGCTTGACTTGAAAACTTTCCTCCACTGTCAACGGGGAAATACTTTTCTGCGTCTTCAGCATATTTGCAGGCAGCGACGACACAAGTTGTCATTGTTGCGCTACATCAGCTGCTCTTGTGCTCACTTAATCTATAAGAATGTGACAAAATTGTTTTCTTGGCCTCAAATATTTTGCCCGCCCAAAAAAAATATCACATTTTAGACACCAGGCGGAGGTCTTAACAATTCTCTCTCGTTCGTAGATGGAAAAGGGGCCAAGAAAAGACGAGCTTCCACTTCAAGACAGGTAGGTTGGTTAACAATGCAAAACTAACTAGCAGACCTTAAATACACCCCGTCGACATGGGGGCAAGACACAAAGAATGTCAAAGCAGGTTCTTCATTCGAACTTGGCCTGTGATCATACTGCGGCTTGTTGTTTTGAATTAGAAAAAAAGCTCGCTCACCTGTTTCTGAATAAACCAGTTTCCCAGTTCTTGATCCAAATACCTTTTTTTTTTTTTTTTTTTGCATATTCCAAATATTTCTCAATGTGCTGCAGTCTGCTTGTAATTGTGTTTGCGACGGGCCTTGCCCTGCATTCTGGCTATGTTGTTTATATTATTGGGGGGGGGGGGGGGGTTACGGTGGGAGTTTGGGGGCCTGGGTAAGAGAGAGGCACAGAACAGAATTCCTGACTAATTTTAGAAGTCCTTAAAAGAAAATGGAGGGGAGGTCCGTCGTTCCCAGCTGCTCCCCCTGCAAGAGAATGCTTTTTTTTTTTTTTTTCCCTCCATCGATGGAAATATCAACAATCAGCATCACGATGAGTCCATCCCCGGGGGCATCTCTTGGGTTTTCTCATGAACTTCAAATGGGGTGACCCTACTTTGAAACGCTAAACCTGTCTGGAAACCTTAATGACCTCGTAAAGTGGTTTCGGAGATTAGTTTCGACATGCTTGAAATGAAAATGTTTTTTTTAAAGCGCAGCCCTTGTTAAAACTCGAAGCCACGCCTGACCCAAGTGTGAAAGCCTTAACCCTGGGCTTGACAGCCAAGACACAGTCAAGGAATGCCACCGGGGTTTATTAGAACTAATAAGAACTAACAAACTTAATAAAACGACCAAAAGTCAATAAGAAAAGGAAAACTCAGCATAATTCAAATTCTAAAAGTCTTCTCACCTCATCCGAAATCGGTTAAGAGATTCTCGTTCCCATCCAAAGCTGCCGAGCGGCGCCGGGTGTCTGCTTTTAACCTCGGGGAGGTGACAAGCGCCTCATTGACCTTGACGCGTGACCTCTCACGTGCCCGTCTTATCAGCCACTCGCCACTCAGCCGAGCGGAGAGGCGTCACTTAGCGCCTCCGTCACCTGAGACGTTGGGCACAACCCTTGGCCGCTCTCTCACTCACACGCTGTTGCTAACCAAAACAGCAGCACGTAGTTCATAAGCAATTATTTTCCCCAAGGGGAGAGGGAGTGAGAGAAGAGAAAAAGTCTTTTCCTTCTCAGCTTGAGCCCGTTCCAAAGTCGACATCATTTAGCACCTCGTCTTTTGTTATCTTCACCCCCTCACAACTTGTGCCAGATGACCGTCGGTGTGCAAGGAGCTGCTTTTACTTTCACTATGCTTCCCCGTTTCGAACAAGGGGATATGCGCAGTCAGCCCCCCCCCCCCCCTCGCTCACCCTCGTGTGCATTTTTAACCATGTTTGGACTGCTCACTCTGTTTAAAGGAAGTGCCAGTGAAGGAACTGTGCAGCTGCACTTAGCGTACGCTAACCATTAGCCGCAGCGACTTGTGACGTCAGCAAAATGCGGCTAATTTGCTTTTGGGAAAGTGTTTGAGTCCATCAACAAAGTTTGACCCACTTTTTAAATCAGCTGCTGCCGGCTTGTTGCTAACATGCTAATCGTTAGCCTGCGCGATAAGTTGCCGACTATTTCTCATGCCAAATTCATGTAACTCTCCTCTAACACGTCGTTCTTCTCTCCAATAGCTCGTCCGTATTTCATTCGGAGGTTGGGAGGCCGTTGCATTTCCAACCTCCGATATTAAAGTTCGGGAATCAGTAAGTCACACACTTCCTGCTCTACACAAATGCCCAAAACCTTACAAATATATATTTTTTTTCCTTTCATCACTCATTGTCCGTGGTCTCTTCCTTAGGCCGCTGTGGCTGCCGAGAGCCGAAACCATAAATGTCCACAACCCCAGCCTGGAGCTTCCCGTGACACTGCTGTCTATGTTTACGTCCAGCAGGCACTTTCACATACCTTCCTCGCACAGAAGAGTGAGCGAGCGAGCCAGCGAGCCTGCTTCATATCGCCTTGACTCCCCATTCTCCGGCCTCTTGAAGTGACATTTGCTTTATTTATTTTTTTCTTCCAGGTCATCCCCCCCAGAGGGAAAACATCTTTTAAACTCATTTTCCTCCCATCCGAGGAGGGCAACGTAGAAAACACGTTATTTATAAACACATCAGCCCACGGGCTGCTTTCATATCAGGTCAGTGGACTTTTGTGTGATTTCTTAGAAAGAAAGAAAAAAAAAATTGAATTTTATTGAAAAGCTCCACTCTTTGGGTTTGCTTTGTTGTGGAACTGTGCTAAACTAATATTAATAATCCCCCCCCCCCCCCTCCTCTCAGGTCTTTGGTGTCGGTGTCCACCAGGGCTCGTTAAAATCTGTCCAACGAAAGGACAGCGAGTTGGTGTTCCCGCATATCCAGAGCATCAAGTTGACCCAAACTCAGGTATGCACGTTTCCTAAAACGCTTTTTTTGTCGTGCAAAAACTCAATTAAAAAAAAGAAAAAGTGTCGCGTCAGCAGCTCGGATGACACAACACAGTCCGGCGTGCACAAGCGCTCACTTGAACTGATATCCGACACCGACGCTGCTATAATTAGCAATATAAATGACACCCCAAGGGAAAAGGGTGTGTGGCTGTGTTTATTTATTTATTTATTTATTTATTTTATGAGAGAGTGAAAGTCTGCGCGCGTTTAAGGGATGTAAAAGTCAAGACGAAAGCCACGCAAGAGGAAGTAGCCTGGCAGTGTCACTCTTGCTGCTCAGTACGTCCGCATTTCTGCTTCTGCTTTCAAAAAAAGGCTCTTACGTAACCTTACTGTACTCCATTGACACTCCTTATCGTACGCAAAATCATCCAGACTTGCCAGACCAGTATTTATACAATGTTATGCAACAATTATGCAGATTTTAAAGTCATGTGGCTTCAACAAGTTGTGTTTAAATCCATGTATTTTCATACTGACTTACCCATACTGGAAAAAAAAAAAAATCTGACTTTGAATCCCAGAGCATTTGTGTTTGTTACTCGTGCAGGAAGATGTGTCCAACATCACCATTCTGGGTCTTCTGCTGGAGTGCAGCCTGCCCAAGAGTTTGTTCATCACATCACAGGTACCGGTGGATTTTTTTTTTTTTATTCTGCGTAGTATTGTCCAAAAATTCTCGTGCTTGGGAAGCCTCACCGGGCGTCTTGCCAACACACCCACGCAGGGTTCCTGCCTCCAGAACGAGGAGCGGCTCAGCCTGCAGCTGGACCTGTCGGCACGCGGCGAGCAGCCCGCCGATCTGGACAAGCTCAAGCCTTACGTCCTTGAGCACATCCTGTTGCTGCTCACGGTCCCCGCTGACGGACAGGCCGCACTCGGTGGGTGTCTTCCTTGTCGTGCCCTGGAGAGGGAGAAAAAAAAAAACATGCATTGCTTGCTTTTGTACTGAATTAGTTTTAGCGTGTCATTTATTTCTGTCATTTCTGCTGCAGGGGAACCAAAAATAGGAGTTTATATGCAAAATTCCGGAAGCAAAAGGCTCTACATAAAGGTGACTTGTTTGTGTTTGGGGGACTGATTCCAAATCCAAATGCATGTTTGACGCTTCTCTGTGTTTTGAATCCGCCCACCCAGGACATGCAGTTGCTATCCAAAGTGGACGCCGCTCTGGAAATCAATCGAGTTCTTCTGCGTTCAGAAGCCAAAAACTTTACCGAAGTGGCCACCCTCACCTGCAGAGGTCCAAACTTTTCCCCTTGCCCCTTTCTCGCTCACAGTTTATTCACCGATCTGTTTTTCCACGCCGTTCCAGGTTCCGGCCACGGAAGCAAATGCGTTCGTCATATCAGCGTAAAGGTGCTCGGCAACCAGATGACGCACAACCTGGCCGGATTACATATCGCGCACAGGTAACACATTCCAATATGGCCATCAGCCGGACGGTTCTGACACGCACCCGGCCGCAGGTGGAGCACGGAGGACCTGTCCAGCCTTTTCCAAGTCAAACAAAAAACCACAGAGCAGGTGGAACTGTGGCTGACCAACCCGTTCCCGCTGCCGCTCACCGTGACCGGCGCTCGTCTCTCTCCCAAACTGCAGGGGGCGATGAAGGTGCGCCGTTTGGGAAAACGATTTGATGCTGACTCAGTGTAGTCGACAGCAATTTTTTCTTTCCGCCCGCCAGGTGTTGAACTTCGGCGGCCCGCTAACAGTGCCGCAGGGCTGTTGGTCCATCTTGTCCCTCCGGCTCTCGGACCGGGCGCCGCCGGCCGGTCACTCCCTCACGCTCGGCCTCAACACCCAAGTGGGGGCATCCGTGCGCGTCCCTCTCTCCTTTCACGCCGACCCTTCCGAGGTAGGAAAATCGTCAACTGGCGTCGCGGAAGCCACATTGAGTCGTTGGTTCTCTCCCGTCTCAGCAGGGAGACTTGGTCTTCGAGTCCGAGCGAGAGTGCCGACGACCGTGCCCGCTCAAATTGTCCGAAGCAGGTGAGGCCTGAAAATAAGTCTTTGAAATCAGACGCTCGGTTACGATTCATCGAATTCTGCTTGGCGTCCAGATCGCTCAGAGTGGCAACGCACGCTCCTGCCGGACTTCTCGCGCTCCTCCTGGACGCTTGATAGCAAGCTGGCCGGCCAACTCTTCTCCCGCTGGCAGAAGAATAAAGACAAGCTGCCTTGCAGGTCAGCGTCAACAAATGGCTAGATGCAATTCTGTTTTCAAAATATAAAATGCTTTATTAGCGGCTTGTTTCCATGTTTCAGGTGGCCCAGACTCCCCACGGAGACGTCGTCACCACTGGATTTTGGCGCCACGCCCATTAACGAGAGCAAGGTGAGTGACCAATCGCTGGCGTCGTAACATGAAACAAATGGTGAGAAATTAAATTTGGGTGTTGTAGGTGAAAACGTTGCTGCTGAAGAACCCTTCGTCATCTGTGGTTTCTGTGGAGATCCAGATTATTTCCCTCTATCCTTCCCCACTTGGAGCTTTGGACGTTCTCACCAAATGGTACAACAGCGTAGTGGGGTTTTTCTTTTTTTTTTTTTCCTTCACCTTTTCTAAATAGCAGTTTTCTTTTGCAGGTTTGACATCAGCCCCCTGGCGGTCAACATCAGTACTGCAGAGTTCTCATTGTTGAATGTACCACCCAGGGTGAGCTTAAAAAAACTAAACATTATTCCTCGTTGCTTTCATTGCATTCCTCGATAACTTCTCGCCCGTCTTCAAGGCGAGCGAGGATGCGGAGACCCCAAGAGGTGACGGCGTCCTGCGCTTGCTGCTCCAACCGTGGGAATCCCGGGAAGTGGCCGTCGTGTTTACGCCGTCCGAGCACAAGCCCACCACCACCATCCTGATCATCAGGTACGCAGAGCTACAAGCCAGTCTAGTGGTCCAATTTAGACAATCAGAGCTCTGACGTCTTATCTAAGGAGCTTCAAATGTGGTCTCAGTTTGTGTGTGTACATTTTCAGGAACAACCTGACCGTGTTTGACATGGTAACGGTGAGGGGCCACGGGGCCAAAGAGCTGCTGAGAGTTGGCGGCAAGCTCCCCGGTCCGGGGGCTTCCCTGCGATTCAACGTTCCTCAGTCCACTCTGATGGAGTGCAGAGATGGTGAGGGCTCCATTTTTTTTTTTTTTTAATCATGAATGGATTGTAACGGTTCATCCCGTCCGTAGCTGGCCTGCGCGGCAACAACAAGCCGCTCTTCGCCATCCGCAAAAGCTTCAAAGTGGAGAACGCCGGCGAGCTGCCCCTCACCGTCACGTCCATGAACGTCAACGGTTACAAGTGTCAGGGCTTCGGCTTCGAGGTGCTGCAGTGCCGCTCCTTCAGCCTCGAACGCAACGGCTCGGCCGAGATTACAGTAGCGTGAGTCGGACTCGCTACTTCCTGTTTTTTGTCTGGCAGGCTAAAAGCAAATGTCGCGCAATGTCAGCAAACTTGTTTGATTGCTCCCGTCCAGGTTCACGCCGGACTTCACGTCGTCCTGGGTGATCCGCGACCTGGTGCTGGTGACGTCGCGCGGCACCAGCTTCCCGTTCACCCTCAACGTGACGTTGCCCCACCACATGCTGCCCCTGTGCGCTCAAGTTGTCCCGGGCCCGAGCTGGGAGGAATCCTTCTGGGTGGTCACGCTTGTCTTCACCTGGTCAGTTGCTACTTGACATTTAAGTTAGCGGTTAGCGTTGGCGGACCTCCAACTTCATTGTGTGTGTCTTTCCAGTTTCTCCTTGTTGGGCGTGTGCTTGATGGCTTTCCATCAGGCGCAGTACATCCTCAGCGAGTTCTCCGTGCCGGCCATCCGGAGCAACCACAACTCCAACTTGTCCCGCGACAACGCCCCCGTCAACAACATCACACCCAACGGTGTCAAGTATGTTGGGGTTTTTTTTTTTTTTTCTCCACCATCTTGCTTACACAGAACAAAAGTTGTTTACATACTTAAATTGTGTCTTTTTTTTCCCCCTCTCAAGTAAACCCAAGGGTAGTTGTAAGAGCTACGTGGACTCGTGTCACACCTCGGATAAGGGCAAAGGTCGCGGTTCCCCGGCGCTGTCCAACAGGCCCGCTCAGCGTCCTCAGTCGTCCAAGAAGAGCTCCTCCGGCGCCCCGTCGCAACCCCTAAAGAAACACAAGGTGTCCCTTTACTACGGCAAGTACAAGACCAGCGCGGCCGCCGCGCCGTCGGCGCCCATGGACGAAGAGCACGAGGAGCGTGAGGAGTACGAAGAACCGGTACCCGAAGCGCCTCTGACGCCGGACCCAGACGTGTCCAACAACAACGAACCGTCGTTTGTCAGCGAGATGGCCAAAAAAGCGCCGGCGGACTTGAAAGTTGAAGACAGCGTGCCAGCAGCCATTATGTTTCCCGTGGAAATTCCTGCTGGCTTCCCGCAAAACGTCACGCTCGGTCCCGGACCCAGGCCGGGCCTCCTGCTGTGTAAGCCCGTGGAGATGAATCACGCCGAGGCGCCTGACGCCGAGCTACAGGTCAGCGCGTTGAATTTGTGTTGTCTGATTTACGTTGGAAACAGAAAAACATTTGAGCGTAACCAAACTATTGCACTGAAAATGTCAGTGCTGCTCTTTACTTGCAATCAAACTATTGTTATTTTCTCTTACAGTTAAGGGAAGACAACAAAGACCCCCCCAAAAAGGCAGCAATTGCCGACACGGGCAGTAGTGGTAGTAGTAGTAATCTTAGTAATAATAATAATAAGGGAAAGAAAAGTCGCCGGAAGACGGATTGTGTCTCAAGGTAAGCCGCCCGCCAGTCGTTTTTCTCCTCGTGGCTTTTTCTCGTCGCTAATTGTCTCGGTTGGAACTTTGCAGCGCTCCAGAGCAAAAAACACTGCTGCTTCCGGAGAGGCAGCCCGATTGGAGCGCGGCGGACCGCAACCCGACGGCGTCGCGCACCAAAAACCGCTGCTGCAACGCCCCGGCGGTCGAAGCTCCCAAACCCGGACCGCGTGCCGACAACGCCGTCAGACAAAACGGTGGGCAAAGCTTCCCTCTCTTGCCCGCACGCTCAATCGTATTCGACGGCGGGACTTTCATCGCGGCTGTTTTATTCGGACTCCGGCAGGCGCCTGCCCCGCCCGCAGTCGGCGAAAGTGCGTGGCCGAACGGCGCGCGTGCGAGTCGGGCTCGGACTCGGGCAGCTCGTCGGGCAGCGTGCGGGCCAGCAGGGGGAGCTGGGGCAGCTGGAGCAGCGCTAGCAGCGTGGAGGGCGACAAGGAAGCCAGACACGCCTGCGCGACTTCATCCAGAAAAAGTACACGCACAAAAACATTTCATGAAGTGGCAAGTCATGACGTGGTCCCACGTTTTACGAACTGCTTTTTTTTTTTTTTACCCTCCAGGGGATCCGATGCAGTATAACATGTACACAGCAGAGCGAGACGCCTACCAGCCTGCAAACGCCAACTGCAAACCCTTCAAGTATTTAATGACTCACGTTAAAAGTGGCTCCTCATGCTCCCCCCCCCCCTTTTAAATTGTAACTGTCACGTGTTCCAACCAGCAGCGTGTACCGTAAAGACCAGTGCCAAAGTCCCGACCCGGCCGTGTCCAGCTTCGCCCCGAGTTTTGCCGCCGTGGCCGCAGGAGTGGAGAGGAACACGGGTAACCAGGCCGTCCAAAACATCCTTGCATGTGAAAATCTTTGTAGCTGATTTTTATTTTCTTTTTCCCCAAGACCTGACGTGTCACTTCCGGCCCGAGGAAACGTGGTCGGCACCGTCGGTTCCGCTCACCAACGAGTTCCGGTACAACACCAGCACCGCCGAAGCGCTGCCCTTCATCCCTCAGACGACCTCGCCAAGGCCGTATAACGGGTACGATGCCATCCCGACACTTTTGGAAGAACCCGTCACCAACTGTGTGCGTGTACGTAATATTTTTTGTTTGTCTCTTCCCGCAGGTTTGCATGGCGAAGTGGCAACAACCACTGCAGCAATCCGTACGCCTACAGCGAGGACGGCTGCTACATCGGTACGCAAACCTTCACATTGGCGCGTGTGCTCACTAACCACACATCCTCATTTAAGCCTCGTGTGACCGTCCCCACAGGAAACGCGGCGATGCAGGCGGGATTTCCTCATCAAGAGTGCCACGCCGTCCCCCCCGCCAGTCAGGCGGGCTGGAGTGAGCAACATACCCAAGAATCCCCAGGCTCCACTTGGGACTCTGCCGCCTGCGTGGGCACCAAGGTGACCGTCTTCACAATCACACGTTTTCATATTCACCATACATTGTCAGTCGCTAAAAAAAATTCGAAACAATCAATTTGGCTTTGACGCGCTTTAACGAAGAACCGGTGGTTGGGCAGCCTTTTTTCTCAGGCACCCGCAGCCTGTCGCCCATGTCCAGCCTGTTTGGCTCCATCTGGACGCCGCAGAGCGCCCCCTACCACCACCACGGCCACCTGCAGCACGAGCGCTCGGCGCCCATGTCGCCGGCGTCACCCATGTCGCCGGCGTCACCCGTCACGCCGCCGCATTCGCCCTTCGCCCGTGAGACGGCAGAGGCGCCCGCGTGCGGTGGCGGCGGCGGCGTCCCGTTCTCCAGCTTCAACCCGTTCGGCCCTCACATGAACTTGGACATCTGGAACTCCTCGTCCAATCGCAGCTCCAACTCGCAGCTATCCAACGACTCGGGCTACTGCGGCGACGTTTAGAAAGAAAGAAAAACAACCATGAGAAGAAAAAAAAAAAGCATCACAATAATTGCAAAAACATATAGAACACGTATACCACCAAGTAAAAAAAATGAATGTTCTTTTATCAATAATGGGGAAAATGTGAATATTCCTTTTCTTTTATGTTCCCATTTTCAAACGTTGTGGACATTTGTTGTATATTTTTCTAGATGTTTTGCAGTTTTGATCATAGAAAATTAAAAACAAGGTTTTCTACTTGAAAAAGTTTCCATTTTGTTGAATTCGTTTGAAATGCAGCTGTGTTCAGAATCAACTTGGAAATAAATCTTCTCAGACATGACGGCCGTCTTCAAATGGTGAGTAGTTCTTTATTTTAAATTGACAGTTTCGACACAGCTTCTCTGACTTTTGTTTGCCCCCAGAGTTCTGTAAAAGTTTACAAGCCTCACGTCTCCCTCTACTGGCCAACGAAGAGAATGCAGGTAAGTACATTTTTTTTCCAGTTTTGCATGGACTTAAAATCTGTTTGCCAAGTCACATTTGCGCGGTCGGAAACAGAAACATTGTGCTTAATTTTTGTGATCAAATGGACGTAATATTTTTGACAGAAATCAGAAACTATATTGTGTTTACAAGTTTTGTTTGTGTTGTCACCTCTGGGGGGGATTTAAATAACACTAACTTGCTAGAAAAACATATAATTCAGTTAAGGTTTGTGATGATGATGATGAAACAATCTCCAAACTATCATGTGCTTTTAAAGCGATGGAAAAAAGATGACGTCTGCGTATTTATGTGCGCTAGTGTGTACATAGAGCTCGTGTGGCTAAAAGAGCGTGTAATTTGCGATCAGACGGTGGAGTGCGGACATATTGCCGCTATTGATCTTGAGGCCTAAAGTCAACACAGAAGCCAGGATACTGATGACCAGGGGGGGTCCTGATAACACATGCAGACATAAACACAATGTAATTGACTTGTGTTGATTTAGTTGACCCTCTGATGACGCTTTATGACACAGCTACGCTTTTTGGAAATATATGAAAATGTCAAATTGGGCATTTAAATGTATCACTAAAATATCATTGCAAATTAGGAACGAAGAGAAAAGTATCAGACTCAGTAATTATCCAAAAGACAATTTTACTAATTAAAAATGTAATAATTAAACCAATGTAACAATAAATCAACGTTGGATAAATTAATAAAAAGTGTAGATCAAACAAAATAATTAAATGTATTTTGTAAACGGTATAAATAAAAACATATTAAATTTAAAGATAGCAAAAAAAGTTACCAGATTAAATATTAATACCCAGATTAATATTAGCAAAATATATCAAACAAGACTGAGTGAATTATGTACATATAGATTTAAATTAAATATGGTTAAAAATGGATTTAAAATAACGTCTATGAATTGAAGGCACAAAGTGATTTGGTTTACATAATGACAGTTATATAATGATAACGTTGCATAATTAAACCCATAATCATTTTAGCTAATTAGTGTTTCTTAGAATATGTTTTATAAATTATTATTATTATTAAGACATTGGCATCATGTAATTTATACTATAAAGCTTTATATATAGTTTGTGTTGGCTTAATTTCTGCCCTCCTTTAGAGATCAAAATGGCGTGAAATTCGATTTTACGCTCTTTTTACCTTTTAACTACCTCATAAAACCCACGTTTGTTTGTCTATGCGTGTACGTGTGCGTGCCCACGGCAACTTTCCATTGTGCCCCCAGCAGAGCGTCCATTAAGGCGCAGACCCTCTTCCTAGTTGCCGGGCGCTAAAGTAAACAAAAGATTATTTGACCAACACAAATATTTACACCCACTTTGGCTGAGGCGTGCGTATATATACAGTCAGCATTTTTTTTTTTGCCAGCGCAGCGCAGCGCAGCTCACTCACGACGATGGCGACGGGCGTCATGCGCAACTTGCAGCTCCGGGTACCATCCCCGGTCTATTTCCCTCTGGAGGAAGAAGAGGAGGAGAGGTGGTCCACAGATGAAGATGAAGACGAGATGGTTTCGGAGCCCCGGGTCTTGTCGGACCCACAGGACGCGACCGAGCGTCTGCTGAGGTTCGCCGATGTCATCAGCCGCGACGTCCGCCGGTATTTCGGCCGACGCGAGGCTCACGATGTCTACGACGAGGGCAGCGACATCAACGTGGGGCGTCCGGGTTACGACGAGCCGACGGTCGTATCGGCACGCGAGGAGCACCCCTCCTCGGAGCTGGGCCCCCTTGCTGAGCTGTTTGAGTCCCGGGGCAAAGGCCAGGGCCCCCCCATGAACGCAAGGCACCTGCCGCTCAGTTTCTGGAATGAGCCGGACCCTCCGGAGCTTCACGATGGGGACACCCCCCCACGAGACACCCACATGAATTTCAGCCTGGAAAACTCCCAACCGGACTTTAGTGACCTGCTTGCCAACTGGGACCCCAATCCGGACGACGCGGATGTGCTGCATTGACAAAATCTTTTTTTTTATTGTGGCCTTTTATGATCACTGCTGTCACAAATTGTGTCTGTAAAGAGTCCTGAAAGTGCAAAAAATAATAAATTTTACATTTAAATTTTATTTGTAAGTCTTTGTTGTAACAATTGCATGATGGGAAATGTGGCTGTATGTTACGTCCCTCTAAGAAGTATTTTAATATAATTTTAAATATATTAAAAAAATTAGACATCAAATTTGGCGCAAGTATGATAAGAACGAACGAAAGTGGAAGTCAAACATTTTAGTTTGAAGCAGACATTTAAAAAAAAAATTAGGACTACGTAGAAATAAAAAAAAAAAAAACAACTATTAACTATCTGGAGGATGAATGAAAGCAGAAATATGTCCAACTCATACTTAGTATCATTGCCAATGTTGGTCATATTTTCTGGTATTTGATGTTTTCCTTATGACGAAAGCCGTCGTCAAAGAGCTAAAAATAAATAAAATAAAGACGTCTATTGTATTAAAAAGGCACGAAAAGATACGTTTGCTCATCCGAGGCAATTTAAAGAGAGGCCAGAATGAGTCCATTTGATTGGCTAAAAGGCGAGGCCAGTAGAATTGTGCCACACACTCCAAATGATGTCAAAAAGGCTCCGAACGTGACGAGACTTTCCCATACCTCGCAAACATGAGAATGCCAAAGTTAGCGCGAGCGTCCCTGCTCCTGCTGCCGCTCTTACTGCTCCTGCTGGGCTCCTGCGATGAGCACGCTGAGACGGAGAAGAACCACGAAGAGACCCAGAAGGAAGATGAAGAGCCACCCAAGAAGGAGAAGAGCAGCCGGATAGACGAGGACAGAAACGTGATGGTGCTCCATGGCAACAACTTTGCCTGGGCGCTCAACCTGACCAAGTATTTATTGGTGGAATTTTGTGAGTAATACACAAGTCACGTGAAAGGATTTACAATTGATTTGCAATAAAAATATAAGTTAATATTTTTATTTAGATAATTAGCATTTTCAAAGCCATACGCTCCACATTTCTTGGTTCCTTAGTATTCTAATTTACGGTAATCTAAAAAAAAAAAAAAACATTTTAAAAATGATATTTTTATCTAAACAAAACTAGAACGAGTGTTATATTTATTTTGTATTAAAAGAAAAACATTTCCCATTTTGAAATGTATCCTTTATAGCTTTGTAGTATTAAAGAGCTACGTTTAAAGCAAGCAACCCATTGTCCAGATGTTCTGCTGCCTCCACTTTCCCACGTGCTCAGGGAGCAAAGTTTCAGGTCCTATCACCAAAGGGTCCAAAAAAAAGTCACCTAGTCGCGTTTCAACTTTTTTTTTTTTTTTTCCACGCATGTAGATTCCCCATGGTGCGACCACTGCAAGCAGCTGGAGCCCATCTACGCCAAGGCGGCCGCCAAGCTGGCGGACGAGCCCGCCATCGCCTTGGCCAAAGTGGACGCCACCAACGAGAAGGAGCTGGCCGACGAGTTTGCCATCGACAGCTTTCCCGTTCTCAAGCTCTTTGTCCACGGCGACCGAAAGAATCCCATCGACTTCAACGGTACTCAAAAATAAAATCACTATTGTCGCCTAAAGCTAATCAAACTGTTTCTAGGTCAGAGGACAGTCAATGGAATCATCCAGTGGTTGAAGCATCGCAGCGATCTCGGCGCATTGGTCCTGGAAGACGCCGACTCTGCCGCCAGCTTTGTTGACGCCCACAACATCACCGTCGTGGGATTTTTTAAGGTCCGTCCGTCCTCAGCACTTTGAATCTACACGCATGGATGGATCTTCGGATCTTCATACTCCACTTTTCTCACCCAGAGTTTGGAAAGCGACGCAGCCAAGGAGTTTTCCCAGTTGGTCATGGACATGACCGACACGGAGTTTGGCATCACGACATCTCCGGAGGTTTTCCAGAAGTATGAAGTGAAATCTGAGACGGTTGTGCTCTTCAAAAAGGTATGTGGACTTCACAGCATCCTGGAAATAAATAAAAATAAAATGATTCTTGCATTTTTTTTAATAAATTTGGTGGGTGGCAAAATTCGCATAAATTTGCATAAATTGACATAATTATTTTATTTTTTTATTTAGTTTGATGACGAGAGAGTGGACTACGCCTTGTCTGACGACGGCAAGCTGGACAAAAGCAATCTAACCAGCTTCATCCAAGAAAACAGCCTGGAGCTTATCATCCCCTTCACTAAGGAGGTAAACACACGCACACACACACACACACACACACACAATTGGCCTTGATGATGTTTGTTTGTGCAGTCGGGGGATAAGATCTTCAGCTCCAGGATTCGCCTTCACTGCCTCCTCTTCATCAACTCCACGGTGGAGAGCCACACGGCGCTGGTGGACCAAGTCCGGCCCCTGGCCAAGACCCACAAGAGCAAGGTAGCGCTTAATATGGCCGCCAAAGTTGTCGTTGATGTTGTCCAACACGTGGATTTTTGGCTTTAGATGCTGTTCGTTACCATCGACGTGGTGGGCGATGTGTTGTTCGTGCTGGAATTCTTCGGTGTGGTGGTAGCTGACGTGCCGACGGCTCGCATCATTAGCATGGACACGGGCAAGAAGTTCAAAGTGGACACGGCGGATTTCGTCGGCGGCCTGCCGTCATTGTGTCAGGAGGTTCTGGATGGGACGGCCAAGGCACGCACACACACACACGCACACACACACACGTATTGATCTCATTGTAATGGATTTGTTTTGTAACACAGCCATACTATCGCAGTCAAGACGTGCCCGAGGATTGGAATAAAGCACCCGTGAAGGTCCTGGTGGGGAAGAATTTTGAGTCGGTTGCTTTGGATCCAACCAAGAATGTCTTTGTGGAATTTTGTGAGTTCTCCATGAAGCGTCCTCAAAGCATGAACTCAATCCAAATGAATAAAATGACGATTTTTGTCCTCCTTTGCAGATGCTCCTTGGTGTGGCCACTGCAAGGAGCTAGTTCCCATTTGGGACCAGCTGGGTGAGAAGTACGCCGAGCACGAGGACATCGTCATCGCCAAGATGGATTCCACCGCCAACGAGCTGGAGGCCTTCACCATCAGCGGCTTCCCCACGCTGAAATATTTTCCCGCGGGTGGAAAAGAGGTACCGACACACATTTCACTCACTCACACACTCGTACTTGTTTAAGTAGGTTGGTGAGGACTCGCAAGTTTTTCTATTGTCACCTTGCAGCCGGTGGAGTACTCAGGAAACCGAGATCTGGAGACACTGTCAAAGTTTCTGGACAATGGAGGAGTTTTGCCCAAGGAAGACGACGACGACGATAATGAAGCAGTTTGTATCTGCATGCTAACCTCAAAATAATAATCATTATGAGAATAATGAATACAATTTCTTTTTTGTTTTTCAGAAAGCGGTTGAGTCTGTGGAGAAAGCCGACAATGCGACGTTTGGCAAAGATGAGCTTTGATGACATTTTTTTCAACTCAATAAAATTCCTTTGAGGGACAGAAATCAAAGCAGCAGTCAGCACTTTTTTTTCATGTGTATTGACAACTGGCTGATGATGAACGAGAAAAATGTCTTCCATCATTGTAACCTCGCTTGTCACATTAGAATTGTCATTAGTCATTGTGACTTGTCTTTTTGTTGCTGTGTGGAAAATGAACTATTTCACATTCCAGAAGCAAAACAAGTCCAACAGGCCGCCCAGGTGATGTCATTTCAGTCTTGCAAGTCTTCCACTCAGTTGGCTTCGTCCTTTGCCCAAGGTAAGATTTGACGCTTTAAAATCTCCACTATCGCACTCTTAAAGCTGCGACAAAAACTTTTGAGAGTTTGGCAGAAGTGAAAGTAAATCAGTGAAGGTATTTCTGACTCGGTTCCCCGCAGAGGATTAGCATGTAGCCTGCTAGCTAGGGTTTTGAGTTTGGGCTTATCTAAGAAACACATTTGACATACAAAAATCTCTGAAGACAAATTTTTAATAGGTGAAACTTGAGCGCGCAACGATCTTATTTGCTGTGTTTCTTTCTACTTTTGTCAATCAGGTTGCGCCGCTTTTCGATGACGTCACGACTCCGGAAGTTGTTACCTTTCGATCACCACGCGCTTTTTAAGGCTTGAATTGCGCACGTAATATTTAAGATGGTCGCTGTTTCGAACTGTTTTGAATAATGTAAAAAAAATAATAATAAAGGAAAGTTTAGCTGCACAGACTAACGAGTAAAAAATATGAAAAACTAACTTTAGTACGTAATCGAATGACTGTTAATTGTCCAGCGCTGCCTCCACCCATGCAATACAACGACTTGGCAGAGACGCCAAATCAGGTTTTGGTGCTAATTGGATGACCTTTTCTTCCTTTTGTTTGCAGCGTACCGCTTGACAGAATCACCTGTTAATGGAGCCGCCTTCCTACGAGGAGGCAACGCTCCGTCTACCGCCTCCACCCACCTACCAGACGCCCTCCGAGGCGCCGCCACCCTACGAAGAGACAAGTCAGTCCCAATTCTTGGTGCCCTAGTAAGCAGTTTACCATTGTAGTGATAAACAAACTCCCTTTTGACGTAATCTGAGATTGATTCTTTCAATTTTGCCTTTAATGTCCATCAATTTAATTCCAACGTCTTCCAAAATGTCTTGCCAACCAAGCGTGTCACCGTTTTTGCAGTCAACGCCGCTCCAGTTCGCGTCGTGACAACCACCCACACGTCTCAAGTCTTCACCCGTCAACCAAGAGAGGGTAAACCTCATTTGACATCATCCATCAAGCAACAAGCCCCTCATTTAGTGAGGCCGTGGTTGTTTTGCAGGAACTCTCCAACCGGGTCCAATTTCCATCTTGGGCTCGCCCATCGTAACGTCTCAAATCTCCTCCTATCACTCACGCGTTGGTATGTAAATCTTAATCTCAAATTCTCATTTTCAGACAATAATCCTATTTTTTATTTAATATTTCCTCAAAATATTTACAGTCAACGTCCAGCCGGATCCTTTTCCCGTATTAAGGACGCCCACCAGCGACACGTCGCCAGTCTTTATCCATCCAACCGTTGAAGGTACGTCACATCATTCCACTGTATGTTTCGTTTGTCCTCACGCGTCCGTCTTTTTGTCTCTCAGTGGGCCAGCGGAGACACCAAGCACGCCGCGGCGGCGGCGCGCACGCAACGCCGGTGCAAGTGGTGGTGACGCAACCGCAACCACAACAGACCATCTCCATCACCCGACTGAGGAACCATCCGGGTTACGTGCGATGTTCAAAGTGTGATAACGAGGTCACCACCGTAAAAGTCCTGTGTCCCTCGTCGTGGTCCTTCTTTGCGTGTATCATGATCCTCTTTGGATGGTAAGTCGCTTGTGTGGTTGATTGATGTCCGGAATAATAAGTGAGTTTTTCTGCTCGCATTTCAGCTTCTTCTGCGGCTTCTGCCTGATTCCGTTTTGCATTCCCAGCTGCTGGAATGTGCACCACTACTGTCCTCGTTGCCACAAATGTCTTTACGTGTACAACAGGGGGGGCTACGGCCATTAGCCAGCGTGTGCTCATTTATTGATTATTGATTGCTATTTTTTTTTTCCCCAAAAGTAATTTAAGTTTTTATGTGCCTAATATTTCAATTAACAATCATCGTTAGAATTTCTAGAATGAACATCATGCAGATTTACACAATGCAGATTTTTTTTTTTAATTGCTTAATCTTTATTTCCATTCCAAGTAATATATTTGCTATTGTTATTTAACCGTTTTAGGGAAAAATAGTTGCTTGCTTTCTGTTGTTTTTAAGTTATATTGTATTTTTTTAATTTCAAATAATGCCTGTCAACTCTGCAAATTGACTAATAAATCTTTTTTTTTTTGTATAATACAAAGTTGTACTTTGTGTTCAAACCAAATCTTACTCATTTATGTAACGTGCCGCACCCCAAAAGGGATTAAGCGCTATGTGGAATGAAATGATGTTTCGAAACGAGTTCTGTGAGTATTGTGTAAGTCGCTAGTGAACGCATGCATTGTGTTATGTCAAAAATTTTAAATTGTTTCCAGCCGAAAATCTGACGTCAACTCGTTTGAATTGTAGGTCACATTCCCTTTCTATTGCATCAAAAGCTCAAATCCTCTCAATAGTCGGCCGATTCAAAACCGTGTTAACTTTATTAGTATGATTCTACTCAACAAACGTTTTGCTTTATTTTTCATCAAATATTTGATTTTGCTTGGAGTCATTTTTGAAAGCTATGCATGACCTATATAGTGAAAGTCAAATGTAAGCTAATTATAGGTTATGAAAACTTTTTTGATTGCGGTAAAGAACAGGTTGAACGGCTTTGATCTCGCAACTAGCCACGACAGCTAACATGTTCCATCCTTGCAGTTCAGCTCGTGACTCGCTCCAAGGTAAGACTCCTGCTCCACATCCTCTACATTCACACGAACTCTAGCCAGATTTATTTAATTCTGATGACCTTTCACCTTTTGTAAACTGAATCTGCTGATTCCCGATTGCCACTTTGTCTTCCTTGTCAGCAATTTTGTCACCATGCTGATGGACCCTCCGGCGTACGAGGTGGCCACACTGCCGCCTTCCTCTGTGGACCTCGAAGGGTTTGACCTTTGCCCTCCGCCTTCTTACGACGCTTCAATTTTGCACTCTCCGAACCCGCCTCCCTATCAAGAAACCAGTAAGACTGCTGACCGTCCGGTGTCTGCGATAAGTCGGGCTTTTTCATCGCCGACTGTGTTTCCAGATCCGTTTCCTGTCTTGATGCCAACAATCTTCAGTCCGCCGCAGACGTCTCCAGTCGTCACCCTTCCAACCCCGTTGGGTACGGAACAAATGGAATAAATCCAAGTCACAGATGATGAGAATTCTACTTTTTATTTTGGGTGGCTTGATTTTTTTGGGAGGTAGAAACCTACCAAAAGTGGAAGTAGCGTTAAATAAATTTGATTTGTTGACAAACAGACACGGTGGTGACCCAGCCGACGTCAGAACAAATTTCGACTTCATCCAACCTGCTGGACTCTCCGGGCAGCGTTCAGTGTCCTCACTGCCGCCGTGACGTCACCACCAAAATCCAAAATATTCCCGGGAAGAAAGCCTTCGCTTTATGCTGCATTTTGGCCTTTTCTGGGTAATTATTAGCGTGTCAGCACATTCGCATATCTCAACACCTTATGCAAACTTTGACTTTGTTCCCAGATTGGTTTGTGGCTTCTGCCTGATTCCTTTCATGATCGCGGACCTGTGGGACGTTCATCACTTCTGCCCTCACTGCGGAAAGCATCTACACGTACACCGTAAATCTTGACTGTGGATTATTACAACACTTTTTATGGTACTTTATCAACTTTTTTTTACCGCCTCAAAGCACACGCTTCGAATTTAGGTCATTGCATTCTATTAGTCCACCAATAGGTGGCGCTGTACCTTTAATAAATGTGTTTTCCATTTTGACCTTGTTGTTAGGTAAAGTGCATTCGGCAACTATTAGCAATCATCTTGATATGAGTAACCATCAATGAGAGCGCTGAGATAAAAAGTTAATGAACGACAAGACGGGCCTGATAACATTCACAACTACCTGTTCAGTCCCCCAGACGGGCATTTCCGTCTTACCTTGCGGAACGGAACGTTGCAACAATGGCGAGGCCGTTGTTGCTGCTGCCGGTGCTGCTTTTGTCGGCTTTATGCCTCGCTGTTAGTGGCCAAGAAGCCGAAACGCTCCTGGAGGAGGACGGAATTTTACTGCTAAACAAGATAAACTTCAACAAAGCACTGAGGACCTACAAACAACTACTGGTGCACTTCTGTAAGTCTTATGAAGTCTGAATTGTGTTAGTCAAAACTGTGAAAATGAAATGTAATCTCCAAGAAATGTTCAATTAAAGCATGTACTGAAAAAATTGTGGACACTCAAATTTGTGTTGATGTTTCAAAATGTTTGTTGACTATGTAGGTTTGTCCAAATTAACTTTGAAAAAAAAAAAGCTGAACTCCATCCATCCTAAATCGACTTGACCATTTCTGTCCGTCAGATGTTCCGCTGTCTGCAGACGGCCGTCGGTTGTCGGAAGTCTTTCAAGGAGCCGCTGGCCAGCTTCAGGACTCCGATGTCAAGTTGGCAACCGTGGACGTGACTAAAGACAAAGAGCTAGCCAAAGAACTGAACGCAACGGGACCACCAAGCATCAGGCTCTACCTTTTCGGAGAGCAGTTCAACTTTGTCGCTTGCCCTGGTGAGTTCCAGTTCACTTTCACCCCTAAAATATTCCCCAAAAAATTTTAACTCACAAAATGTAGTTATTTTTTTTCTTCTATAATAAAAGATGTTTAACAGCCCCCAAAAAAACGACGTCACAAATATTTTTATCTATGAGAAAATACTGTGGTGTGCAATTCAAGTTCCTCAGAGTTCCGCTTCCATTGTGACGTGGTTGAAAAGGAGGGCGGGGCCTGCTGCTGACCTCATCACCGATCTCAGCCAATTGGTGAGCTCGAAGGAGGAGCTCAGCGTGCTCGGATTCTTTCAGGTGATCGCCATCAAACTGTCTCTGGCTTTGCTTCTCATCAATAAGATTATTGTTATCATTAAGTGTGTGTGTGTGTTTGTGTAGGAGCTGGACAGCGAGTACGTTCGGATATTTCATTCGGCCGCAGTCAGTCTCCCGGACATCAGCTTTGCCGTGACGCAGAATGATGATGTCATCAGTAAATATGATGTCACGCATGACGTGGTGCTGCTCCTTAAACAGGTACACGCATTTTTTTCTTGGAAGATTTTATGATTGTAACTAACAAATTGAGTTTGGGTTCCATTTTTCCGCATTTCCTCGCAGTCTAAGCTAATTCAGGCCTACAGGATGACGCCGCAGACCTCCGAAGTTGACTTGATGACTTTTGTCAGCGTCTACCAGATGGAGCCTGTCACGGAATACACTGGAAAGGTAGCCAAGGACGACCGAATCAAAAACTCTCGAATAAAGTAATTTTTAATTTATTCATCAGACGGCCAACCAGATCCTGTCGTCGCCCGTTCTTAGCCACGCCCTCCTTTTCGTCAACAAAGGCTCGGCCGACTTCCCCCATCTGCACGCCGCCTTCAACGCGGCCGCCGAGGTCTTCAGAATGAAGGTAACGCACATGCAAACGCACACATACGCACAAAATGAATTCTTCCACGTGTGTCTTCAGATTCTGTTTGTACTGGTGGACGTGTCGGAGCCGCGCAACGGCCGCCTGATGGAGTACTTCCGCGTGCGCGACTATGAGGCTCCTCTCGTGCGATTGGTCAACCTGACCGACCACGTGACCTACCAGCTGCCCTCGTCCGCACCAGACGCCGACTCCATCGAGGCCTTCTGCCGGGACTACTTGGACGGCAAGGCCAAGGTACGGCCAGTCTGTCGCGGGTGTGACGTGAAACGATGAGTGTGTGTTTTTGTGTATCAGGCCAAGATGCAGAGCGAGCCCATCCCAGAAGGATGGGACCAACGTCCAGTGAAGGAACTCGTGGGAAGTACTTTTGAACAAGTTGCCTTCAACCCCAACAAGACTGTATTTGTCTTGTTTTGTGAGTACACAACACACCACACGGACACACAAGTCACTCATTTATACACATTTATTTCAATTGTACTTGAAAAGGGTGTACCTAATGAAGCGACCTTTCAGACGTGCCGTACAGTCCCGAGTCTCGCGCCGTGTTCCCGTTGTGGGAGGAGCTAGCAGAGGCCTTGGAGGCTCGCGACGACGTGGTGGTGGCTCGCATCGACGCGTCGGCGAATGACATCGAGATGTCGGTGCAGGGCGGCTATCCGGCCTTCTGCCTGTTCCCCGCCGTCTACGCGGAGAGAGTATGATTACAAAAGATTCAAAATAATATAAAAGTGTGAAGCACGTTCGAATCCTCAACAGTCTTATATTTCCCCCAGGCGGTGTTTTACACAGGTGACAGGAAGGTGAAGGCTCTGCTTGCTTTTGTTCACCAGGAGATGAAGAAAGCGGCAAAAGACAGAATCAAGGTAAATGTCTTTTTTGTGCACGTAAATGAAACATTGGCTAAAAATACAGCTTTTTTTTGTGGGATAAAAAAAGGAGGACGATGACAGGAGCAAGTACGTGAAGGCCTTGAAAGATGAAGAAGAGGAGGAAGAGAGAAAGATCAACAAGCAGGAACTTTAGTGGAAGACAAAGTCAAAGCGGTTATAAAAAGAATTGTCCTTGTTTTGACTTCATAAAAAGTATGACAAAAATAAGCCACATTGGCTGGGAATTTGACAGAGAAATTGCAACTACTACTAATGAGGAAAATCTTTGTCAGTATAATCTTTAACATTACTTTTAATTGGAAGTCATTTTTTTATTAATGTCAAAAATTACTGGAGCAAAACATTTACATGACATTGAAACTAATTTTGTTTTGTGATTTTTTTTAAGAATGTATAAAATAACTAATGGATTTACCAATTAAAAATAAAATTTAAAAAGACCTGCTATTTGGAAAAACACAAACAAGCCAATAACAACCAGGCAGCAGTCTAGGTGTGACGTCATCGCGAGGCTGCTGCTGGAAGCTGCGGCTGCGCACAGCGGCGCACAGCTGCTTCTGTCGCCGTCTCGTCCGCTTCTCACGGCGGGGAGAAGGAGCCGCGCTAAGCCGGTGGAGGTCGCTACCAGTTCGCTCAGAGGGGGGCAGGCCGCCATGGAGCCAGCGGCCGCGTACGGGGCCGCCAAAGCCGGGAAGCTTGTCTTCGACCCGGTCGCCTTCTTCACGCATCCGCGGACCATCTTGAGGCTGCTGTCGTGGGTGAGCATCTGGAAGAAGAAGAAAAAAAAGGAGGGAGGGAGGGAGGGGGGGGGGCTGCATTTGCACTCTTTGTCTCTCTCCTCACATCACATTAGGTGCAGCATGAAAACGTTTGTTAAGCTATCGATGCGGCTTCGTATTGATCGATTTCAGTATTTGGCGTCTTTTGTCCAGAGCTGGAACCCGCACGTTCATGATGCACATGAGCAGCGGGATGCAATTTGCACGTCATACTTTAACCGCGTCCATTTCATTTGAATATCCTACAAGCATTTTTTTTAAATATATTTCAATGTATTTACTGTATTGCATACTTTCAGTTTCAAAACTGATCAAACTAATGATCACACCTTGAACTAGTCACCAACCAATCCTCTATAATTAAAAAATATATACTTTGCATTTCAATCATATTTAAATAAGTTAAAAAAAAGGGTTTAAGATGATTTAAAAGAAGACAGCCGTACCTGCGTAGGGCGCCACTGAGCTAAATTTGTGACGCTCGCGGCAGGTGTTCTCCATGGTGGTGTTCAGCTGCATCGTCAACGAGGGTTACGTCAACATCGGCAGCGAGCGTCTGCTGTGCGTCTTCAACAAGAACGCAGACGCCTGCAACTTTGGCGTGACGGTGGGCGTGGCCTGCTTCCTGGCCAGCGCCTTCTTCTTGCTCCTCGACGCCGTCTTTCCGTCCTTCAGCAGCCTGACGGACAGACGGCGCGCCGTACTGCTTGACCTCATCTGCTCAGGTAAAAAAAGAAAAAAACTGTGGAACTCTGGTTTGAAACCCTAGTTTGAAACACTTGCCATTTCTGCTTGTGCGTGCTGAGGTGTGGCCAGCTTCCTGTGGTTCGTGGGCTTCTGCTTCTTGGTCAATCAGTGGCAGGCGACATCACCGGACGAGCTGCCTTTGTCGCAGGGCGCCGACGCCGCCCGAGCCGCCATCGCCTTCTGCTTCTTCTCCATCATCACCTGGGTCGGTCAAGCTTCATTAGTTGGAAGGTCACTAGGGCCCTTTTCAAATCAAAGACTAACTTTGTGCGCTCACCAACAGACGGTGCTGACGCTGAGCGCCCTGCGTCGTTTCATGTCCGGCTCGCACGCCAACCTGTTCACGTGGCAACACCTGGACACCGCCCCCGGTCACGCCCGGGCCACGCCCTACCCGATCGTCAACGGTGCCACCATCGTGACCACCAAACCCTACCAAGCCCCGCCCTTCACTGAGACCCTGGACCCGCAGAAGCTCACGCAGCAGCAGCACAGACCCGTAGCGCCCGCCTTCTAACGGCCCGTAACTAAGGCGATTATGTTGTTGCCATGGCAACCCGCTTTATTTGCTTTTGTGTGTTTGCGCACGCACACTTGCAGCCACACCATGGTAGTATCTCACACACACGCACACACACGTACACTAGGGACGTGCGGTCAGGGGAGGCAGGTGAGGCTCTTCCTCACCTGTGATTATGACAAGTAACAAAAAAACATAAAATTAATATTAATATTTGTCCATTGATCTTTTCAAACATTTTTGTAGTCCAAATCGCTGAAATTGCATATTTTCCGTTCAAATACAAAGGTGAAACGCTTTTTTTTTTGCTGATGGGACATAAAACTGCAGTAAAAAGGAAAAGGTTGAGGCAGATAGTACTCTGCCGCACCGATAGGGGCGTACGTGAGCCAACCATTGATTAATGCTGCCCCAGATAGAGGTAGACGAGACATCGGACGTCACAACCAAAGCACAGATCTCGTTATTTTACGCGATGTAGCTAAAAGTGAACTGAAGGGGGCGTTTGGGGGGATTTGATGACGTCAGTGATGATAAACGAGCCCCAGCTGTAGTCTTGGGACTGCTGGCATCAGAGCTTCATGGGGTGCTGGCCAAAATGAAAGAAAACAAGGAGGACAACAAAGTAACCAAACTTCTTGTGGCGATGGATAGGTGCATGAACTTCATCTACAAATAAAGGTAAGACCACGAAGAGTGTGTGCGCGTAGAACTCTGATGACATACGAACTAATCAGTATTGATTGATTGACCTTTTTGGGTTTATATATATATTTGTAAATCTGACTTAAGGAGTCAGTGCCTCACCGCACGTCACTGACGTACACACACACACACACACAAGCATGTTCTTTTAGTGTAGAAGACACATTATAAAAGGACATTTGTAGCGGAAGTTTTTCCTCGGCTCACTTTGTGATTGACAAGCAGCAAGAGAGGGGCGGGATTTGAGGGACATGGTGGCAAGGCAATTTAAAAATGGCAGGCCAGCGGCTTCCTGAATGTTCCGCTCCACGTGAAATATTTGTGATTTTAATATTTTATTGTGATATGCTCAAATGTATGTATGATAAAAAATGAGAAAAAAAAGTCAATAAATAAAACCAGCAACACCATCACATTAACGCTCACAGCTTTTGTGAATGACATTAATTCAGGCACAAAGAAACCTTTCTTGGTTGCTTTGCTTTTTTTATTTGATTTTAGGATAACGAATGACCTACATAATGTTCTACAATGCAAAGTGTCAAATACTGACGCTTGATACAAATTAAAATGAAGCGAAAGCTGTGGCGCTAGTTGGTAATTGTGCTACGTGAGCTCCCCCTAGTGGCGACTGACGTGCATTTCACTTTGACCTCCCAGAGGAATAGAAATAGACCTCAAACGTTTGAGGCCTTCAACGACGTCGTTTGTCCTGGACATGATGTCCACAGTTCTCGACAGTCCGCAATAGAATGCCGAGCGCTCACAAAAGTCCCCTTCGTGTTTGGAGGAGAGAAATGGCTTCATCCAAAGTTGGGCCCTCAGTGTCCATGCAGGAAGCGTAGTTGGACCTTCAAAGTATTTTTGCTTTCTTACGCGCTTGGAAGTCACGCGTTTTGCTCTTAATGGACTTGATCAGTAGCGACAAGCTGGCGTCCCGCGAGGGCTCGGGCGCGGCGTCCCGGTCTGCGGGTTCTCTGGGAGCGGCGTCCCGGTCTGTGCGATCTCCAGGCGCCTCGCGAGCGCCATTGTCAGTGGCATCTTCTTGTTTGTGCGCTTCCTCTCGGCGGCGGCGCTTCTCATCCAGGATGCTCTGCGTGGCCCGCGTGCGCTTGTAGCTCGGGTGCGACGGGTCCAGATTGAACAGGTGGGACGTGAAGACGGCCTGGAAGCGAGGGTCCGACACGTCCACCTGCAAGCGGAAAAGCGGCGGCGTTATGACGTGCGGCGGATGGCGGTGACGGCGGTGGGCGGAACTCTGACCTGGAAGTTGTCCTCGTCGGGCACGTTTCCCTTCTTGATCAACTTTTTCTTCTTCTTCTTGCTCAAGTTCTGCTGCTCCACCAACTTGTCGTAGTTGAAATGTTTGTGCCTCTCGTCCTCGTCGCCCTCGTCCATCAGCAGGGACATCTCGGCCTGAACGAACGCACGCATTAAGTTGTGATAAAACGCACAAACATATTTTGAAGCACATTGTGTGTATGTGAAACCTTGTGTTGGTCCACACGTTGCTGTTCTTCTGCTGTACGCTCTTCTCCATCCTGGTTTTTCTTCTTCTTCTTCTTCTTGTCTTTGGTCTTGCCTTCTGAGGAGCATCAGCGGGAAGTTGTCACGACTCGACCGCATGCCTGGGCCTACGTGTGCGCTAGCTTGCCGCACGCTAGCTAAGCCTCACCCTTAGATGTGAGTTCCTGGCGGAAGAACGGGTCGTTGAAGTCCACGGGGTCGGGAAGCGAGTCGTCGCTCAGCTGGCCGTCCTGGCGAAGAGCGCACGTGAGCGTGTTGGTCGGCTAGGTGCTAACTATGCTAACGGGCTGACCTCGTTTTGGGCTTTCTTGTTGATCTTCTTGGCCGCCTTCTTGTCTCGCTTCTTCTGCAGGAATTCCTCCCAGGGCGTGGGCTGCTGCTGCTGCTTCTTCTCCAGCTTCTTCTTCACCAGCTGCTCTGTGGCCTCTTTCAGGCCTGGAGGAGCAAAGCACAGCACAATATGAAACGCCCATCTCAGACCTTTAAAATAGGCATTCAAAGTCGCCTTTTGGGCTCTTCATCCTACCCGGCACCCAGGTGACCTCCATCTCCATCTTTTGGGCCTCCTGCTGCTCTTTGCTCTCCTTGTCGTGGAGGCCTTGCAGCAGCCGCCGGTACTTCTCCAACTGATCCTGGTCTTTGCTCGCCTTGCCTTCCTGCTGACCTTCGTCCTCCTTCTCCTCCTCAGCGTCGGCGTCCTCGCTTTCGCTGGACGATGACGCCAAATAGGCCCTGAAGTCCATGTCCAGAAGCTCGTTTTTGTTGAACTTCCTCTGGAGGGCGCTGACACGCTCCGGGTCCGTCTCGTCCCAGGTCAGGTCCACCTGAATGCACCAGATCGGGCTGACCGAGCGATTGACCTCCCACGCTTTGAGCTACTTCCTGTGATGTCACAGTGTAGACTCCGCCTCCCGGCCCCCCACGACTACCTTGGAGGTTGCGCTGGCTGACGAAGTGAAAAGTTTGGGCGTGTACGTGGCCAAGTTGACATCGGTCGCCACGTCTTTGGGAGGGTCCTCGAACGTCATGTCATCGGGGATAAACCTGAATGGACACGCATGTAAAAAAGAGCAGCCACTGAAGCAGAGGCAGATAAACTAGCCTAGCCTAGCCTAGCGCCTGTGCGAAGCGTTGTTAGTTGCCGTGACGACGACGTACCTGAGGTCCAGAACGGAGCAGCTGCTCTCGTACTCAAAGCCGTCACACTCCTGGTAGATTTTGGCGGCGGTGGCGGCCGAGTCGCACTCGGCCACGGCGTAGAAGTACTTGAGACGCTTGAACTGGTAGTCGCGCTTCTTCTCTCGGTACGACCTGCCCACACAATGCGTCATCGAGCCGCCAAAAGGCGCGGACATTTGGTGTGCTAGCATCACGGCCTTCGTGAGAAGGTCACCTGTCCTCTTGGGTGTCGTCCTCAGAATCATCAGGCAGTGCCCGGAGCTCCGGCGGGCCCTGTGACTCCTCCATCTGGAGTCTTTCCTTGCCAAACTCTGACGGGTAAATCTGCAGCAGTCAAATGAAACTTTGAAATACTGCAGCTCGATTCAATCACGATCGGGCCGAGCGGCCTTACCTTGACGGAGAGCACGACGCCCCCTTCAGGTTTGAAGGAGTTAAGTATGGCCAGCAGGTCTTTTGCCTTCAGGCGGTCCCAGTCCACGTTGCAGATGGCCAGCCGGCGCCAAACCTGCAAGAGGTGGCGAGCTCAGACCTCCGGTCGACACGGGCCGCTTCAGGCCGAGCTGACCTGCTCGCTGCGCTCGGCATCCTTGCAGAGTTCGCCCCAGTCGTGCTGGATCTCGTCGTCCTCTTGCTGCAGGAAGTCCTCAGCTTCGTCCTCCTCGTCCGAGCTGGTCTCCACGTTACCTTTGCCGCGAGCCAGGTCCGGACCGCTGTCGTCGGAGGAATCCAAGCCCGACTCCGCGTCTTCCTCGTCATCTGACGAGCCGGCTTCGTTTTCATCTTCATCACCTGAGAAGATTCAAGCATTAGTTGACATCCGTGCATCTTTATTATAATAGTCGGTCGAGGCTTTGTCACCTGTCTTGACTTGCTCCTCGTCGTCATCCTCATCTTCATCGTCGGAGATCTGGTAGAAGCGACGGAGGTCCTCGGCAGTGGAGTGTTGGACGGGTCGTCCCCGCTTGTCCACCGTGGATTTGATTTTGAAGCGCTCGTCATGGAACATGGACGTAAAGCGCTTGTCGATGGAGATCTTTTGCTGGTGGTCGGGCATTTCCCAGAATCGTGGGTCCCGCTTGACGCGCGAGAAACGTTCGTCCGCCGGCGCCCCATCTTCCTTCTTTGCGCCTGACATGGCACCCACCTCTCTAGGCTGCCACCTTTCTGAAATCGAAAGCTACAACGTATAAACACTGTCAATTTCATCGTACACTTGCAAATAAGACGGCAAAATACATACTGAGAAACTTGAGTGCTGTGTTTGTTGTTGTTGTTTTGTTGTTGTTGTTCGACACAAAATGGAGGTCAGCAGCGCAAACACGGGCGGGCAAGGAACTAAAAAAAAGCGATACTGATGAAAATTAAACTAATGGAATCCTGGAAAAGACACTACTTGTGTAAAGGTTTAAAATATTACCTGATTTTTTAGCTGAACCTTATAGTTGCGGCACACGTGTTTTCCCAGCATGCAACACGACACGGCACTTCCGTACCAAAGACTACGGAAAGCAAAAAGGGACAGAAAGCGCAATGGCAAGAATGAATGGCAGTGTTTTGATTAAAATTTAGCCAACGATGTCAGAGAGACTGGAAAAGTAAGGCGGAGAAATAACTAACTTAATATGAGCAAACAATCAAGTGGAGGAGAAGGGAAACGTTTCTATCAAAGTGTCGGCAGGATTGGAGGCACTTTTGCCCTTTCGCGTGTCACACAGCGCCCCCTGGCAGCACGGCGGCCGACGCAAATCACCATTCGGGTGTCATGCAGACCCCTCGCACGCTCGCCTCTATCCCGCCTGGGCGCGCCACGTGATAAATTTCACGGGCACGCTAGCGACATAATCCCGACTCTGAGCAGCCGTGCAGATGTTGACGGCACGCCGCCGACTGTCCGCACGCACGGAGCGAACGACCTGACGCACCGTTGCCACTTTGATATGCGACAGTGTGCAACTTTCTGAATTCAGACATGGCACGTTTGATTGAAGGCAAACAACACGTATTATTTTCCAAACAGAAAAAAAAAGTAAGAAATAATGTCGCTTTCTGAAGTGGAATTTATACGTCAGGCGTCACTAACCTGTTGTGTATATGTTTTTTGCATGTTTGTGTGACTGCATGATTTTATTTGTGTGGATGAGAGTGTGTGTGCGTGTGCACGCGCGCGCGTGTGCATGCGTGATCTGTAATATTCCAATGGGGATTAATGGATGTCAGTGGCACGTCAGCGGCCCTCGGCATCTGTTTGGGCATCAACAACATGACAAGCAGAAAGTGAGCCTCACAAAAGTCCAACTCCTGCACGCTCGCATTCAAACAGTGACATCGGCCACGATTTGTTTGGTCATCTTCAACATTCAAGTTCAAGCGATGATGTCGCCTTTTCCTCCCTGTCGATCACGTGCGCACGCATGCATGCGACCCAACATCAGGATTCAGGCCAGTCGACAGATTTATCGCTGCCCTGCATTGCTCTCATGTCGCCGCCCCTCTTGAGCCCATCGCACTAATCGCCCCCCTCCCCTAACCTTGTTTACCCCTCAAAGCGGCATGCGTGAGCAGAACGCCATCAGATCTTCATCATCAGCACGGGCAGCATGCGCGGCCTCCTGGAGAGCAGCTGGCGCCGCTTCGGCCCAGCGGGGCGCGGCTCCTACGACTGGGTGACCCCGGCGCCCTCTGGGCGTGAGCAACAGGTGAGAGCAACCTGACACTTGCACATTTTCACATTTTCGTGCATTTTTTTTCCCCGCGGATTTCTGCTAACCAATTAAAGTAACTTGCAATCTAACTCAAAAACAATTACTCAGTTAAATGTTCAAGTTACTTTTAAAAGAAAGTATCTATCAGTGGAAGTGTTAACACAGTCGAGACAGACAGAAAGACAGACAGAGCAATTGAGGCTCTCGTCTTATCTGGTGTCGCCAGATCAGAGCGGGCGTTGATAGCTTGAGATGAGAAGATTTGCAGATCCTCATCAGCGAGGATCAGCATGCGCAGCCAACGAATAGCACTCGCTCCGACAATCCAAAGTATAAAAACAAGCCGGCCAGCTACGGGGTCGATTGACCTCCCATCATCAAGTCCAGAAGGACAGAAGAGAGACGGAAACAAATGAATGTTGTCAGTGCTTTTCGTCGTAAAAAAAAAAAAAATTTTTATGCACGCAGGGCTTCAACTGGAATGACCTGGGCGACGACAGGAAGTACGAGCTGCTTCTGTACGTGGTCCTGCCGGCGGTGGCGGTCCTGTTGCTGGTGCCGCTGGCGGTCTCCATCTGCCGCCGATGCCGGGCCTCGGCCTCCCAGCTGGGTTTGACCAAGGTGATTGCGCTGGACCCGCAGGATGCGGAATTGCTGTCGTCGCTGAGCCGCGGCGCCGAGCGTCACGCCAGCACCAGCTCCACGGGCTCGGACGGGGTCTTCGTCATGGTCTACCTGCCGCCGCCCTACGAGGAAACCCTCAGCAAGATCACCCGGGCCGCCAGCCTCGGCAGCTCCAAGGACGCAGAGTCCATCAAGATCGAGGATCTGGAGGCCAAGCTTTGCCCGGAGATCAGGTCCAGCGGTCGCTACGTGTGACAAGGATGTCAAATTTCACATTGCTTCCAGAACTGCTACCTTGACTTACGAGTTTCATTTGTTTTGTAACCAAAGTCGAATACCAAACAACATGGAGAGTGGACCCCTAGCTATTTGTGGTAGACAGGGACCGTGTGTGGGCTCAGCTTGTTTGTGTTCTTCTGCCCTCTGCTGCCCAACAGTCAAAATAAAAAAATCCAGATGAAAACGTAGCAAAGTGATTATCAATTTGCGGCACCTGTGAAATGAATTATTAGTGTAGGTGTTTTATAATTCACATTATTTCTGGAATACGTATACATCGAAAATGAAAGACCTCAAATGTGGAGATGAAATGTAAGATTATTTTAATCTACAATCGTATGAAAAATTTAAAAAGAACATGTGGGGCCAGAAATGAATGAATCACAAATACGAAAAAGGCATAAGAAAGATGTGCAATATTTATAAAATAACTAACTTTAATAAGAATTTCCTTTCATTTAATGACAATTTACCAATTAGTTATGAAAATATGTTATGACTACGTTTTTGAAGTAATCCATATGAACCGATTTTTTAATGATAAATAAATTAAAAAAATTAAGGGGGCGGGGACTAAACGAACTCAAGAACTATTGGTTGGGCCCCATGAACGACGGCAACGGACCACATGAGGCCCGCCGGCCGTATGTTTATCAAATTGGAACAGGACGGCACCAGCAGCCCATCAAGAGAAAGACGACGACTTGATTGGTGGGAATCTGCCGTGCATTTTTATTGAAGAAGCATGAGGAAGAAAAAGAAAAAAGAGAAAATACAATCCATCAAAGCTCCGGTAGGCCCTCGTTCAAACATGTCTCTTGGCGTTGTTGAAAATGCGTCCGCCGCTCGATCAACCGCATGTGTCAAAGTAGTGGCTGACTTGGTAACATTGGGTGCTGGCCGAGCGGAATATACTCCTGTTGAAGAGGAAAATACAAATAAAAAATACAAATCATGGACAAATACTCCACTTGGACTCCAGCACTTTAGTCAATCAAGCAAAATGGGCGTGGCCATTCCGTCGTGATCGAAACCTTCGTTGACGTGCAGTCAGAAGAAAAAAACTTTGACAACTAACACACGTAAGTAAGCCATAAAAAAAATCTCCTCCGTAAATATGACCACAGTCTTCCATTTGAACTTCCTGTTGATGTCCTAATACTTCAGAATCCTTAAATGCATTGAATTAGCAATGTGCGTCAGAAGACAAAAACTTACATCCAGTACCGACTTTTCACAAAGCATGCTACGTCATCGGTGATGTCGTCATCGATGAACGCTTGAATGGGAAAAAGAAAGTAGTACATTTCAGGTTCAGAAACATGCAGTTCACTAGCATCTACATACTATAAAACAACCGCCTCGATCTGATGACCCACCTCTGCAGGATGTAATACAGTAGTTTTTTGTCCAAGGATCACCTGAGAAGCAGAAATCCTTGTCCGACAGCTGGAAGAGTCCGTAATAAGTGTTGTGTTCTGAAACCTGCCGGCGCCGTCGCCGCACACCTCCGCTGGCTGCCTCTTCTGAGCTCCACAATCCATCTATGTGCTTCTTCAGCGCCTCAATCTCGGCCTGCTGCACTATTTCGATTGCTTCGTTGTCAGGAATTTCTAATGGGAATTCGAGCAGCTCAGGGTTGATTTTCGTTGCTTCAGCATCTATTGCGAGGCTGCTGGTTGCGATGGGTGTTATGATAGTGGTTGTGAAAAGCACAGGGGCTAATATGGTGTCGCTTGCTGCTAGTGGGGCAGGGGCGATAGTGGTGTCGGCTGGTGCTAGTGGGGCAGGGGCTCTTGTGGTGTTGGTTGATTCTAGTGGTGCAGGGGCGATAGTGGTGTTGGTTGGTGGTGCTGGTGGGGCAGGGGCGATAGTGGTGTCGGCTGGTGCTAGTGGGGCAGGGGCTCTTGTGGTGTTGGTTGATTCTAGTGGTGCAGGGGCGATAGTGGTGTTGGTTGGTGGTGCTAGTGGGGCAGGGGCGATAGTGGTGTCGGCTGGTGCTAGTGGGGCAGGGGCTCTTGTGGTGTTGGTTGATTCTAGTGGTGCAGGGGCGATAGTGGTGTCGGCTGGTGCTAGTGGGGCAGGGGCGATAGTGGTGTCGGCTGGTGCTAGTGGTGCAGGGGCGATAGTGGTGTCGGCTGGTGCTAGTGGGGCAGGGGCGATAGTGGTGTCGGCTGGTGCTAGTGGGGCAGGGGCTCTTGTGGTGTTGGTTGATTCTAGTGGTGCAGGGGCGATAGTGGTGTTGGTTGGTGGTGCTAGTGGGGCAGGGGCTGTTGTGCTGTCCGCTGGTGCTAGTGGTGCAGGGGCGAGAGGAATGTTGGTTGCTGCTATTGGTGCAGGGGCGATAGTGGTGTCGGCTGGTGCTAGTGGGGCAGGGGCTCTTGTGGTGTTGGTTGATTCTAGTGGTGCAGGGGCGATAGTGGTGTTGGTTGGTGGTGCTAGTGGGGCAGGGGCTGTTGTGCTGTCCGCTGGTGCTAGTGGTGCAGGGGCGAGAGGAGTGTTGGGTGCTGCTATTGGTGCTGGGGCTATTGTGGTGTTGGTTGATTCTAGTGGTGCAGGGGCAATAGTGGTGTTGGTTGGTGCTACTAGTGCAGGGGCTATTGTGGTGTTGGTTGATTCTAGTGGTGCAGGGGCGATAGTGGTGTTGGTTGGTGGTGCGAGTGGGGCAGGGGCTGTTGTGCTATCGGCTGGTGCTAGTGGTGCAGGGGCGAGAGGAGTGTTGGTTGCTGCTATTGGTGCTGGGGCTATTGTGGTGTTGGTTGGTGGTGCTAGTGGTGCAGGGGCTATTGTGGTGTTAGTTGTTTCTAGCAGTGGAGGGGCTATTGTGGTGTTGAATGATTCTAGTGGTGCAGGGGCGATAGTGGTGTTGGTTGGTGCTACTGGTGCTGGGGCTATTGTGGTATTGGTTGATTCTAGTGGTGCTAGTGGGGCAGGGGCTGTTGTGCTGTTGGCTGGTGCAGGGGTGAGAGGAGTGATTGTTGGTGCTACTGGTGCTGGGGCTATTGTGGTATTGGTTGGTGGTAGTGGTGCAGGGGCAATTGTAGTGTTGGTTGATTCGAGTGGTGCAGGGGCTATTGTGGTGTTAGTTGTTTCTAGCGGTGCTGGGGCAATTGTGCTGTTAGTTGGTGGTGCTAGTGGTGCAGGGGCTATTGTGGTGTTAGTTGTTTCTAGCAGTGGAGGGGCTCTTGTGGTGTTGAATGATTCTAGTGGTGCAGGGGCGATAGTGGTGTTGGTTGGTGCTACTGGTGCTGGGGCTATTGTGGTATTGGTTGGTGCTAGTGGTGCTGGGGTTATTGTGGTGTTGGTTGATTCTAGTGGTGCAGGGGCAATAGTGGTGTTGGTTGGTGCTACTGGTGCAGGGGCTGTTGTGGTGTTAGATATTCCTTGCGGTGCAGGGGCGATAGTGGTGTTGGTTGGTGCTGCTGGTGCTGGGGCTATTGTGGTATTGGTTGGTGGTAATGGTGCAGGGGCAATTGTGGTGTTGGTTGATTCTAGCGGTGCAGGGGCTATTGTGGTGTTGGTTGGTGGTGCTAGTGGTGCAGGGGCTATTGTGGTGTTAATTGTTTCTAGCGGTGCTGGGGCAATTGTGCTGTTGGTTGGTGGTGCTAGTGGCGCAGGGGCTATTGTGGTGTTAGTTGTTTCTAGCAGTGGAGGGGCTCTTGTGGTGTTGAATGATTCTAGTGGTGCAGGGGCGATAGTGGTGTTAGTTGTTTCTAGCGGTGCTGGGGCAATTGTGTTGTTGGTTGGTGGTGCTAGTGGCGCAGGGGCTATTGTGGTGTTAGTTGTTTCTAGCGGTGCTGGGGCAATTGTGCTGTTGGTTGCTTCTGGAAGTTCGGCGGGTGCCTTGGTTGTCGATTCAATTAAAATGGAATTGGTAGGGATAGTCCTGACTATGCTGGTGTTCAGATTTGACATTCTTTCCAATTCACATGATACTGCAAAGCATAAAGACAGTTAAGCATCTTGAGCTCATTCCATTTCCATCCAGACTTCTCACCTACTGACACGATGACTTCTCTGAACTTTTCAAGGCCTTTCGGTAGGTCGATGGCCTGTTCTAGTCTGCTCTTGAGTTCACATCTGGTGATCATGCGGCCCTGGGACAAGCTCGGTGCCAGAACCGTCAGGACCAGCAGCAGCAGTCTCCACTCTGACCTCATCTCAGGAGCTGCTATGAGAACAAGATTAAACTGGGGCAAATGAGAAACGGCCTACGATTGGCTAAGACCACCAACCTGTTGGAGCCCAGCCTGGGGGCCAGGAAATGGCGACTGAGTCTTATTTCTTCTGGTCCTGGATTTGATCACCTTCTGCCAAGAAGGACCATTATCAAAGGCGTGTTTATGTTTTTCCCCTCCAATTTATTTCTCTAACCTTTATTTAAGGCAATTTTGTTAATTCACACCGGGCAGAAGTTAATTGAGGAAGCAGAGCTTATGGAATGCCGCCTCAATTGTGTCTGTGCTAAATTGCAAGTCATTATGTGTGCGGGAGGGAGGAGATAGTCAGCCTAAAAATACAATTCAAACCATGAAAACAACACAAGCCTAAAATATATTTCATAATATACGCTGGCAAATATAGGCATATATTGGACGACAAGTATTTTACGCGCGATAATATACGACGGCCGCGCTGAAAAATTGGAAACAATTAAAAACAACAATTAAACAGCAAACTGATTATATGGCAGGAAGAAATTCACACGGATACATGTGAATAACGACTCGGCAACATTGCATGATTAGATAACGCGAGCAGTATGGATGACGTAAACCGAGAATATCAAACATTACATATTTTTTGGGTGTCTATGAATCTTACATGTGTGTGTGTAATTGTGGTGTTGCCACAATATGAATAAATACGAATGATCATAAACATCACAAGACTAGATGACTTATAAACGAAGTGTGACGACCACGAAGCAACTTTCAAACAACATTGCACTGGATGTGTGCGAAAGACGTGCATACCGGCAAATGGAACACGTTTGTATTTGTGTGAGTAGATTGCGCACGCACACACAGACACACACACACACACACACACACACATGTTCATGGCTAACTCGCAGGAAGATCATGAAAATACAAATAAATCAAGAATCCTCACCAAATGTTGTCACTTGTGTCAGCGCAGGCTTGCTTGTGTCACTTGAAGTTCCATCAATTTGTGTGTTAGGACCGACTGTGGACTAACCTGTTTGTATTTTCCACTTTGCACATCCTTCTTCGTCATTTCCACCTCTCTCTTGGATCCGAGTCAAAAGTACATGCCTGCATTGTCTCGCGGCACTGGAAACAAAACTAATTAGCCTGGCAAGGTGACACTTGATGGATACCAATGAGATTTTTCGAAATGCTGAGTGGGGAGATTCCAACAAACATAGGGCTGGCGGGCTGGAAACGGCCCGCTGGGGTCGGTTCTGGGTCCTACAGAAGTGTGCTTTCACAGCTGTTCCTCGGGTCAAGAAATCAACCCAAGTGTCTTGTTTGGTCATTTTGCTTCTATTTCATTTCCTGGTTTTCTTCAGTCCATTTTTGCTATCGTCACGTGGCGACTATTTTCTTTCTTCGAGATTCTTTGTTCTTTTGAAATGTGCTCATTGAGTATTTTAATGCTTCCGCCAGCTTTGTTGACCTTTTTTGGAGTTAAATTTGAGCCTCCTGGATTCCCACCTGAGCTCGGTCGGTCAGGTTCTCCACTTAGTAGACGTGGAGGACTTGAGCGTGGGGAAGCAGTAGTCTCCCCAAAAAGTTTTCTCAAAACAAACAAATCACGTAGAATTATCAAAATAGATGAATGTTGGAAACAAGAAAGACGGAAGTAATCTAGTCGAGGCCTTATGTCATTTTACCGGTGCCATCCACTTATGGTTATTTTCATTGTCCAATTAGATGCAGAAATTTATTTCCTGCTCGATGTATTGCAAAAGTAGCACAATGCTAAGGCTTGGCCAAAGAAAAACTTTTTAATTCGATGTGCGCAACAAAAGCATTCTCCAGCAGGGTGTGTTCTTTCTATACTTGCCCCAAAAAAGTTTTTCCATTTCCTGTTGCAGGCTGAACTTCCAAACAATGATGACAATCGTCCTTTTGAGTGGCGGCACGCCTTTTATTGATTCTTTCTTTATTGATTTGTTTACAATAATTGTTTTTCCATCATCGCTGATCATTCTTGTCAGCCAATAAGTTAATCAAAACATACGCATGTTGCATTTTTACGAAAAATAACTCATGATCTCGGTAATATCAAAATTAGCAATGAATATTTTGCAAAGAAAAAGTGTACATTGTAAGTGACAGCTCATTTGCACTCGTTAAAAAAATCAGGTTGGTAGCAATTAGGTCCCACTGTCATCACCAAGTACCTGTCGGGTGGGGAAGAAGAAGAAAAAAAAACGAGGATTAGCCGCCTCGAATCACTTCTGAGAAATTCGTAACCAAACATGTCAAAAGAAGCCGTCATCATTATCTCTGGAATTCATTCAAAGACAGCGTTGCTTGCTTTGAAAGCAATCTCAACTGCGCATTTGTAATGTGGAGTCCCGCAGGGATGTGTACTTAGCCCTCTACTGTTTTGCATTTACATACTTCCCTTTGATGGCATGTGTAAATCTAACATTATTTTTTTGTTTTGCAGATGATACCCAATTGTATATTAAAAGTCTGCGGTTACTACAAAAGTATGCAGCGAGACAAGAACATCCGGTACTCGCCAACTTGCTAGGGAAGTTCCCGTCCAGCTGTAGTTTTGCGAAATACTTTTTATTTTTTCCCAGCAGTCATGTGAAGTTCCGTGAATTTCCACCTGACACAGAACTGTTATGATTTTGCTGCACCTGTACCACACTGGCCTGGCAAACAAAACATGAACTCTTTCCTTCTCACGGTGTTCTCATGGTTGATAAACTGTCGGTTTGGATGGAATCCAACAAATGTTAAATCATCATAACACATCACATGGTGGTGATGGAATTTGTCTGAAAGGGGAATTCTAGAAGGCTTCACGTTATGTTTAGAAAGTTTTGATTCCAAACGTGTTGGAATTTAGAACTTTTGTCCATTATGACAAACACCTCCTCATGCCCCCATGCCCTCATGTCCTCATGTATGCAAATAAGCAAGAATGTGGCATGAAGTTGGTTTAGTGAGTCTCAAAGTGTGGAAAAACTAGTTTGACACGCTCGCCAGGTAACATATGGAATGCCTACTAGACACAATACTGCCACCGTGAGTTTTAAAATACTCATTACATGACTAAAAAATCCTTTTCTTCCCTTTGGTGGCAACATGTATCAGAAAGTACTCATGGGAAGAATTCCTAAAATGATAACGTTTTTGGATTTGACGATTATATTTTAGGAGCCATACCAACCTTAAAATTGTATTGATCTGTCACCACAACAGCCTCAGACAGCTAAGCTAACATTAGCATCAAAATGGCGGAGTAGTAAACTGTTGAAGATGTGTGATGTTACTTACCACCAATAATTAGTGCGGAACAAGCACTCCAGGTCGTTTGTGATGTTGTCATCGGTGAACACTGTGGAAGGAAGAAGGATGATGGTGGAGTTCAACTGATAGCTAATTAGCATGTTAGCGTTCAAATGACCTCATTTGTTTCGAGGACACTTGTATCTGTTAAGAAAAATGTTTTTTAGTTTTTGTCAATCAGCATCTGAGCTTTTGGGGTTACATTACGTTAAGATTTGGTTCTCTGTGTTTTTTGCTTCCTTAGTTTGTCTGGTTTTTGGTCAATTCTGACCATTCATCGGTCAACAATTATGATTGGATGACGGAGGCACTCACCGCCGCAAGTGCTGTTGCACATGTTCATGCTGCACCGAGCAGTTGTCTGACAGAAGAAGCCGTCGGAGAACTGGAAGATGCCGTGCTTGCCCAACGACCAATCCATGTTCTCGTGATCGTCAGACTCGCCGTCAGCGTCGCACATTTGGTCGTCGGCGACGGCCAACATTTCTTCATCAAACTGGATGTCTTCTTCATTCAGTTTTTCCATCAGCTTCAACCAGTCGTAAAAGTGAGTGTTGGTTTCCTGGGCCACGTAAAGGTACTCGCCCTCCTCCTCATAAGCTTCATCTACGTCTACTACAGCGAAATAGTTTTCTTCATCTTCCGCCGGAGGTTGTTCTTCTCCTTCTTGTTCTTGGTTGAGGTCATTGCCTCCGTTTGTGTCGTTGACCCCATTGAGTGTTTGGTTCGAGTTGACCGTTTGGTTCGAGTTGACCGTTTGGTTGCCGATGTTGGTTTGATTGGCAGGTGTGGTGGAGACAGTCGTGGTGGCGGCGGTGGTGGTGGTGGTGGTGGTGGCACGTTCACCAAGAATGTGCACTTTGCTTGTGCTCAGGCCGGAGATCTTATCCAGGTGGCACATAACTACGGCAAGAACAACAAGTAGAGATTTCAGATAAAATGAACTTTGACCTTATGATGAGCTCCATTTATTTGTGTTCACATCCGTAAATATTGGCCTCAACCGAA
This sequence comes from Syngnathus scovelli, assembly GCF_024217435.2. NCBI lineage: Eukaryota > Metazoa > Chordata > Actinopteri > Syngnathiformes > Syngnathidae > Syngnathus > Syngnathus scovelli. The sequence continues at coordinate 1,283,636 of NC_090851.1, read as the reverse complement.
TTGTGTAAAAGGTGAATTTGCTTTATTCCCGTCTCACGTACGAACTAAAACTTAAGAGCGGTGTCGCAAGACTTACGCATGAGCAAAACCTGGTCCGTTTGGTTCCGGTTGCGTTCCGAGAGTGCCGCCGAGACGTTCTGTCTCAGCCGGTCTCGCAGTTCGCACCTGGACAAGGTGATGGCGTTGGACTCGAGCGCCAACGGCAGCACCAGCAGCAGTGAGCCCAGCAACGGGAAGAGTTGGAAAGATTTTGGCCTCATGTCGACTGTCAGCGGACACAAGCACCCTGAAATTTTTAATAATCATAAACTTGGCCTTTTGTAATGTCAACAGAAAGCTGAATTATAGCCTTTTTTTTTTTTTTTTTACAAACTCGAGTTTAATGTTTACTGTATATAAAATCAATGTATCTATAATTGATTGGTGGCTTAGATTTAGCCTGGTTAATAAATGAAAAATGGTCCGGTTTCATCTTTCTTATGAACTTAACGCATGAAAACATAAAATATCAAAGTGGATCGTTTAAAAGATGCTTACCTGTCAACTGCGAGTTTCTTCTATGACTGCCTGCTCTTGCAAACAAAGTGTTGGTCTATTTGTGGACCAACCTGTTCTGCGCTTTGATTGGCAACATTTTTTGCCTGTATGAAAACAAGCTTAAGAAGAAAGAAGAAATAGTTTGGCGATGTGTCCAACAGCAGGCTGAGCAGGAAGAGACGAAAATAGTTCAACCAGTATTTCAAGCTGGTCCACCGAGTGGGCAAACTATTTTCCTTTTTTTTTGAAGGGAGCAAAATGGTGAGGCAACATTTAGCTGTTAGGCTAAAATAATAGAATAATAGAATGAGATGCCAACAGAAATGAAGCATATTAAAGTATTTTTTTCTAATTGTCATAATTAATTGTTATATTAATTGTTATGTTATCTTATTGAGCTGTCTAAAAGTGTATATTAGAATTAATTATGTTATATTATTGAGCTGTCTAAAAATATTTTTAAAATCGACATTTTCCTTGCATGGGGCAATTCTTTTAAAAGTTTTTAAATCGGTTAAGGACTCAAAGGATGGTTTGGCATCAAAGCAGGGTCCTGATTAATATCAGTGCTCATCAAATTGAGTAAAAACAATAGTCAAAGAATAACCTAGAAAATAATTTGAGGTTAGAATAACCTCAAAATTAAAAAGAAAGGCTCCAGATTGAGTTTAAATGTTGACGTTTTAAACTACAGCCGCTGGAGAGCGCTGTTGGCTAAATTGATTTAAACCGAATTGATTGATGGATTTACTGGCGTGTTTTAAGCGCATCTCATACACTTGCGAATGTCAACAAATCCAAAAATTCGTATTAGACATTTGTTGCAGTTCTAATCAGCACTTAATTCACTTAAAATGTTTTCCGTAGGGCTTCCTGACAAGTGATTTGCGCATCAACGCAATTAACAGATTCATGGTTTTCTATACGTCCACTTTTTCCATACATCCACTTGCACACGTGCATATTTGTTTGTTGTTGTTTATCCAGGCAAGCTATTTGTCACCTTTGTGTTAATCATTGTTGAATAACAACTTGAAAGTAACAATGTGTAGTGTTGTTGATGCACGCCTGCAGCCACACTGAGAGCAGGTTTGCCAAACAAAGAGGCCATTCACATTAGAGGAGGAGGGGGCTGGAGAGGATAACTGTGTGTGTGTGTGTGTGTGTGTGTGTAGATTTTGGTAAGCCCAAAAGTACAATGATGACTAAAATACTGGAAATTTTGTTGTGATTTTTCAAGTCATATAGTAATGATAAAAGTTCTCTGCAGATGAGAAAAATCAGCAACACAAACACATACACACGCACAAACACACACACTCACACGTACACACAACAAAAGCCAGGGACCAACAAAAGCCCAAGATGCTTTGAGGAGAGCGATGCTGCCTTCATGTACACTCTGTAAAGCCCCCACTTCACTCGAATCGATCCGTTTAGCCCGAGAGTAAATCATGATTACTCCGTTACCATCGGTAGGGGCTTGCATGTGAACCTCTGGGAACTTGACGCCTTTTAATGTAGAAATATACACGAACTAAGCCCAGTTGAAGTTGTTTTGAGATGGCCCTAGTAGTTAGACGTCCAACAGCTCGCGAAGGCATCAGCATCAGCAGCCCTTCCCGGTGGGTCAGATCTGGCTGGCTGCTCGTGACGTGCCGACTGAACCGAGCAGAGCCGAGACGAGCCGAGTCTAGCCGAACCGAGCAGGAGCGATTTTTTTTCCTAGCGGAGCAGCGGCGGAGGGACACGAGCGGCGTTTGTCTGTGTGTGTGTCCGTTTGTCCTCCGCCGCCGCCTCACTCTCCCCGTCTGTCCGTTTCGGGACTCGCGACCGGCGGCTATGGATCCGTCCGCCTCCTGCTCTCGCCACTGAGGGACCGTCGGATGCTCGAGCGGCCGTCGTGGCGGAGGGGGAGGACTGGGAGGGGGCATCCCGGTCGTTCTTCGACCACCAGGTGAGACGCCCGTGGCGACCGTGTCGCCCGACAAGGGCCGCCGTCCTCCCGGGCGCAAAGGAAGGAAAGAGGAAAGGAAGGCGGCCAGGGAGGCGGCTCTCGGTCTCCTCGTGCCGGGGCCGTGTGAGGAGGAGCAGACGTTGGGATTTTTTTTGGGAGGAGGGTAAGGAAGGGAGAGGAGGGCCGGTTGTGGCGGGTGGGAAGCGAGGTTAGCACGCTAGGCTAGCTGCTCAGCTGCGGTTAGCGGGGCTCGCTGGTCGGCCGCCCTCGGAGGGAGGATGCTGCCCGTTATCTCGAGGGGGATGGAAGGGAAGGGCAGGGGAGGGGGAGTCGCGGCCTCGCCATGGCCCCCCCTACCCGCTATAATTGTCATGGCTATTACAAGCACGTCTCGAATAAAGATGAAGGCGGCGCTGCCGCCACTTTAGCATCCGTTAGCATCCCCCCACGCCCCTCCTCCCGCTAGCATCCTCCGCTCGAATCCCCGAACCTAAGGCAACCTAACGCCCGGCGAACCCCACGCCGCCTCTCGCACCGGACGTAAGACGCCGAACGGGCGGCTTTCCAACCGCTCTCCGTTGCCCGGCAGACATTTATTTGCTCGCCTTGGCAAGAACATGGAAGTGCGCCTAGCGGATGTTGTTATGTAACAAATAAATGACACCACACACGCCCTTGAAACAAAAGCTCTGGTTCCATTTGTTTGTTTGCTTGTACGCGTGATGGACGCGCAGCACCGGGGCCGGTGGATTAGAACCATCCTGCTTGGGTGGAGGGGGTCCGTCCGTAGGGTCGCGACTCAGGAAGCGCATCACCGGCTGCTTGGCCATTGTGTCGGGTTTGTTGTCTACCACTGGAGGATCATGAAGCGGCATTAGATGAGCGGCCAGAGCACATTTTGGTAGATTGATCGAACCCTTATTTATTCCACTAAAGCAAATGAGGACAGATTCTTGTTGGCAATGTTGACCTGGCTGCAGAATAAGCAAGCAAAAATAAAAGTAGCCACATCACAAGAGTTCCCCAATAAAACAGTCCGTATGAGCAATGGTTACTCAGACCTAACGCACTAAGAATTTTTTAAATCCGTTAATGCCCTGCATGCAAAGGAGCACGCCCAGAAAGATGAATCAAAAGGTGGAGGAGGACTTGAGGGAAGAAAGAAAAGAGAAAAATGTGGAAGACACATGGGAAGGAGAGAGGGAAGGCAACGGAGGAGACCGGAAGTGTGTTGCGGTCCCCCGCAAAAGGAAGCAATCCGCTGACCTCGGCTTTGTTTTGTTTCCTTCCAGGCTGACTCACCAGGGCAGCGTCTGACCACAGAAGAAGAGGAGTGGAACAGGAGAAAAGAAAGGAAGGAAACGAGGAGGCAGGAGAGAGAGAGCGAAGGTGACGAGAAGGCGGCGAGGACGGGCCCTCAACCTGGGAGAATCTGTGACGAAGAGGAGGCACGCCACCATGAGCGACCAGAACGTTGTCAAAGAAGGATGGGTACAAAAAAGAGGTGAGCAATTTGTAAATCATAATCTTCCATTTTTTAAAAGCCAATCCGTACAAGGATGAAACTTGCCCCAAAAAAAAACATACGTGCGACATTTTGTGTGTGCAGGCGAGTATATCAAGAACTGGCGTCCTCGCTACTTCCTGCTGAAGACGGACGGCTCCTTCATCGGCTACAAAGACAAACCGCAGGATTCGGACCTGGCTTACCCGCTCAATAACTTCTCAGTAGCAAGTGAGACGCTGCCCCACTCTTTCTGAAGTTCTGCCAGAGAAATTTACATTTTTTTTTGTTCGAATTATACACATGGAGCATGCAGCGCTACATTGGGGTTAGCTCGCTCTTTGTTTTCAGAATGTCAGCTCATGAAGACGGAGCGTCCCAAACCCAACACCTTCATCATCCGCTGTCTCCAGTGGACCACCGTCATCGAGAGGACTTTCCACGTGGACACGCCGGACGAAAGGTCAGCCTTTTTCTCGAAATTAAAAAGAAAGACGAGCGGCGCTAACGCCACGGCGCCCTTGACCGAACCGGTAGGGACGAGTGGGCGGAGGCCATCCAGATGGTGGCCGAGTCGCTGGCCAAGCAGGAGGAGGAGGGCATCCTGTGCAGCCCCACCTCACAAATCGAGAACGTCAACGAGGAGGAGATGGACACCTCCATCAGTCACTACAAACGGAAGGTTTGTCTCCACTGTTTCAAAGTCACATTGTTATGATAGAGATAAAAAAAAAAAAAATGTCTCCCCAATGGAGTCCCACGCAGTTTTTGAAGCTCTTTTCAACCTGATCCTGCAGACAATGAATGACTTTGACTATCTGAAGCTTCTGGGCAAGGGAACCTTTGGCAAAGTCATCCTGGTGCGCGAGAAGGCCAGCGGAACTTACTATGCCATGAAGATCCTCAAGAAGGAAGTCATCATTGCCAAGGTAGGGAGAGGGAGGGGCTGTGCAATTTACGACATGGACTACAGTCAGATTTTTTTCCCCCTAAAACGAGGAATGACTGTGTCCGATTACTTACGGTAATTACGCACTCGCTGACACTTTTACTTCGCCACAGGACGAAGTCGCCCACACGCTCACAGAAAGTCGGGTCTTAAAAAACACTCGGCATCCATTCCTGACGGTGAGTGTCGTGGCGGCGCCCCGTCGGTCGTCCAAAACGAAACAAAGCATCAAGTCGTGCTCTTTGTCACACTGCCGCAGTCTCTCAAGTACTCCTTCCAGACCAAGGACCGCCTCTGCTTCGTCATGGAGTACGTCAACGGAGGAGAGGTCAGAACGGGATCGTTGGCTTGTGTCACATGACTTACACTTGTCGAATGACGCGAGCCCCGCCTGGTTCGTTTCTTCCCTCAAAGTCTTTCTTCTCCGCAGCTCTTTTTCCACCTGTCACGGGAACGAGTGTTTTCCGAGGACCGCACGCGTTTCTACGGCGCCGAGATCGTCTCCGCTCTGGACTACCTGCATTCGGCCAAGATCGTCTACCGGGACCTCAAGGTGGCGCTCCGCCCGACAATCGTCTCGAGCGTGTTTTTTCCAAATGTGACACGGGAGCTTCTTGTGTTTGTGTTGCACGGGAGCAGCTGGAGAACCTGATGTTGGACAAAGACGGACACATCAAGATCACCGACTTCGGCCTGTGCAAAGAAGGCATCACCGACACGGCCACCATGAAAACGTTCTGCGGCACGCCTGAGTATCTGGCGCCTGAGGTCAGCAAAGCGCGCTTGTCAACCGAAGCTTCACCTATTTGCAGATTTTTTTTTTTTGGGGGGGGGCAACACCCATTTTAGTTGAGGTTCAGCTGTGCTTTCCAAAGAGAGAAAAACATTTCATATATTTTCCAGTTTGCTTCAACAGGTCTTTATTATTTTCAGGTTGTATAGTTTGAAGTTGTAATGTCACTATCAACCACTGGATGGCAGACATAGTTGGGCTTGTCTCTATACTCGGGTGTTGGCCGAATCATTTGCGGATTTGAATTTGCCGAACTTGCCGATTTGCGTGACAGGTGTTGGAGGACAACGACTACGGCCGCGCGGTGGACTGGTGGGGCTTGGGCGTGGTGACGTACGAGATGATGTGCGGCCGGCTGCCCTTCTACAACCAGGACCACGAGAAGCTCTTTGAGCTCATCCTCATGGAAGAGATCAAGTTCCCGCGCACGCTGTCGGCCGACGCCAAGTCGCTGCTCTCCGGCCTCCTCATCAAGGACCCCAACAAGCGGTGAGAAAGCTCCTCTTCTCATTCTCCTTTCCTCTTCTTCTTCCCAGCCTTTCTTCCCCACTTCATCTCCACCGCCACTCAGCGCCTTTTTTTTTTCCTCATCAATATGTTCAGGCTGGGCGGGGGACCGGACGACGCCAAGGAGATCATGCGACACAGTTTCTTTGTCACCGTCGACTGGCAGGACGTCTACGACAAGAAGGTGAGACCGCCTCCGTCTCGCGGGAAAACAGGCAATTGAACCGCTGTGATTTTTCGGGGCCGATAATGAACAGCCACAGAGGCCAATGACCCACGTTTGGAGCCACTGTTTGAAGTTTCAACACACTTTAGGAATGTTCAAATTGCGTGTCGTCCACATTTGTCCACAAAACTGATCTTTGTTTGCTGGCCATGCCTCCTTTGCAGATGGTCCCGCCCTTCCAGCCTCAGGTGAGCTCCGAGACGGACACGCGCTACTTTGACGAAGAGTTCACGGCGCAGACCATCACCATCACGCCACCGGAGAAATGTGAGGGACCCTTCTAGTCTTGTCGGGTTCAAATGCTCGGTCGCTAACGTGCATGTTCTTGTCCCGCAGACGACGAGGACGGCATGGACGCCGCGGACAACGAGCGGCGGCCTCACTTCCCGCAGTTCTCCTACTCGGCCAGCGGGCGGGAGTGAGCGCCCCCCCCCTCTCGTCCCGACCCGAACCCTGCCCTAAACCCACCCCGCCTGCCTCCTTTCCACCGGCGGCCATTTTGAGGAAAACACGTAGCCATTTTAGGGAAAACCAGTACCAGTCTCTCCTCTCTGTTGTCCCGGCGGGCGGGCGGGCGGGCGGACGGAAGTCGGGAAGTCTCTCGGTGGACTTTAAAGAGTTTTTTTGCACAGTGGGCTCGCTCCCACACTAAACAGGAGTTGGCCACATTTTTCTGCAGGAGGCCAACTTTGTTCGTATTTATTTTTCTCTCCGTCTCAGTATTACCATCTTCACGGCCATCTTGTCCTCCTCGTCCTTGTGGTGATGATCGCCCCCCCCCCCCCCCCCCCCCTATTTTTTTCCCCGTTATTGCACTTGCGTCGGAAGCCGAAGATGACGACGAGACGCTTTTTTCTTATTTTCCCGGGAACAAAGCACCAAAAACGTTGCCTTACGTGTGCCCACCCTCACCACCGTCGCATCCGCACGCTTTTCGCTTTGTTTTGCTTCGCTCGAGACTAACGTGCATGACTCCCGGTTCGCCCCGACCGTACCGCACGCCAAAACCACATTTCCGTTTGTCGTCATTGCCGTGGAAATGCTTTCGCTAACAGGGACGAGCGTTCCTCTCATCGTTGCTGCTGTGTGACCATCCCCGCCCTTCCCTCTCACGTGTACACACGTGCGTACACACACAATGAGTCATGTACACGACAACATGCACGCATACACACACAGGAATGTACATGTGTACACGCATACAGACATGTAAACATACACAATTGCACAGATAGACACACACAGTACATGCAAATACACAGCAGATACACACTTGTACACATTGCCACACAAACGTGTACTTAAACACATACAAGACGCCTGTGTTTGATTTTTGAAATGCTAATATGCTAACGCTAGCAGGGAGGCATGTTTGGGCAGCGCTTGATTTAAGTTAACCCAGCAGCTTCTCGCCCGCAACGACAATATGGATTTTTACCGCGTTAGTGTAGCGAGGAGGCGCTCGATTTGGCTTCGTCCGGGACCCGACGCGTTTTTTTTCAGCGCCAAAACTCAGGAGTTGTGCATCTAGTCTGCCGGAATTCCTATTGTTTGTTATTTTTCAAGGTTAACAAGTTAACGTTAGCGGCAAAAAGAAACAAATGAAATAAGGAATCATTACGTTTGCAGAAAAGTGGCGAGTTGGCGCGACACTTGTTTGTTTCGTTCGCAACACACACACACACAGACGGACTTGTGGTCGTTTCATTCCGAGGGCGACCAATCACTTTGAGTGCAAATGACGCTTCCAGACGCAGAACTCCGTCTCATTCCAGAAACATTCCCGTGAAATGGCACCGCCCAGTGTCATGTACATAGTTATGCAATACGCTCTCTCTTGTCTTTTTTTTTTTTGTAACCTGTCTGTCGCCATGGAGATGGACCTCACCCCCGTCCCATCTCCTCCTCCGTTGCCATGCTGTTGCTGCCAGCGACCATTACGACAAGAGGTTGAAAGATTCAAAAAGAAAAAGAAGTGGCAGCTTTTTTTTTTTTTTCCGCGGGTTTTCGCCATCCTCTCTTGAGTCCCTTTCCTGTTTTTCTTTAATTTGTTGAGCTGGTAAAAAATGAAAAGCACCTCTGTAAAAGTTGCTGGATACTGAAGATGACGATGGGTTCATTAACCGAAGTCTTTATTTTTCCCTTTAGTTTTGTTTTTGAATGGTTTGTTTTTGTTTTCTTACCAAAACGTTAGAGCAAGAACCCAGTGTTGGACTTGCTTTGCTGTGCTAGTATTTATTTTCAATTAAATTAAAACAAATACATTTCACCACTCTCTTTTTTTACTTCTTTGTTTCTTCACAAATTGCAATCTAATATGACAAAAAAGAAGCCATGAAACACAAATATTTGTGTAACTGACTCACAAATATTAATTTGTTTATTACTTGACGAGCTTTGTTTACTAATCCTTCCATTGCCAGGCTTTATTTTTGAGCGCAATTATTCGACACTCTGCTTTTATTTTGGCGAATTTCCGGTGGTTCAGGAAGTGCTGAGTCGTCAGCGGTGGCGCGACTCTTTAAAACGGCAATGTAGCTCACGGTTGAGGTGTGACATGTTTTCATTGCGGCTGCACAATTTTACAGATTATACGGACGACAGCACCCGGCCGGAATGGGGGACAAGGTATTTCTTCGATCTTATGGCTGAAATGATTATTTATTTGCTTGTAAGAGCAGAAATTTACGTTTGAAATTGTTCGTTTGTGCCGTAGCTCTTACGGTGTTTCCAATGACAATAAACAAATCATTTTAAAAATCAAATCTGCAATTCACCGTCGTCTTGCTGGGTTCGCTGCAGTAACAACTTGACCCATTAAGGCAGTTTAATTTAGTCTTTTTAATGGCAGAAAAAAACAAGTTTGACACGGCCATTGGACTGTCGCAAGCATGTTATCATGGCGACCTATTAACTAAAAGTCAACCCTCAAAAAAGGGTTATAAAACAAAAAAAAAAACAATATTTAGCAACTAAGATTAGTGTTAAATGCAACACCCCAAAAAAAATCACATAGCCCTGAGTAGGAACAACCAATTTGGACCAGACTTATTTTAATAGGTCTTAACGAGACCTGTTCAGACTCTGTTAATGTCAAATGGACCTGTTTGGACCGCATCCATGTGGACTGTGCCTGTGTGAGTGCAGTTTAGTCCGGCAGGGCGGGAGGCCAGTCCACGTCGACGGACTGAGGGACAGGACAGAAAGACATGGTTAATGAGAAAAGACGAAAAGGAGGAAGAGACGAAAATCCAGATTTGCGGAGTACCTGTACATCAAGTTCTAGGATATCCGTGTGTGTGTCCAGCAGCTGACACAAGTTTGGTGTAGTACGCCCAAAGTCTCCATGGACAAACTCCTTGATGTAGCTAAGGGGAGCGCTTGAGGAGAACAAAATACAACTGGATCTCAAGTTGGAAGGCGACAGCGTGTAAGAGGATACGTCCCGGCCTGCGTCTTGAGGCTGAGTCGGAAGTGGTGCTCGTCCAGCAAGCTGGCGTTCATGCTGTGGATCAGACGCTGGCGCACCGCCAAGGTGCGACGGTGCAGAACCCTCAGAGGGGTCTTCTGGTCTATCGTCAGGTCCTCCAGGGACAAAAGACAAAGCACATGTCAATGCCGGATGATTCTAGTCGATCTAGCAAAACAAAATGTCCACCTTGATGTGGTTGATGAAGGCGATGTCGTCTTTCTGGATGGACTTTTGCGTCCAAACCAACGCCAGGTAGGACTTGGTCTTCTCCTCCTCGCCCTCCTTCATACGACTCATGGCATCTCTACAGGCGCCAACATTTGGACAAAAGTATTGGGTCGCCTCCGGGGAAGTGCATCGTCAAAGAGAATTTCCATCGTCGTCGGTTTGTACCTGCTGACCATCTGCAGATCTCGGACTCGGATCTTCTCCGAAGACGCGTTGATGAGCTGCAACACAGGATTGTGGACATCACGGCACCACGTACGCACACACACACATGGTAAGTGTCGCCGCACCTGCTGCACGCTCTTCATGTCCTCCTCGCACAGTTTGCTCTTGCGTGGGTTCAGCAGCTCCAGCGCAAACGGTCGACCTGGAAGAGCACGAGGAGACGGCGGAGTGGTCATCATGGTGACGATGATACGAGGAAGGCAGCGTGTTTGTCGCCGATTACCATTTCCCAGCGTGCGGACGTCAACGTCTTCACGGCCAGATGACGAGAAATTAAACCCTGCTCCCAAAAAGACAAACTTGCCATTACGGCCGGCGACCTCCATCTTGCAAACAATTGTCGCTAGGTTAACCTTGCGCTCCGAAGGCGGTGAGCACGGGCGCGGCGATGAGCTCCTCCACGGACGACTCCATCCGTCGCTGGCCGTCAATGAGCCACGGCGTCTGCGGCAAACTGCGGCAGAACTTATTGTAGCGCCCTGATGGACGCCGTGCAAAAAATGGCACATCAGCAAAAAGAAAATTGCGCCGCGTTTGACGTGTCCCGCCACGTACCTGCCACAAAGACGGACACGTGGACACACTGGACGTCCTGCGGCGTGCAGCTGCTGCCCGGACGGGACGGCGGGCATGGCGAGTGTCTGACAAACAAAGCGGCCGTTTTTTGTTCACGCAACTTTTTCTTCTTCAAGGCGGGACTTACTTGATGAATTTGCTGTCCGGAATCTTCTCCAGCGCTTTCACCACCGCCATCCGAGTAAACACGGACTGCAAACGCACACGACTTGTCACCAACCATCTTTCAGCGACGCCGCTTGCCAGCTCACCTGTTTGTTCTTGGTGGCTTTGAAGCAGTCGGGACAAGTCGAGGCACTAAAAGAAAAAATCTCGTCATCGTTCCGGCTCAAAGCGTTGCCACGGGAACGGGTTCGCAACTCACAGGAAGTAGCAGTCGGCGTCCGTTTCCGGGTGGGTGAAGCCCACGCTGACCTCCAGCGCACTCTCAAAACACAAACACACCAATTTTAGCCACAATCATTTTTTAGCCGTGTTGACAATTTAAAATGCCGTTCTGTCCAATGCGGCCCTCACCTTGGTAGCCACGGCAACGCCGGCCAGCTCCTGGGCCAGCAGGTCCTGCATGATCCACTTGAAGGCTTCCTTCACCTGGATGACATCATCGCGGCCCAGCACGCAGCATTTGGCTCTGGCGGGTCACGCGACAGTTCATCAAAATCGTCAAGTCATCGTTTGCCACAAAAAAGTTTGTTACCTCACTTGATCCTTCACATGAAGCCAACAAGAATGCTGCGGATTCAAACGGGCGTCAACAACATAACAGCAGCAAGCATGAGAAGCCTTAGCAACGACACTGACCTCGCGGACGCACATCTGAGCAGGCAACGAGATGGACAGCACCAAAGTGTCCACTTGGTACTTTTCCTTTCTGACGGCGTCGGCGATCTGTCAAGACAAACTTCTTTCATTTTATTATCAATCAAAATTGATAAATTATACCATTTGTGTGCAGGTGTCACCTGCACAGCCTGGCTGACGTCGCTGAGATGCTGGAGGACGCCCAAGCACACCACGCACACGCCCGGCTCCTCCGCCGGCTCCTCCAGTTTGCTTCTTTTGCTGGCCGGTTCGAACTCTGCGGCATTCTGAGAGCTGTTCTTTTCCTCCTGTGTCGACTCGGACGATGTGCCGTCCTCTGAGGCGTTCACGAAAGCTCGAAGCTCCTTGAGCGTTTCCTGTTGAGGAGCAAACACCTGGATGAAACCGTCTGTCATATTGGCTGCATCTATCTGGTCTAGTCCGTGCAAGGGTGAATTTTCGACTGCCTCACCGGTGGTGTGTGCCTATAGGCGTCCGGCACTCCGATGCAGCAGAACCGGAGAACGCAGCGAGCACAGCAACCTGAGGCCAACAGCTTCTTGATGATCTCCTTATCCTTCTGCTTCAGGGGCAACATCTCCTGTTCACACAGCAGAACACAACACCAGATGATTCCACATGCACCCGATTCACATTAGGATTCGAATCTTGACAATACTCGAAATGGTGATTTTTGTCAATCGGGTTCATTGCACGATTCTGACGTCACGAATTGTTTTGACGCGCAAAGACGCAACTCGTGCAGTGCGGCATGTGTGCGTCACACCGGCGGCTAAAGTAGCTTAGCTTGAACACATACTGACCCAAGTGCACGTTTAGCAGCGATTAGGAGACAAAATAAAGAGAACACTTATTCGGCAAGTGATCCCTATCAAATAAAGTTGTCTGCTAACATGCTAAGGTAATTCAAAAGTGCTTCCGTTCCTTGCGGTTCACATCGAGCAGGCTTAGTAATCAAACCCAGAGCAGCTCGTTTTCATTCACACGTGATTCTGTACTTGCACACAAAATGGGTTTAATAAAAATATATTTCTAGGACATCCAGACTTTTACAAACAATTTTAAACAGAGCAACAGCAGATAATGCGTGGTGTTGCCCAGGGGTCGGTATTTCTTTCTAATCGTTACATGAAGGATATTTACTGTATTTAGAAGTTAGTCGAGTGAAACATTTGTGACAAATGATGTCATTTATCACCATTTGTTTTCTTTATTTTATGTTTCGTAGTTACTTTTGTTTTTTTTCGGTTTACATGTCTAAACAAAGCATTCAATTCAATGCAATCTTTTGTTTCGATGCTCAGCAAGTACTGTCTGCTGACGTCATCTTTGCGCGCCCTCTTCTCAGCTTCCCCGGGCCGCTCTGGAAGCTTCTGAAATCGGTCGGGTCGACGTTTGACAATCCTTCTCCATCTCAAGGCAAGACTCGACATCCAGTCCCGGGGACTCATCGGTCCTGTTGTGAGCGTCCCCTTCGACATTTTCCATCGAGTATAACATCGCGATGCCCGAAATGATGGCTATGCCGAAGGCTTCCAATGGAGGCATCTACAAAGGAGGGGCGTACGTGGACCGCGACAAGCCGGCTCAGATCCGCTACAGCAACATCTCTGCTGCCAAAGGTAGTTAAAATTGTTGATTTGGAAAATTGTAATTCATGTAAAGCAATTTTCGGTAGAGAAATGAATTGAATCTTTTAATGCCCACTTTTATCGCTCATGAATAATTAATCATGTTGAATCACGTGACAGCGGTGGCCGACGCCATCAGAACCAGCCTTGGGCCCAAAGGAATGGACAAGATGGTCAGTGAAGGCATCACCCCAACGCTTCTGCACCACGCCCTCCACTAACCTCTTTGTCTTCAGATCCAGGATGAGAAAGGCGACGTGACCATCACCAACGACGGGGCCACCATCTTGAAGCAGATGCAGGTCCTGCACCCAGCTGCCAAAATGGTACGTTCCGCCCCGAAGCATCTTCCAGCCTCTGTCAGCGTGCCCCTCTCACGGGCGGCTGTCTGTGTTGCAGCTGGTAGAACTGTCCAAAGCGCAAGACATCGAGGCGGGCGACGGCACAACGTCGGTGGTGGTCATCGCTGGCGCTCTCCTTGACTCCTGCTCCAAACTGCTCCAAAAAGGTCAGAATTGAAAGAGTGGAATGGTCCATTTTATTCTTGTCGCTGTTATGGTATCGGCAGGACGATCTCTAACACGTCTTCCAAAATGGGTCACAGGCATCCACCCCACCACCATCTCAGAGTCGTTCCAAAAGGCGGTGGACAAAGGCGTGGAGGTGCTGACGGCCATGAGCAGGCCGGTGGAGCTGAGCGACCGCGAGACGCTGCTCAACAGCGCCACCACGTCACTTTGCTCCAAGGTGGTGTCGCAGTACTCCAGCCTGCTGGCGCCCATGAGCGTGGACGCCGTCATGCGCGTCATCGACCCTGCCACCGCCACCGGCGTTGACCTGCAGGACATCAAAGTCACCAGGAAGCTCGGGTAAGGTGCGCCTGCACCCTTTTTTTTTGTGACCACATGTGATGGCGAAGTCTCGGGTTTCAGGGGCACCATTGACGACTGCGAGCTGGTGGACGGGCTGGTTCTGACCCAGAGGGTGGCGAGCGCCGGCGTCAGTCGAGTGGAGAAGGCCAAGATAGGCTTGATCCAGTTCTGCTTATCTCCGCCCAAAACGGACGTGAGTGCCCTCCGGCGTGCGTGGCCGTCCCGTGTCAAGGCGCTGACGCCATCTTTTGTTTTGTTGGCGCCCGCGGCAGATGGACAACCAGATCGTGGTGTCGGACTACGCTCAGATGGACCGCGTGCTGCGTGAGGAGCGCGCGTACATCCTCAACATGGTCAAGCAGATCAAGAAGGCCGGCTGCAACGTGCTACTCATCCAGAAGTCCATCCTCAGGTAACAAGTCGATCAATTGTGAGTTATAATGACTCAATCCGCTCTCATCGCCGTTGATGAATTTGCTGAGCGTTTTAATTACGAGGCTAACGCCGGCGTCACGACAGGGATGCCCTGAGCGACCTGGGGCTGCACTTCCTCAACAAGATGAAGATCATGGTGGTGAAGGAGATCGAGAGGGAGGAAATCGAGTTCATCTGCAAGGTGAGCAGCGACAAACGGTCAAGCAGAAATTAAAAGTTGAGCTTTTGAAATGTTTTGTTTTGCACGGGAGCTTTCCTTTCTAGGTCTAACGCTTTTTCTCTTGTCAGACCCTCGGCACCAAGCCCATCGCCCACATTGACCACTTTGTTCCCGAGATGCTGGGCGCCGCCGAGATGGTGGAGGAGGTCAACCTGGACGGCTCGGGCAAGCTCATCAAGGTGCGCGCACGAGGCGGGCGGGCGGGCGGCAAAAGGGTGAGCCGCGTCGCTGGACATTGCTTGTAACCAAGCGGGCCTTCCTCAGATCACGGGCTGCGCCAACCCCGGCAAGACGGTGAGCATCGTGGTGAGGGGTTCCAACAAGCTGGTGCTCGAAGAGGCCGAGAGGTCCATCCACGACGCCCTCTGCGTCATCCGATGCCTGGTCAAAAGGAGGTCTGTCCTTTTGCGTACGCTAACGATCCGAAAAATCCTCCTTCAAAGGCGCCCCAGTGCATTTCCTTGGCGCTGGGGCGTAACAAGTGGAGGTATATTAATGTCGACGCGCTCCCGTTTGTTCTCGCCCGGCTGTCACGTCAGCCCGGCGAGGAAGGGGGCGCTCGCACACGTCAACTTGCCCAGCCGTGTGTCGTTCCTCTGTAACGCAAAATGTCTGCCTGTCCCCGCAGGGCTCTGATTGCCGGCGGCGGCGCCCCCGAGATCGAGCTGGCGGTGCGGCTGGCCGAGTACTCGCGCACGCTGGCCGGCATGGAGGCCTACTGCGTGCGGGCGTACGCCGACGCCCTGGAGGTGATCCCCTCCACGCTGGCTGAGAACGCCGGCCTCAACCCTATCTGCACCGTCACCGAATTGCGCAACAGGCACGCGCAGGGAGACAAGACGGCCGGCATCAACGTGCGCAAGGTGATTATGTCAACCCAAAATATAGCCGAGGCTCACCGTTGGCGTCTCTGCCCCTGGATTGTTGTTGACGGCACGTTTGCCTCAGGGCGGGATCTCCAACATCCTGGAGGAGCTGGTGGTGCAGCCGCTACTGGTGTCCATCAGCGCGCTCACCTTGGCCACCGAGACGGTGCGGAGCATCCTCAAGATCGACGACGTGGTACGACCGAGCCCCTCCTTCGCGCCACATTTACATTCCGTACTTGAGTCGATCATTGTTGTGTTCTTTTTTGCAGGTCAACACCCGATAATTAGGCGCCAACCATCCACCCAACTTGCCCAGGCTCTTGATATGTTGCCTAAGTTAATAAAATTCTTTGTTTGTGGAACTACACAAGTGCCTCTGTGTTTTGTTTTTTTTTTGTAACATCTTCATATTCTGACAAATGAAAGTGAGCTCAGCAAACAAATGAGGGGATGAGTTGTAAAATTCACAAAAAATCAATTATTTTCATCTCAATAATGTTGAGACGTTTGAAAAATACAATTACGTTTAATACAACAACCCTTCGAAAATGGAGAAATAATATTGGTTTTAGTGGCATGCGACACACTTATCACGCAACGTCACTTCCTTGACAACTTGGCTGGTTCTGTTGCTAGGCAACGACCGCTTCCGTTTTAATCGCCCTGCCTGCTCCAGGCACGCGCAGAAAGGCTCAAATCACTCCCACAATTATTGTCCTGTGACGTTTTCAGGCAATTATTCTTATTTTGAGGGCCGCTTTGCGTGTCATATACGATGGCTAACGCGCACTGGAACAACGTGCTGGTGACGTCGTGTCTTAAGCGGCCGGTGGACCCGCACACCAGGGTACCGCTGGCCTCCTACGAACGCAACAAAGAGACGCCCTACTCGGACACGACTCACGCGGACAACCGCGACGGCTACCAGCAGGAGCAAGAGAAGGAGGACGAGGTAGGGTAAAGAGTCGAGCAAAATTGCCGCTTGAAATGCGACTTTCCCACTATCACGTCAACTTGTACTTTGTCTTTCATGGAGCACCTTAGAAGTTTCTCCTTGTGCTCCAATGTCTATGTAACGTCAAAATTCTGCAATAACAATGATTGTATTATTACTTTACAATGAAGGTATATTATTTATAATTTTGCGATCTAACTAACTGTATTTTTAAGGCATGGCGTTCCACAGGTTTCTATTTTGGGGCCCTTGCTTATTCAAATAATTGTTAGTTGCAGGCTGAGATTAACTGCACAAAATGTTGCATTGGCTTCAACTTGTTTTTTCCATTACTGCAATTGTACATCACAGTTGACTTGTTTTCAACTTTTAAATAAATTTAGTCATTTAGAACTGTTTTGCTTTCAAACGTTTATTTAGTAAGCGTGGAGCACACGTTACGGGTTGTACCAAAATAAACGTCATCGTGCCGATGGGAACACTTTGTCTATTCATGGGCGAGATTAGACGTCATTCTGTAGGCAATGTTGTTGCTAATCCTCCATCCTTGTTGTCCTCCCACACCCTGCCTTGTCACGCCGGGCGTCTGGAGGCGACCTGACGCCGCCATGTTAAGCCGCCCTGGGTGGGCCTCCCTCCATATTGAGCCCTAATAGGCTTAAACTCAGTGTGCTTCTGTTTTAAGCTCGTTCTGTCTGCCCACTCACTCCAGGTGGCGGGCGGAGACATGCGCGACCAGAAGGTCGTGGCCCATTCGGCACCCACCGGCATTTTCTTCTCCAATGAGGAGTACTACAGCAAGTTGGAGGAGTTGAAAAAGGCTCACCTGCGCACCATGGCCGAGCTGGAGAGCATGTACCACCACAAGCTGCAGCTACACGCCTTGGCCGCGCCCAACACGCAACAACACGGGCCAGGCGCATTTCAGCATCTGAGGAAGTCTCACTCGGCCGTCGAGCTCCGGAGAGCTTCGGGCGCGTCGTCTAGGTCGGACGACGCCTCGGGTTCCGACGTGGAGAAAGGCCTGCTCTTCTGCCCCAAAGAATTCATCCAGAACATGTGGACCGACTTCAAGCTATCGCCTCGGACCCGTCAGCTGTCCACGTCGCTACCGGGAGAGCGCGACAGCTTCCGGCTTCGGCGAAGGGTCCCCGGCGTGACCGTCCCCAGGCCCTTCCAGATGACGTTGCGCGAGACCGAGCGGCGGCAGCGTGAGGCCGAGCGGCGGCGGCGCGGCATCAAGACGCGCGCCGAGGTGGAGCTGGAGAACGCTCGGCTGAGACGGGAGCTGGAGGAGATGGCCGAGTGCCGCAACAAGTTCCGCGCCAGCCCCGTGCCGGCGCACGTCCACCTGCCGCTTTACCAGGAGCTCCAGGAGCGGCGGCGGGAACCTCGTCGCAGCATGCCCGACAACCGCCACCTCAAGACAAAGGTTACGAGGCTCTCTCGTTTTACCGTGTAGAAACGATTCATCGAAAACGAATCATTATTTCTGATGTATGATTTAGATACCTCATTCGTGTTCCCCGTGTAATGTGTGGCGGGGTCTGTCTCTTAGCCTTTCAGCTTCCTGGAGAGGGAACGCCTGAAGAAGGAGCAGAAGCAGCAGCAGCAGCAGGAGGAGCCGCCAGTCCAGCCGGAGCGGCCCAAGCCCTTCAAGGCCAAGCCGGTGCCCAAGTCAGTGTCGGCGGCGGGCGATCAGAGGAAGGAGGAGCAGCTGTACCGATCCATCAAGAAGCAGATGAGAGCCCAGGAAATGCTCCGCAGCGCCTCGGCCCCTCCCAGCACGCTCAGCAAAAGGCTGGCGGAGAGCAAGAGGTGCAGCGAGCAGGCTCAGACCTTCAGCCACCGCCCGGTGGTCAACAAGGACGTGCCCGACTTTGACGTCACCTTCAAGCGCTTCCAGAAACGCATGGAGCAGACCAAAGAGGTGAAGCCCACCACCGCGTGCCAGCCCTTTCAACTGAGGACGGCCCGCATCTCTTCGCAGCGTCAGCCGAAGGAGGAGAAGGAGTGCGGCGGCCCGACGGCACCTCGCTGGCCGCGCGTCCGGCGCTCCGGCACGCCCGACTCCAGCCTCTGCTCGTCCCTGTCGGGGAGCGTGGAGCTCCTTCCCGCCAAGGACACGGACGCCACCAAGAAGCGACACCAGGCCGTGAGGTACCCCGGAGGCAGATCCCTCGCCTCCTCTTCCTTCCCAAGGCGTAGCCTCCTTA